>NC_045983.1:27228642-27528642 GCF_010909765.2 Amblyraja radiata | reverse complement strand
GTGGAGGGATTTCTTTAGTCAGAGGGTGGTGAATCCGTGGAATTCTTTGCCACAGAGGGCTGTGGAGGCCAAGTCAGTGGATATTTTTAAGGCAGAGAGAGATAGATTCTTGATTAGTACGGGTGTCAGAGGTTATGGGGAGAAGGCAGGAGAACGGGGTTAGGAGGGGGAGATAGATCAGCCATGATTGAATGGCAGAATAGACTTAATGGGCCGAATGGCCTAATTTTTCTATCGCTTATGATCTTATGGTCAAATTATTGCAGCGCTATGAAGTAATTTCTGTCAATGTCTGCTTTGAACTGTGTGATTCTGGACTTGCGATTCCCAACTTGAACATAAATTTCAGATCATGCTTCCAAACTGCAATAGTTGAGCTGCCTAGCTGTTCTTCCGTGGCAGTGTAACTGCCTGCTTACGCCACAAAGTGCCGCCTATAACCACGCAAAAAAAACAATGGGCACAAGGCAAACGCTAACAACTGGAGAAACCGTCCCGGACGATACTTCTCATAACTTGCACCTGCTCAGCAAAGTCATTTAATTTTGATTTGAATGTCGGTGAGGCAGTGAGAAAGCTGGAATTTAGTTTTTAAAATCTAGTCACCACGACGTAGCTTATCGCTTGCATTGTCGGGACCAACAGTATTTACAGCACCCATTTCTCACAATCATCGAGACTGTATCCCATTCCTTCTGCTCTACATTTGGCAGGCAGCACAGACGGCTGTGGGGGCCAGGTCAATGGCGGTGGATTGACTGATATTTGATTAGTACGGGCAGGGCCGGATTTAGATGAAGAGAGGCCCTAAGCTGTTCCACTTGTGAGGCCCCCTCCGCGTTTGTTTTCAGCGCTGGCGGTAAGGCAGCGACCGGACAGCAATGGCGGGCAAATCTCCCATAATTCAAAGCGAGGGAGAAAGTGCCCAGCGCCGACCAGTTGCCGTTGCAGTGCACATGCGCAGGGCGGCCGATGATGTGCTGGCCGTGGTTGTGCGCATGTGCAGGGGGGGAGGACGTGCAAGGCCGCAGCAATGCGCATGTGCAAGGCGGCCTGCCGTGCCGGCGGATGAGGAGCGAGCGGAGCCCGTGGCCCGGACACGGATAGCAGGGGGAGATGAAGAGAGAGAGATAGAGAGGGGGGCCCGCCCAGAGTTGAACGGCAGGTGTCCTGCGTTGGCCGGAGGCCCCCCTAGATTTCGAGGCCCTAGGCTTCAGCCTATGAAGCCTAGTGGTTAATCCGGCTCTGCGAGGCCCCCCTAGGCCTCGAGGCCCTCAGCTTAAGCTTGTCTAGTTTATAGGTAAATCCGGCCCTGAGTACAGGCGTCAGGGGTTATTCAGCCTTCTTCAGACAAGGGTCTTTGGTACTTATCTGGTAGCTTCCACCACTGTGCCACCATTTCCTGCAATACAATCAAGCTGCTTGTTGAGGATATATGTTGGGAGGTAGTAAACATGCAGTGTGTATACGTTGACAAGAGTGCAGGATTGACAGCACCTGTCTGTATCCACTGTAAATCACCTGCCAAGAACAAACCAACAGCTCGTATTCACCACTGTTAGTATTCAATCCTTCATGTGGCTACAGTGCATACCATTTGTAATATTCATTGCAGCTTCAACCAAAACCTTCCAAACTTACAACTTCGAACGGGGAATATCATCCTGTGTGAATAGCAGTCTCATATTGGAGTCAAATCGCTGTGTTATAAATTTCCGTGACCAGATATGCAACACATGTCATGAGTCAAGAGTGTTTTATTGTCAGATGTCCCAGATAGAACAATGAAATTCTTACTTGCAGCAGCACAACAGAATATGTAATCACAGTACACTGTGAACAATATATATATGCCTAGGTAGTTCAGAGCTTATTTGAGGTTGTAGGGTTTAATAACCCGATGGCTTTAGGGAAGAAGCTGTTCCTGAACTTGGACGTTACAGTTTTCAGGCTCCTGTACCTTCTTCCCGATGGCAGGGGTGAAATGAGTGTGTGGCCAGGGTGGTGTGGGTCTCTGATGATGCTGGCTGCCTTTATGAGGCAGGGGCTTCTGTAAATCCCTTCCATGCTGGGAAGGTCAGAACCCGTGATGGACCGGGCAGTGTTCAAAGAAAAGGATTGCAGCTGCTTAGGGACACCACTGCCTGAAGTTCACCCCGTGTACTCGAGGCCTCAGCTAGGTGGCGGCGTATTTTTCAACATGTTGAAAAATGCCCGCGAGTAAAAATAGGTCGCCATGGAAAAAAATCGATACTGTTTTACTCGTAGGATTAGTCGTAGTGGGTCGTAGTCGGTCGGCATGTTAGTTGTAAGTAATCGAGGATAGTCGAAGGTAATAATAATAATAATAAATTTTATTTATGGGCGCCTTTCAAGAGTCTCAAGGACACCTTACAAAAATTGAGCATGTAGAGGAAAAACATGTAAGGGGAATGAAATAAATAGTAGAGACATGACTAGTACACAAAGTAAAGACAGAATTCAATACAAAACACAGTATGAGGCAATTAATGCACAGATGAAAAGGGACGGGGACGTGGGGCTAAGGATAGGCAGAGGTGAAGAGATGGGTCTTGAGGCGGGACTGGAAGATGGTGAGGGACACGAAATCGCGGATCAGTTGGGGGAGGGAAAAGGTAGTCAAAGGTGGTCGTAGATAGTCTTCATCATAGTCGAAGGGAGGTCGAAGGAGATCGAAGGAGGTCGTCTTCACTCTCCACTATTCGGTGTCCAATTTTCCCGAAGTTAGTCGTAGCTAGTCTTCTACATAGTCGTAGGAGGTCGTAGCTAGTCTTCTACATAGTCGATGGAGGTCTTCAACATGACATTTTTTCAAACTCTCCTAAACTCTTCTAAACTCGCCAATTAGGTCGCCGCAGTGGGACAGCCCCTTTCCCCCGACAATATTTTGAGAGTGCTTTCTTCTGAAGGTCTGCAATGGTTGAAGGACATGATCCCTGCCCTTTCCTCAGGAGCAATTAAGGACGGGCTATAAATGCCGGCCTTGCTGTTGATGTCCAGATCAGATATATGAAGAGGAAACAATTCAACAGCCGCAGAGTCGCAACAGAAAATAAATGTGATTTCAAAAGTAATAACGCTGTGAAAGATTGAATGCTGTTGCTAAGCCTTTGACTTGCAATCGCACTGGAGAAATTATTTACACGGCCAATTTTGTGGATGTGAAACTGGCAGATTAACGCTGGCATCAGGTCTCAGTTCAACGCCACAAAGCACCAAAGGCAGCAAATGCACGAACCTGCTAAGATTTTAGTTTAGTTTAGATTAGAGATGCAGCGTGGAAACAGGCCCTTCGGCCCACCGAGTCCGTGCCGACCAGCGATCCCTGCACATTAATGCTATCCTACACACACACTAGGGACTAGTTACACATACGCCAAGCCAATTAACCTACAGACCTGTACGTCTTTGGAGTGTGGGAGGAAACCAAAGGTCTCGGAGAAAACCCAACACGGGGAGAACATGCAAACTCCGTACAGACAGCACCCGTAGTCGGGATTGAACCCAGGTCTCCGGCGCTGCAAGGCAGCAACTCTACCGCTGCACCACCCCAAATGGATTCACCCATTTCACACAGATGTGTTAAAACGTTGCTCCAGGTCAAATCGTTCTATGAAGATTCAACCCCATTTCAATTAATTTCAGTAGATCACCAGGAAAGAGAATGGTTTGGGCCTGAAATATATAGAATATCGAGATACAGCGTGGAAATTGGCCCTTCAGCCCAACTTGCCCACACCGACCACCATGTCCCATGTTCACTGCTCCCACCAGCCTGTGTTTGGCCATATCCCTCTAAACCTGTCCTATCCATGTACATGTCTAAATAGTTCTTAAGCATTACAATTGTCCCTGCCTCAACTACCTCCTCTGGCAGCTCGTTCCATACACCCACTACCCTTTGTGTGAAAAAATTACCTCTCAGATTCCTATTAAATCTTTCCCCTTTCACCTTAAACCTATGTCCCCTAGTTCTCGATGCCACTACTCTGGGCAAGAGCTTCTGTGCCTCTAGCTGACCTCTATCTGTCTACCCGACTATAGAATGGAATAGAATGACTTCAGTTTACAATGCTATTCAGAATATTTACTTTGGAAAGAAAAATTGACATTTAGTTTAGTTTAGTTTAGTTTATAGATATAGTCTGGAGACAGGCCCTTCGGCCCACCGAGTCTGTACTGACCAGCAATCCCCGCACATTAACACTATCATACACCGGCTTCCCATCTCCCACCGGATCACCTACAAAATCCTGGTCCTCACCTACAAAGCCCTCCACCATCTGGCCCCCCCATATCTCACTGACCTCCTCTCCCCCTACCAACCCTCACGGTCCCTCAGATCCACATCAGCGGGTCTCCTCTCCATCCACAAGTCCAACCTCCGCAGTTTTGGGGACAGAGCCTTCTCCAGGGCAGCTCCCAGGCTCTGGAACTCCCTCCCCCAACTGATCCGCAATTCCGTGTCCCTCACCATCTTCCAGTCCCGCCTCAAGACCCATCTCTTCACCTCTGCCTATCCTTAGCCCCACGTCCCCGTCCCTTTTCATCTGTGCATTAATTGCCTCATACTGTGTTTTGTATTGAATTCTGTCTTTACTTTGTGTACTAGTCATGTCTCTACTTTTTATTTAATTCCCCTTACATGTTTTTCCTCTACATGCTCAATTTTTGTAAGGTGTCCTTGAGACTCTTGAAAGGCGCCCATAAATAAAATTTATTATTATTATTATTATATAGACCAAGCCAATGAACCTACAAATCTGTACGTCTTTGGAGTGTGGAAGGAAACCAATGTTCTCGGAGAAAACCCACGCAGGTTACGGGGAGAGCGTACAAACTACGTACAAACAAGCACCCGTAGCCAGGATCGAGCCTGGGTCTCTGGCGCTGTAAGCGTTGTAAGGCCGCAACTCTACCGCTGCGCCACAGTGCTGCTCCTAACCTCCCTCATTACCAACTAATGAGCTAACTAAATAAGTGTTCATATACCTTTGCATAAATAAGAGATATTAAATAAAGTGGGGAGGTCATTTTTAATCAGCGCTCCTCTTAATTGAACGTAGTTGTGCAGTATTTTCGGAGCCAGATCAAGTAGATAATTGGGAAATACTTAAAAGTGATTTCCTGCATTATTTCTGTAAACATGCTTCACTTGAGAAGTTCATTGTGATGCAGTTGACATCTTTGTATCATTGAGTAAGCTTGTCTGAATCCTCTAAATATGCTGCTTGCCGTTGAAACCTCTTTCAGAGAATCTGGCAGCAGTGCAGAGAGCTCTTGATTAGGAGATATCTTGTGCTTGAGCGATATCGTGATGCCAATATGTATAAAATTAGCACTGCCATGCACTTCTATACTTCACAATTGATTACCGAAAACTGTGGGAAGAATTATCCCGATGAAATGACACAGGTTGACCCTAAAACTAACTGATCCTGATGTTATTGGTAGTCCAGATTCTTGGAGACCTTTTGCAGAGCATGAAGCACTCTGATAAGTTTCAGTCAAACTTGCCAATCTGTAATGCATTTTATTAACTCTCTCCGCACAACCTTGTTCTCACAATCTTGGCTGCCAAGATGACAACGTTTCAAACTGCCAGCTTCAGTTGTGTAGGAAAGAACTGCAGACGCTGGTTTAAATCGAAGGTAGACGCAAACTGCTGGAGGAACCCAGCGGGACAAGCAGCATCTCTGGAGAGAAGGAATAGGTGACGTTTCGGGTCGAGACCCTTCTTCAGACTGATGTCAGGGGAGTGGGCGGTACAGAGATAAAAATGGCGGGAGAACTGGGAAGGGGGTGAGGATGGAGAGAGAGGGAAAGCAAGGGCTATTTGAAGTTAGAGAAGTCAATGTTCATACCGCTGGGGTGTAAGCTGCCCAAGCTTCAGTTCTGTTTCTGGACACACTAGTAAACGTAACAGCAAAGATTCAAAAGAGAGGCACAAAGTGCTGGCGTGACTCACGGTGGTGCAGCGGTAGAGTTGCTGCCTTACAGCACCGATAACCCGGGTTCAATCTCGACCACGGGTGCTTGTCTGTGCGGGGTTTGCACCGTTCTCCCCGTGACCTGCGTGGGGTTTCTCCAAGATCTTCGGTTTCCTCCCACACTCCAAAGACGTGCAGGTTTGTACTCTCTACATTTAGAATCCTCTGCCCAAGGGATAAGCCTCAGTTCGTTTCTTTGCCTGATCATCCGTTCCAGTTTAGGCGCTGTGCACGGCAGTCAGCCAACAGTCGCTTTTTGTTTTCACTTTTAATTTAATTTTTCATTTAAATGATTTCGTGTACCTTGTTGTGTGCTGTGACTGTTGGCAGACCAATTCTCCTCCGGGGATGAATAAAGTTCTATCGTATCGTATCGTATGGTATCGTACAGGGGCTAAGGGAAGTGACCTGAGCACTGAGCCTGGTCTGAGACTGGAATTAACTGCAAGGCAGTCAGTGCAAGGGCATGACTCTTTATTCCGGACACACTGCAAGATGCTGATCCTCCTGAATCCCCAGGAATCTGTCACATCCTTTATTAGTGTCAGAATTAGGCCAAGGTTAGTCTGCTTCAAACACACGGCTTCTTGAGTAAATTCCACTGAGTGAATAGCCGTCGTGGCTGAGTGTGTGAACCTGCTGTGTGTGACTGCCGTGTGGCACATCCCTGGGTTCTTCATTAATCTCTCTTTCTTCACTCTGGCTTTCATGTTTTTAGTTTAGTTTGAGAGAGATACAGCGCGGAAACAGGCCCTTCGGCCCACCAGGTCCGCGCCGACCAGCGATCCCCGCACACTAGCACTATCCTACGCATACTAGGGACAATGTTTTCACACATGCAGCACCAAGCCAATTAGCCTATGTACCTGCACGTCTTTGGAGTGTGGGAGGAAATCGAAGATCTCGGATGAAAACCCACGCGTGCCACGGGGAGAACGTACAAACTCCGTACAGACAGCACCCGTAGTCGGGGTCGAACCTGGGTCTCTGGCGCTGCAATACACAATACACTATACAATTTATTTGTCACTTGAACCTCATAGAGGCTCAAATGAAATGTTGTTTCTGCAGTCATACACACAAGAAAAAAAGACCCAAGACACAACACAATTTACACAGACATCCATCACAGCGCATCTCCTCCTCGCTGTGATGGAAGGCAAAAAAACTTATCTCTCCGCTGCACTCCCCATTCCCCTCCCGATGTCAGAGTCTAAGTCCCCGGCGGGCGATGGCAATTGTCCCGCGGCCACTAACGCCGCGCCGGGTGATGCAAGGCCGCGCTCCGGGTCTTGTTGTTGGAGCCTCCGGCGGGCGCTAGCAAAGTCCCGCAGCCGTTGAAGCCGCGCCGGGCGTTGATGTAAGGCCCCGCTCCAGGCACTCCTCGACCCCGCGACTCGGGCGGGTGAAGTCACCGTTGCGGAAGCCTCGAAAGGCGGTCTCCCAGCAGGGCCCCGCAGGCTCCAGGTGTCACTGTCCACCGGACCTGCGGTTGGAGCCTCCGAATCCCCTGGGGGCGGTTCGCAGCCGAGCGCCACCACCGCTCCACCCGCTCCGAAGCCGGCCAGCTCCATGATGGTGAGTAGGCAAGGGAGCAACTCTACTGCAGTGCCATCATGCTGCCCCTTTTGGTTTTGGTTTCTCATCATCGGGGCTCCGGTTTCCTCTATCCCTAAAGACAACTGACGTGTCCTGATATTGAGATTTAAAACATTGATGTGCCTCAATGAAGAATATAGAGTCATAGAGTGATGCAGCCTGGAAACAGGCCCTTCGGCCCAACATGCCCACACCGGCCAACATGTCCCAGTTGCATTAGTCCCACCTGCCTGCATTTGGTCCATATCCTTCAAAACCTGTCCTATCCATGTACTTGTTTTTTAAATGTTGGGATAGTCCTTGCCTCAACTACCTCCTCTGACAGCTTGTTCCATTCACCCACCACCCTCTGTGTGAAAATGTTACCCCTCAGATTCCTATTAAATCTTTTCCCCTTCACCTTCAACCCATATACCCATGGCAGATGATTTTAACTATTGTTCTTAGGTTTATTATAATCACATCAGTGTAGTTTATTGTCACGTATACCGAGGTACAGTAAAATGCTTTTGTTGCGTGCTATCCAGTCAGCAGAAAGACAATACATAATTAAGCACATGTACGGAAGTACAGTGACAAGTTTTGTTTTGCATGCTATCCAAACAGATCAGATAATAATGCTTAAGAAGGAACTGCAGATGCTGGAAAATTGAAGGTAGACAAAAATGCTGCAGAAACTCAGCGGGTGAGGCAGCATCTATGGAGCGAAGGAAATAGGCAACGTTTCGGGTCGAAACCCTTCTTCATTATTTATCCTTCAGATAATAATGCGATCGTTTCTCTGAACACCTCCGCTCAGTCCGTCTCAACCTACCTGATCTCCCGGTGGCTCAGCACTTCAACTCCCCCTCCCATTCCCAATCTGACCTTTATGCCCTGGGCCTCCTCCATTATCAGAGTGAGGCCCAGCGCAAATTGGAGGAACAGCACCTCGTATTTCGCTTGGGTAGTTTACACCCCAGCGGTATGAACATTGACTTCTCTAACTTCAGATAGCCCGTGCTTTCCCTCTCCATCCCCTCCCCCTTCCCAGTTCTCCCACCAGCCTTACTGTCTCCGCCTACATTCTATCTTAGTCCCTCCCACCCCCCTGACATCAGTCTGAAGAAGGGTCTCGACACGAAACGTCGCCCATTCCTTCTCTCCTGAGATGCTGCCTCACCCGTTGAGTTACTCAAGCATCTTGTGTCTTCCTAATAATCTACATCAATACATTTTCCCAGGATGGAACAAATCAAATACTAGAGGGCATGTCTTGTGAGAGGGACAGTAAAGGAGATGTGCGGGGCACGTTTTTTACAAAGGGAGTAGTGAGTGCCTGGGTACAATTTTACATTTGTACCAAGCCAATTAACCTACAAACCTGTACGTCTTTGGAGTGTGGGAGGAAACCGAAGATCTCGAAGAAAACCCACACGGTCACAACGTACAAACTCCGTACAAACAAGCGCCCGTAGTTGGGATCGAACCCGAGTCTCTGGCGCTGAAAGCGCTGTAAGGCAGCAACTCTACCGCTGCGCCACCGTGCCACCCTGTTCATGTGCTTTATGTTCTATGTTGATTGTTGGTTAATCCTTGGTTCACTCCTATGCCAAGCAACAATTTAATTGGTTTGATCTTATGTTTTTTTTGCACCTTTTCAGTGAAGTTAAATGCTTTGAAAAAGACTTTTCAGAGGAATCCTTGTGAAGGCTCTTTATGTAAACCACTGATTTGAAAAGGATAGACAGGTAAATAAAGATGTATTTTTATAATACTCTTTATGACCTCGGGACAAGTGGAAGAGTTTATGAATCACATAAAACACTGTTCTATTGTAACATAGGAAACATAGAGACAAATCTCAGAGAAAAGATGACATCATTCGCAATTTGATACATGTTCAGCGGCACGGTGGCGCAGCGGTAGAGTTGCTGCCTGACAGCGCTTGCAGCGCCAGAGACTGGGGTTCGATCCCGACTACGGGCGCTGTCGGTACGGAGCTTGTATGTTCTCCCCGTGACTGCGTGGGTTTCCTCCCACTCTCCAAAGACGTACAGGTGTGTAGGTTAATTGGCTTGGTATAAGTGTAAATTGTCCCTAGTGTGTGTAGGATAGTGTTAATGTGCAAGGGATCGCTGGTCGGCGCGGGCTCAGTGGGCCGAAGGGCCTGTTTCCGCGATGTACCTCTGAACTAAACTAAAGATAGGCTACACACTCTAGGGACAATTTACAGGAGCCAATTTACTGGAAGAAACCAGAGCTCCCGGAGAAGACCCACGCGGTCACTGGGAGAACGTACAAACCCTGTACAGAAAGCCAGGATCTGCCGCTGCGCTATTCTCTGTTTGCGTGGCTTCATATACATGCAATTGTGAGGATAGACAACCTGGTATTAAAGTCGCCCCACGACTATAAAGTGCCACCGACTGGACCTGGGTATCTGCCTGAATAAGACATGAGATTTGATCACTTGGAATGACAAGTAAAACGCTGCCATTATGACACCTACAGTACCATTGATTTAGTTTAGTCTAGTTGAGAGATACAGCGCGGAAACAAGCCCTTCGTTCCACCGGGTCCGTGCCGACGAGCGATCCCCACACACATTAACACTACCCTACCCACAGTAGAGACAATTCACATTTACACCAAGCCAATTAACCTACATACCTGTACGTCTTTGGAGGGTGGAAGGAAACCCGAAGATCTGGGAGAAAACCCACGCAGGTCACGGGGAGAACGTACAAACTCCGCACAGACAGCACCCGTAGACGGGATCGAACCCGGGTCTCTGAGCTGCAAGCGCTGTAAGGCAGCAACTCTACCGCTGGGCCACTGTGCCGCCCTGATATAGTGGCCGGAAGCTAAAGGCACTTGAATCATTGTCTGTTCAAAAAGAGCTTCTGGTCAAACACATACATGACAAAATCACACAAGATATTTGTCTCCGAATGGAATTATTTGTTCTCGGCTCCGAGTACCTGTCATCAGTTTTTTTTAAAAGGCATAGATGCTACGGGGATGTGATGTGATGGGATTCCTTTTCTTCCTTTTCTTCCTGACTAATGCCACCAATTATGAAGACAATTCCCAATCTTCAGCTGTTTAACCTGCAGCAAGTCCCAAACCTCCGCACATGCATTACCCTGGGAATCACCGCTTGCATCCTACCCCAGTCTAGACAATGCAGGATTCCCCAAACCATTGATTTCATTGCAGGTTGGACAACAGAGGATTAGAAGACAAAAAAAATGCAGGTCACATGGTTACGATTATTTCACTCTAATGCTTTTTAATTATTTTGGTGTTAGATATGTTTCTTTATATATTAACTTTCTTCTTTTTACCAAAATCAAGAAATTCCCATGTTAATTATTTGTTGAAATTTTCTACTTTTTTTTTTTACATATCTCTGAAAGTCATTTTTACCGAAGGTAGACACAACAAGTGCTGGAGTAGCTCAAGGGGTCAGGCAGCGACTCTGGAGAAACAGGAATAGGTGACGTTTCGGGTCGGAACCCTTCTTCAGACTGAAAGTCGATGGGGGTAGGGAGAAACTCGAGGTAGGGAAAGGAAGGTGTTTATAGCGAATGGTTATCATGGCTTTGCCAGCTGTTAAAGGTTGTCAGGTGCGTTTAGTTTAGAGACACAGCACAGAAACAGGCACTTCGGCCTGCCGAGTCCATGCCGACCAGCGATCCCCGCACACTCACACTATCTTACACACACCAGGGACAATTTCCAATATCACAAAGCCAATTAACCTACAAACCTGTACGTTTTTGGAGTGTGGGAGGAAACCGGAGCGCACGGAGAAAACCCACTCGGGTCACGGAGAGAACGTACAAATTCTGTACAGACAGCACCTGTAGTCAGGATCGAACCCGGGTCCCTGGCGCTGTAATGCG
Source organism: Amblyraja radiata (assembly GCF_010909765.2). Lineage (NCBI taxonomy): Eukaryota > Metazoa > Chordata > Chondrichthyes > Rajiformes > Rajidae > Amblyraja > Amblyraja radiata. The sequence goes on along the minus strand of NC_045983.1, from coordinate 27,517,142 downwards.
ACAACTCTACAGCTGTGCCACCGCGCCACACTGCTTCCCGTGTTTTGTAGGTGAGATGCACTCACCACTCATGTCAGGCCACTGGATGCTGCTGTGTGGAGCACCAGTGAGATTGGTCTCGGCACTCAGACCAGGCAATGGTAGAGGTACAGGCCGCGATCAACGGTATAGGTGCAGTCTTTACTCCCAATACGTGGCTCCATATATATCCCTGAAAACAATGTGAAGTTTGAACTAACTGAACTCACAATCTTACGGTGAACCCAAAAACATTTACCACCGAGATGAGCTTGCAACCACCCATCGGTTCCACATCCTTGACTTCCATTTACCCAATCCTACCTCATCTCATCCTTCCCCCAGTTATGTTCTAGGTTCACATTCTCCTGGACCACTGCACATTTGCCAGTCCACCTGGGCCTGAGCCCATTTAAAACTTGGATCCACATATCCTGACCAGCACCAAGTCTAAAGTCTAAATCTTCTCAGCACCCTTTCCACCTTGACAACATCTTTCCTATAACATGAGGACCAAAACACTAGTGGAAGGGTCTCGACTAGAAATATAATCTCCTCCTTTTCTCCAGAGATGCTATCTGACCCGCTGAGTTACTCCAGCATTTTGTTTCCATCAGTGGTTTGCTATTTTTGGTTTAGTTTAGTTTAGAGATACAGCGTGGAAACGGGCCCTTCGGCCCACCAAGTCCACACCGACCAGCGATCCCGGCACACTAACACTATCCGACACACGCTAGGGACAATTTACCAAGCCAATGATCCTACAGATCTGAACGTCCTTGGAATGTGGGAGGAAACCGAAGATCTCGGAGAAAACCCACATGGCCACGGGGAGAACGTACAAACTCCGTACAGACAAGCACCCATAGTCGGGATCAAACCCGGGTCTCTGGCGCTGAAAGCGCTGCGAGGCGTTTCACCGTGCAGCCACTGCACCGCAATGTTTTACCATCGGCAAATGGATTGCCTTTCTCATCATCTTCCCTTCTCCATTGCTCTGCACCACTCCACAACTTAATCACCAGCTCCTCAATTCCGTTTATCCATATTCCAAAACCTTCCTCAACAGCCCTGTACCTTTCTTGAAACCAAAGCTGTGTATTTTGCTGGCACACTCAAGGAGCAGCACAAATACGTGCGGCTATTCAACCCCTTTGGGCATCGTGAAATAACTAATGAAATCAACAGAGAACTAGGTTCTCAACAGTAATGAAACATGTTGGCACATTTCATTCCATAAGGATTTGCTGTGTGCGTTCAGGTCCCTGAATGTAGCAGCAGTTGTGTTGTCCGCTCTGCCTGAACATGCCTGGGATAATTTCATCTGTGCAAGAACTTGCCAATGTTGACACTTCAAAAAACACTCTCTTGTGAAAACTGCTAAAGTGTTGTGGTTGATGGTCTCCACAGCTGACCTTGCTACATGGGGCTTCCACGGCACAGAGTTATCCTCAGAGTCATCGCCCCTCCCTGTAAATCTCGTGAGCTGGGTTGCCTCAACGTGGACCCGCTGTGTCAGCGTGCAAACTCGCCAACACCCGTCATTTTCAAAGCGCTCGGTACCATGCATGAAATCCTGCCGAGCGGCTGGGGTGTGAGGGGTTAGGCCATTTAGGACGGAGATGAGGAAAAATCTTTTTCACCCAGAGAGTTGTGAGTCTGTGGAATTCTCTGCCATGGAGGCCAATTCACTGGATGTATTCAAGAGTTGGATGTGGCTCGTAGGGCTAAAGGAATCAAGGGATGTGGGGAGAAAGCAAAAACAGGGTACTGATTCTCTGGATGTGTAAGAAGGAACTGCAGATGTTGCTTTAAACTGAGGACAGACACAAAAAGCAATAGGTCGTGGCAGATCGCCGAAAAATTTCAACATGTTGAAAATCCAGCGGCGATCAGAACAAGGTACGACTCTTTGGGCAACTACTCACGACTGTACAGGCTTCACCCCACGACATGTCACCAGGGTGTCGCCTGTATGGTCATGAGTCGTCTCCTCAGTCGCCCAAAGAGTCGTAGCGTCTTTCTGGTCGGCGCTGAATTTTCAACATGTTGGAAATTTTCGGCGACCTGCAACGACCTATGACAGTGCCGACAGTGGCCGAAAAAGTTGGGACAGGCCCACTAGTGTGCGGGGATTCACGGTGAGCCAAAGGGCCTGTTTCAGCGATGTATCGCTAAACTAAACTAGACTCAAGCTCCTTGATCAGATGAATTCTGATGAATGCCACACTTGACAAGTTAACCAACATTCTCACCCAAGTCACACTAGCTTCTCATTTTCACCCTACAAACAGCTAACAATGGTCTGCTTAAGAAGGAACTGCAGATGCTGGAAAATCGAAAGTAGACAAAAATGCTGGAGAAACTCAGCGGGTGAGGCAGCATCTATGGAGCGAAGGAAATAGGCGACGTTTCGGGTCAAAACCCTTCTTCAGACTGATGTGAGGTTGGGGGGGGGGAGGGGTGGGAGGACGAAAGGAAGAGGTGGTGCCAGTGGGCTGAGGGAGAGCTGAGAAGGGGAAGAGAAAGTAAGGACTACCTGAAATTAGATGTCAATGTTCATACCGCTGGGGTGCAAACTGCCCAAGCGAAATATGAGGTGCTGTTCCTCCAATTTACTCTGGCCATGGAGGAGGCCCAGGACAGAAAGGTCGGATTCTGAATGGGAGGGGGAGTTGAAGTGCTGAGATATCGGGAGATCAGGTTGGTTATTGCGACCCGAGCGGTGGTGTTCGGCAAAGCGATCGGCAAGCCCACGCTTGGTCTCACCGATGTAGATCAGCTGACATCTAGAGCAGCGGATGCAATAGATGAGGTTGGAGGAGGTGCAGGTGAACCTCTGTCGCACCTGGAACGACTGCTTGGTTCCTTGAATGGAGTCGAGGGGGGAGGTAAAGGGACAGGTGTTGCATTGCTTGCGGTTGCAACGGAAAGTGCCCGGGGAGGGGGTGGTTCGGGTGGGGAGGGACGAATTGACCAGGGAGTTATGGAGGGAGCGGTCTCTGCGGAAAGCAGACGGGGCAGGAGATGGGAAGATGTGGCCGGTGGTGGGATCACGTTGGAGGTGGCGAAACTGACGGAGGATTATTTGTTGTATGTGACGGCTGGTGGGGTGGAAGGTGAGGACAAGGGGGACTCTGCCCTTGTTACGAGTGGGGGAATGGGGAGTGAGAGTAGAGTTGCGGGGTATTGAAGAGACCCTGGTGAATTTATAGTAGAAGAGGGGAACCCCCGTTCCCTGAAGAATGAGGACATCTCCGATGCCCTGGTGTGGAACGCCTCATCCTGGGAGTAGATGCGGCGTAGACGGAGGAATTGGGAGTAGGGGATGGAGTCCTTACAGGAAGCAGGGTGGGAGGAAGTGTAGTCCAGATAGCCATGGTCTGTTTCCTTTATCATGGTCACTTTTATTGCATATCTTTCATTCATTGTTCTTTATCTCTCCACATCACCGTCTATATCTCCCGTTCCTTTATCCCTAACCAGTCTGAAGAAGGGTCTCGGCCCGAAACATCATCAATTCCTTCTCTCCAGAGATGCTGCCTGTCCCGCTGAGTTGCACCAGCTTTTTGAGCCTATTCTCTCCACCATCGCAGGTTCACTTGTTGAGTGTCTGCAGAGGTCTCTTCGGAGAAAAACCCACGCGGTCACGAGGAGAACGTACAAACTCCGTACGGACAGCACCTGTAGTCAGGACCGAACTCCGGTGCTGCAAGCGCTGTAAGGCTGCAACTCTACCGCTGCGCCACCATGCCTGTATTAGTGTGGCTGTATGTGAATGAGCACGTGAGCCTGTGGTTGGGTTGCCTGCGTCAAACATTTAAAAAAAAGTCAAAATGAACTTTATTCAAGTGATAAATATATACAATACATGATCCGAGCAAATCATTCATCCGCCATTCTCAGAGAATATACAAACATTCAATACTGCTTACACAAATTTATCCCCCACCCTTGCAACTCATGTGGCCTACTGGCCTGGAATCCCTTCCCTTATTTTTGAGGGGCGTCTCCACCACACCCAGCCCCTGCCCCCCCCCCCCCCCCCCCCCCCCCCCCCCCCCGTCCAGCAGCAGAAGGACCCTAGACCGTGGCCCTCCCCCACAGAGTTGTGGCTGCAGTAAATGGGACATAAAAAGGCTGAGGGGTCGGGTTGTCCCTGCCTTTGGAATTGCTGACTGTAACTGCCATTCAATGCCTCTTTGGGAAGTGTGATGCGGTGTGAACTCAGCGCCTGTCTCCCCCTCCCCAACCCTGGCCTTTCCCCATGGACGTGCTGAGTACCACTGGGTCTGCGGGGCTCTGCTCACTGCCATCGCATTTGCGTGTAGGTTTGCCGAGTCATTTGTGAAGCCGTTTCGCACGATCTGCAAACGCTGTACCTTTTTATTTTCTTTTGGTCGTGTCAGAGTAGAATTGTGTCTTCTCGTGAATTCGCTGAGTGCTGCTGCATCTGCTCAAAAAATTAATAAATGAGGCACACCCATGGGCCGACACCATCATTAGGCAGTCCATCGTGGTCAAGGGTGACTTGATTTTATTCCGCGCCTGTGCTGAGTCATAAGCCCGTACGTTCTAGGATCAGAATTAGGCCGTTCGGCCCATCAAGTCCACTCCGCCATTCAATCACGGCAGATCCGTCTCTCCCTCACAGCCCCATTCTCCTGCCTTCTCCCCGTAATCCCCGACACCCTTACAAATCTGTTAATCTGGGCCTTAAAAACACCCATTGATTTAGCCTCCACAGACGGCTACAGCAATGAATCCCACAGATTCATAGAAACATAGAAAATAGGTGCAGGAGTAGGCCATTCGGCCCTTCGAGCCTGCTCCGCCATTCAATATGATCATGGCTGATCATCCAATTCAGTAACCCGTACCTGCCTTCTCTCCATACCCCCTGATCCCTTTAGCCACAAGGGCCACATCTAACTCCCTCTTAAATATAACCAATGAACTGGCCTCAACTACCTTCTGTGGCAGAGAGTTCCAGAGATTCACCACAAAGTTTTTCTCATCTCGGTCCTAAAGGATTTCCCCCTTATCCTTAAACTGTGACCCCTTGTCCTGGACTTCCCCAACATCGGGAACAATCTTCCTGCATCTAGCCTGTCCAACCCCTTAAGAATTTTGTAAGTTTCTATAAGATCCCCCCTCAATCTCCTAAATTCTAGCGAGTACAAGCCGAGTCTATCCAGTCTTTCTTCATATGAAAGTCCTGACATCCCAGGAATCAGTCTGGTGAACCTTCACTGCACTCCCTCTATGGCAATAATGTCCTTCCTCAGATTTGGAGACCAAAACTGTACGCAATACTCCAGGTGTGGTCTCACCAAAACCCTGTACAACTGCAGTAGAACCTCCCTTCTCCTATACTCAAATCCTCACCCTCTGATAAAGAAATTCCTCCTCGAACTTTCTACTTTCGAAAAGGGAGGTGTTAAATGGGTGGGTGATGGTTGATGTGGGCTGCGATCGCATTTGCCTGTAGATTGCGGGTAAACAAAGACCTTGCTTATTTTACGCCATGACAAAAAACATCTTACAAGAAGCGAGGGAGGCAGATCCATTAAAAACATTTGCCAAGATTAGCAACCTGGATTTACTGACCATATCTCACATTCGCTAATAAATAAGTGATCAATTAAATAGGTCGGCACAGTGGCGCAGCTGGTAGAGCTGCTGCCTCACAGCGCCAGACACTGGGGTTAGAGCTGTCTGTGTGGATGTGCACATTCTCCCTGTGACCGCGTGTGTTTTCTTCCCACATCACAAAGATGTGCGGGTTTGGCGGCTTATTTGCCTCTATAAATTGCCCCCAGGGTGTAAGGGGGTGGATGAGAAAGCGGGATAACAAGGGGACGGGTGATCGATGGTCAGCGTGGACTCATTGGGCAGAAGGGCCTGTTTACATGCTGTATCTCTAAACTAAATGAAAATTCAATCCTGCTGCATGTATTGGGAAAAGTGACCCGACATGAACCTTCGAGCACCTTCGAGGAGTGAAGGATAGGAGGCAGGTTCAATTCCTGAGATAGGAGCCAAAGCATCTGAAGACATTGTGGTTCCCCTTTCCCCTGACTCTCAGTCTGAAGAAGGGTCTCGACCCGAAACGTTACCTCTTCCTTCACCTACACCCCTCCAAACCTGTCCAATCCATGTACCTGTCTAACCCTCTCTTAAACGGTGGGATAGTCCCTGCCTCAACTGCCTCCTCTGGCAGCTCGTTCCACACACCCACCACCCTTTGTGTGTTCTTCGTACGTTTTTTATACCTCCAGTTTCCCTCTCCCGACTCTCAGTCTGAAGAAGGGTCTCGACCCGAAACATCACCTATTCCTTTTCTCCAGAGATGCTGCCCAACCCGCTGAGTTACTCCAGCATTTTGTGTCTATCTGAAGATATAATTTGGAAGAGTGGAACTATGAAAGGGCAGATTTGGAGTCGGTTAAAATACTTATTCCGTGGATCTTCAGTACCTTGGAGTTAACTAAAATCGCAGATGTTGGGAAGTATAAGAACAAAGAAGCATTTGAAAACTAGGATTTAAAAACTGTGGTGTTTTCAGACAAGAATCCATTGTACAGTTCAGTTTAGTTTATTGACACATGTACCGAGGTACAGTGAAAAACATAGAAACATAGACATAGAAAATAGGTGGAGTAGGCCATTTGGCCCTTCGAGCCTGCACCGCCATTCAATTTGATCATGGCTAATCATCCAACTCAGTATCCTGTACCTGCCTTCTCTCCATACCCCCTGATCCCTTTAGCCACAAGGGCCACATCTAACTCCCTCTTAAATATAGCTTTTGTTGCGTGCGAAGCAGTCAGAAGAAAGACAATACATGATTATAATTGATCGATTCACAGTGTATAGGTACATGATAAGGGAATAACGTTTAGTGCAAGGTAAAGCCTGCAAAGTCCGATCAAGGATAGTCCGAGGTTCATCAACGAGGTAGATAGTTGTTCAGCACTGCTCTCTGGTTGTGTCAGGATGATTCAGTTGCCTGATAACAGCCGGGAAGAAGCTGTCCCTGAATCTGGAGGTGGTGTGCGTTTTTCACACTTCTACACCTTTTGCCTGATGGGAGAGGGGAGAAGAGGGAGTGGCCGGGGTGCGACTTGTCCTTGATGACGCTGCTGGCCTTGCGGAGGCAGCGTGAGGCGTAAATTGAGTTAATTAGCACTGTTGTAATGAATGAATGGAACAGGAAGTTAATAACATGGTACACAAGTGATCATGTCCACACTTTTATTTTCAGCTTCTTTGTTTTTAAATGAAATTGTCACATGTCTGGGAGCTCCTGAGGTGATTTCGCTCAGCACCTGCCACTGTAGTCAATTAGTGGTCATTTTTACATGATTGATTTTTAAAGATATTTGGCATGTATCACCGTGTATTTAGTGAAATAAGAAAGGCACTCTCTTTACCCTGCTAATTTGCCTAAATAAAATATTCAGATCTTCGCACAATTCTTTCATTTAGACGAGAATATTTGCATGGTCTCATAAAATATATAGACCCGAGAGGAATGAAATGAACTCATTAATGACGTACTGATGGAGCATTGATTGCATCTATGTTCTGTACGTATACTTGGAGAGTGAGTTCTGGCCATACAATCCAGCTGAAACGTAGTAGGAAGGAACTGCAGATGCTGGTTTACACCAAAGGTAGACTCAAAGAACTGGAGTGACTCAGCGGGTTAGGCTCTCTGGTCAGAACTGTGCCGACTTCAGTTTGAGCCGAAGATAGAGACAAAAAGCTGGAGCAACTCAGCGGGTCAGGCAGCATCTCTGGGGAAAAGGAACCTTCTTCAATCTGAAGAAGGGTTTCGACACAAAACACCACCTATTCCTTTTCTCCAGAGATGCTGCCTGACCCGCTGAGTTGCTCCAGCTTTTTGTCTCTATCTTCAGCTCAAACTGAAGTCGGCACAGTTCTGACCAGACACAAGAGACTGGAGATGCTGGAACCTTGAGTAAAAATGTGTTGGAAACCCTCAGCGGGCCGGTTAGCCCCTGTGGAGGGAGATGGACAGACAACGCTTCGGGTTGGTTCCTCGGACTGAAGAAGGGCCCTGACTCGAAACGTTCTCTGTCCGTTTCCCTCCACAGAGGCTACCTGACCTGCTGAGTTCTTCCTGCCATTTTGTCTTTTAGTCAAAATTCTGTCAGAATGATCCCTTTGGTGCTGTGATGTTGTTACTCCCATCCAACTCACTGGTGGACTTTGGGTACATAGAATTATTCTGACAAAGGATATCAGATATGAAATAGTAAATGTTTCCTTTCCACAGATGCTGACTGACCTGCTGGGCATTTCCAACAATGCATGTTTCTACTGCCTCAAATTCATCACAATTTCTCCTCGGGAGAGGGATGCAATGGATTTGGAGGAGAAATCACTTGCTGATCAGCTAAAGAACACAGAGATAGAAAGGTCCTGTTTCCACGTGGTGCCTCAAAACTAAACTAATCTGACTTCACTGAACCATTGTGCAGATGCTGGTTTATACAGTCGACACAAAATGCTGGAGTAACTCAACGGGTCAGGCAGCATCTCTGGAGAAAATGAATAGGTGACATTTCGCGTCGAGACACTTCCTCAGACTCCTTGTGGGAGCTGACCGCTGCCTTTTCCCCCGTGGGAAAGTGACCGCACTTCCAAAGTTCTACACGGGCTGAAGGAGCAAAATAAATGCCAGTTCTTTCTCTTTTCGCTTCTGACTTTTCGAAGCCGAGCAGTAATTTGAGAGTTTGGAAAGCCACCCAGAATTAACAGTGATCGTTTCATATTACTCGTCCAAACTGAGAGTCGGTTCCATTGCTCACTGCCAACAGTTAATGAGCTGTTTTTAATAAAGATTATCACCCTATTTTGAAAACAATTTTTAAATTGTTATAATTTGGCATGGATGGAGAATGAGAAAAATGGCTTTTATTCTGGGTATTTTTTTTGCCGGCTTTCTGGAAGCTTACCAGTGATATTGGTCACTTTTAGAGGGGAACCATTCTCATCCAGTTATATACACACATTCTAGAAATCAGCCCAAAGTTTCGGGCTGCATAGAACCTCGATCACCATCTGAAAGAGGACATAGTATCGTTCGGTGTGAAAACAGGCCCTTCGGCCCAACTTGCCCACACCGACCAACATGTCCCACCTACACCAGTCCCACCTGCCTGTGTTTGGCTCATATCCCACTAAACCTGTCCTATCCACGCACCTGTCTAGATGTTTCTTAAATGCTGCAACAACACCTGCCTTCTCCAGCAGCTCATTCCATACACCCACTGCCCTTTGTGTAAAAAAAAGTTGCCCCTCGTGTTCCCATTAAATCTTCCCCCCCACCTCCCCCCACCTTAAAAGGGCCAAACATAGATAGGTCAAAGTTTCAGATTGAAAATGGAGTCTACCCAAAGGTTAAATGATTTGTTGAAACTGGTAACTGCAGATGCTGGTTAATACACTACAGGACACAACATGCTGGAGTAACTCAGCAGGTCAGGCACGTTTCGGAAACGTCACTGATCCACGTACTCCAGAGATGCTGCCAGCCAGACCTGCTGAGTCTCATCCTGCACTTTGTGTCCTTAAATGATTTGATTCTGGCTGATGTGCATTTTCTGCTTCTTTCAATTATCCCCTTACATGCAGTTGATCAGTTGGTCCAACAGATAATGTTTACAGACTAAGAACTTGAAACAAATTAACTTTGTGCATTCTTTAAATGAGCTATATATTCCTTGTTTACTGAAGCCTTGAACTAAAGGCCAAATTAAACCAAATTTAAATTTAATATTGTGGAATGAAACTAACCCCCTGGTGTGATATGATATTATGGCTAACTCTGACTGTATCAGTTCAAGGAACCTGCTAGTTGATTAGATGGAGGGTTTTGCAGTGTCTGATGACACTTAACCATATAATCGCTGGATTTTTTCCAAACCGGTTACCCTAATAAATACCAAGTCAGTCCGTCCAATACAATGACATTCGGTCGTTTTAAGAGTCGATGAGAAAATGGCAACGTTTTTTTTTCTGTTGCTTCTTTGGAGTCGATCAGTATAAAATGAGCAATCAATATTTTGGATAATTGAAGTACTTTGTAGCAAACTATCATAATTTGTAACAAAAAACACACAATTTCCAAGTCAACATGGAAACTAAAAATATCAGTTCCGAGGCAAATCCCAATCACAAATTACACGTAGAAGGACAATCTGACGGCGCTTGATTTTAAATTAATTCGGGTCTCAAAGACTGGTAAAATAATAAGCGATTAAAAAAAAAAATTCAAATTAAAGGTTCACTGGGCAGCTCTTGATAATGTGTAGATTTTAATGCTTACAATGTTGAGTCTTACCCAGTCCGGATCAAAATATTTATTAACATAAACTGCCCTGACTCCATGGATTTTCCATGTAAACTCTCTCTCGATCAGAATAAGCAATCGCCCTTCATTAGAATCTCCAGCAGTGACTTGGGTCGGACAGCGGGAATCTCTGGAGAGAAGGAACGGTGGCGTTTGGGGGCCGGGGCCCTTCTTCAGACTCAAGCAACTTGGGGTTTGGTTTTGGTTGGACTCAAGTTACTCCTGAACGTGGGGTCATTTATTGATCATCGGAAATCGATCAATTCCAAAACTTTAGGCCAGGGGCCAGCTTTGGATGGGTGGCCGGGGGAGGGGAGAGAGAGAGGGGGGGGGCCTCCAACATCCAGTTGGTGAGGTTCTTGTCCAGATGACACAGGTCCGTTATAACCCTGGTCTCACAACCTCACCACACGCATTGCAACAAACTTAAAGACAAGAAGGGGAGGGGAGGGGGGTTGGAATGCATACTGACACCTTCCCGCCGCCTCAATCCCACACTCCGGACCGTCGCCCCCAACTTTGCACCCGCTCGCAGTTCCATCAATCCTCCCGCCAGCGCGTTTTCCACTGTATGCTTGTAAAAAGCCTATTAATTAACAATGCACGGTGCGCAGAGAATACGAACCGTTTCACCGCGCCGCGCCGCCCCGAGAAAGAACGCGCTCGCCTGGGTACTGTGATCTTTGTTGTCTCAAAGGCACACGGATCGCCCCGGAAAAAAAATAAATCCCTTTCCACCCCTCCTCGGAACATTCTGGCTTGTGTTGTCTCACTTCGGCAGAACTTGAGAAAACACAAGTGTGTGTGTGTGTGTGTGTGTGTGTGTGGGGGGGGGGGCAGGACACAGGACAGAGGGAGAGAGAGTGGGGGGGGGGGGGGTGCAGGGCGCAACGCAATGAACGAGCCCTCATTAAGACGCAGGGAAGTGTTTGTAAACACTGGGTTATTTCACTCAGGGGCTGCGCTGGTCGCCGCCGCCGCCGCCGCCGCCGCCACCATCGCCTCGAAATCTCCCCCCAGGAAATTCCCCGTGTGAAATCCACTGGACTATTTCCTGGTGAGGAAGTACACATGAGCGGAACTGGCGTAAGTTGTTATCCCTGCGCTGAAAGGGGCTGTGGATCTGTGCATTACAGACTGGGGAAAAGCTCCATTCTTTGCTAAAGGCTTTTCTCCTCTCTCTCTATCTTTCCCCCCCTCTTCCTCTCGCCCTTCTCTCCTCTCTATTCTTATTCACCTCCCTCCCTTCATTCCCTCGACTGGGATTTTTTTTCTCCGCCTCTTCTCCCCCCCCCCCCCTCCCCACCCCCACTCCCACACCCCCTCCTCCTCTCTCTCCCCCCCTCCCCGTTCCTTGCCTTTGATCGGAGGAGAATACACACAAAAATAATCCACCCCGTCAGCTCGGAAAGTCTTCAGTGTGATGGGTACAGCAGAAATCTCGTGCCTTGGGATGGACGGTGCGTGAATTTCATTCTAGACAAAGGGAACTGAGAGAGAGAGAGGGAGAGAGAGGGAGACAGACAGACAGGGGGAGAGAGAGAGGGAGAGAGAGAGAGAGGAGGGAGGGCAAGGAGGAGAGAGGGATAGGGAGGGGGGAGCTCAGACAGTCGCAGCCAGAGAGAGAGAGAGAAGGGGAAGAGAAAGGGAGAGAGGAAGAGAGAGGGAGAGGGGAAAAGAGAGTGCATGTGTGTGTGTGGGAGAGAGAGGTTGGGAATGGGAGATAGAGAGTGTGGAAACACAGAAAAAGGTGTGGATGAAACAGCGATTCGCTACCAAGCACCTTTTTTTCCTCTTCTCTCTCTTCCCCCCTTCCTCTCGTAACTGGTTAAAATGCAGAAACGACGGGAGGTTACGTTAAAGGCAGCCAGGGTTTCTAGTTATTTTCCGGTCGCTACAAGTGGAAGAAAAGAGGATTTTTTTTTTTTTGCCAAAGTGTGTGTGTGTGTGTGTGTGATTTAAAATTTAAAATTATTTTTTTTTAGGAAGGACCAGGTTGTCATGGTCGTTATGGATTCCGGGAGATTACTGCTGCTGAAACTATTTGTGGAGGATCGTGTTTTTTTTATTTAAAAAAAAATTTCATCTTGGGGGTGGGTGGGGGGTGGGGGGGGTGTGGGTGGGGGGGGGGGGGGGGGAAGGAAGAGAGAGAAAAAGAAAAGTGTTATTATTGAGGAATCAACGTCAGTCTGCGCCGTGGAGACCTGGTCAATTTCACTTGAGAATCTTGTCAATTTCACCTGGGGATTTTTCTGGCCAGTTTCACTTGGAATTGTGGAATTTTCTATCCGGATGGTCGGCTCGCTTTGGGATTTATTATGGGCATCTTGGAATAATTTCTCCATCCAAGTTATAGACGGATGCATCATCTCTTTGCGGATTTTTTTGTCTGTGTGTGTGTCCCAGTGATTTATTAATGCACGGGCGACGTGCAATTACAGTCATCGTCTCTCCGTGAAGTGGCTTTGTGGAATTGCCATTGTTGATATTTCTTCTGTTTTTTACACACGCACTCGAGGAGGTGAGGATATATTTTGTGGCCGTCAACCTTTTCGCTGAGGAGGAAGAGGAGGAGGAGTGTGCAGGGGAGCGAGATTCGTGGCAGTGCAAATGGATGGCCCGCGCTGTAGTGGGCTTCGCCGGAGCAGGCGATCCAGAACACAGAGAAATCGAGATCGGAAGGCAAAGGGAGGTAGTGGTGGTGGTGGTGGTGGTGGTGGAGGAGGAGGCGGTGGAGGCAGTTCGAGGACCCTATCCTCATCGGGATCTGACCGAGAGGGCAAAACCAAAAACCCAGCCTCCTCGCGACCCAGACCTCCCCGACGCCGGAGGAAAGACTCGACTTCGGGAGAGGAAGATCTCATTGATGGCTTTGGAATAGCTAGTTTTGTCACGTTGGAGGCTCTGGAGGTAAGACACGGCTCTGGATTATTCAAAGTGATCGTTGCCTCGCCGAGGCTGGAGTTTGCTTTATTTGTTGTTTGGGGGCGGCTGCGGTTCGGCTGGTCGAAAGAAAGCCCCGTGCATTATGATCATTGCAAAATAGGTGGCAAACGATGAACGCCACTTTCCGTTGTTCGGTTGGATTGTTCTATGGAAAGCTTTGAGTTGCTGCTCCAGCTTGTGTCCCGCACTGTTGTTTACTCCCCTGCCAACTCTCCCCCCCCCCCTCCCCCCAGCCAACTCCCCCTCCCCCCACTCACTTGCCACCCCCCCCCCCCCCCCCATCCTCAAAGTCTGAAACATTTCAATGTGTGAAAACTATGTTGGTTGAGCGGTGGGTGTGAGGTGTACAGCTGGTTGAGATTCTTATGTTCCTCTGTAACCCATGGGTCATTGAGACACAACAGGTGAGACCCTTCCATTGTAGTGTGTCAAATGTCATCATATTCGGTCACAGCACTGTGGAGGATTTGGACTAGAGTTGGCAAGAAGTGAGCCGGGTGGTTGAAACGCCACCAACTAATGCATCTGCATCAAACGTGGACGTCAACAAAAGTGGGGAAGGTGCAAAAAACCCCCCCAAAAAAACTCTCCAGATTTGACTCTGTGAAAGAAATGATGCCAAATGCCTGTCATAGATTAATATAAATTGCATTGAATGCTAATTATAAATGACATTCTGGAGTATGGGCAGCGGAAATGGCAGCGCTGAGCCAAGCATGGTCTGAAGAAGTTGTATTGAAGATGGAATCATGTTTTTGTGCATTTGGGTAATGTTGTCAGAATCCTCGGCGATGGTTGGCTCTCTTCAGTAATCTGTAGTTGGGTGACTTCTATTTCAATGGGACCAGCTCCATTTACCAGCATTGGATAGAATCCCTTCCATCAGCACCAACTGAGGAACAACTATGAACGGTCTCTGTCCTGAAATGATTGCTTGTTGAATTCTGGAACTAGTGGATGAAATGCCATTTAAATGATTACTTTACTTAAGTCTCCCAAATGACCAGTATTGATCAGTTTATCCTTTGCATTTCCAGCAGTTCATTCATTTACATGTGTCTTTTGTAAGCTGTCGGACTAAATTGTGCAACTTTTCAAAATTCATGTAATTACTGAGGAGGAATGTAATTTTATTTTTCTAGACTGGGTCGTGAGTAACCATTGAGTTGGAGATGGGACATAACTTCTGGTAATGTTCCATGGGGCTTTGATTTAGAAACCAGTGCATGCGCCCTAACCCTGTTGCCCTCGGGTATCACAGTTCTTGTGTAGAAATAGTGCTACAAGCAGTGTAAGTCGGCCTAACTGATATCTCTTGGATGTGCATTCTTCAAGAGTCAAGTCAAGTCAAGAGAGTTTATCGTCATGTGTCCCAGATAGGACAATGAAATTCTTGCTTGCTGCAACACAACAGAATATTGTAGGCATGCTGCACGCTGCATTCTTCTGCATGCTGTCCAAATTTCATCTTTCCTCCCTTCCAAAATGAAGCATGTCTTTTTAGCCATCAGATCTTGTCAGTGACATCTGTAGGAAGAAATGGCCATTTGTTCAGAATAACACTTGGCAGAGTGTTTCATTTTATTTCCAATCTCGTATTAGTGATACTATGAGTCGTACTGAGACGACATTCTGAAGTCTATGGGTGGAATTCTGCTTGCCACTGAGTGTTCCTTTCGTGGTGTGCCACATGCATTTTTTGGTTGTTGAACTGTTTATTTAACAGGTGGAAACACTATTAGTTAACGTTGCTTTGCAAAATTACATTGCAATGGATGGTTCGAATTATTGTCCTTATTGCTTGTGTGAATGTATAGCTTCCTTGAGGGGAGAGGGACAATGAGATATGGTGATCCTCTTTGATTCAACCTATTGCATAAAAAGTTATTCTAGCTACACCAGTGGGATATGCATATGACTTCACTTTTCAGATTCATAGTGGAGCATTGTGGCATGTGTATTGTTCATCTGGTTAGAGGTTGTCTAAATGTTGCTATTTAAAAAATATATATATTTATATACTTTTGTGTCACTGCAAATGTGCATGCAAAAAACTCTGTTCACTCTTAATATAATTTGTGGTATTTTCTGCTGAAATGTCAGACCTACACTATAAACCCTGGCAAACTCTTTAGAATGGTATCGATTCATTTGATCAGCACTGGATCCATAATAAGGAAAATAAATGATGAGAAAATAATTGATTCATTGTGATGACACTAGGGTCTGTTTGTGTCCAGTCTGCCGTTTTGTAACATGTAGTTTATTTGGATCATGCAGGTCTTGCTATCCAGGAGCCGGCTGATATTCACTGCAATTACAGCATCTATTAATAAGTTCCTGTAATGATGTTATTAGAGTTAATGGACAACGATCCTTTCCTAAAATTAGCAGACTTTTAATATATCTGTTGGGCATTGCCAGATCTTGTCCCTCTGGAATAACAAGTGAATAAAACCTTATTTTATCTTTCTGTTGACTCAGCAGCTTAAATGTACTCCAGGCATGGGGGAGAAAAGAAATCTTGAACAGTGCTGCTTTGAGGAATTAGTATAAAATGCAACTCTTAAAGAGTCAGTGTTACTTAATTAATTGTGAAATCCTTTCATCATTGCATATTTAACAAGTGTTGCTTCATAGTTATGATTCCAAGAGTATTTAAATTTTTTTTTTAAATTTAGCTACGTACATAGAAATTCAAGCATTTTATCTTCACCTAAGTACCCCATATAGCTGGGTCTGAAGAAGCTGTAATCAAATTAAATTATTTGGGCAATGTCCTTCTTAAACCTTTAGTACAACGTCCATTCTTCTGCAGTGTTCCTAATTGTATATTTAAAATGTGGTCCAGTAGTTCACAACTGTCCAGCTGGTGACAAATCATCTATTTGGATTAATATCATCTCCAGCATTGTGCTGTGCTTCATTCTCGACATAATTGCCAAAAGAGTTGTCCGTCCCGACACTTTGTAACTTGCTTTGAGCTTGCATTATTAATAATGCATTGTTTTGCAATTTTGAACCTTTTCGCTAGTGTGTTTGACCCAGGCATTATCTCGCATTAATTTGTACTTTACAAAATGAGTAGAGGCATGAACCAATAAAATCAATCTTTTTTTTTCTCTCTCTCTCAGTCGAGCCATTACTTTTTGAAGGCAATAGCTGGAAAGTTGTTGCATAATGCCGTAGATAACATTTATGCGAGCCAACATTATTTTTTAATCTCTGAGTATTCACATTGGCTTGCATAAAAGGGAGGGTGATTTTTATAATGAGCTGCTATGTTGTTTAATACAATGCTGTTAACTGAACTGCAATAAACAGTACAGCTATCACATACTTCCCACAATAAGATCAGAAAAACATGACTGCGTCATAAAATGACTTTACTCCAGTGAGGGGAGGGGGGGGGGAAGCAATTTATATTTAAATTTATTTTTTATTTCTAACTTTATCAGAAATTGCTGTTATTTGTGGTGAGAATTTGCGTCCCATTTTAGTATAATTTATTCAGAGTTAATGGGCACACAACCTTGCAGTAATCGCACCACAGTGTAGACATGTTAAATCTCCTCCTTATTCGAGATACATTTTTGTTCCCAGGATGGCGTTTCACTTTAAAAAAAAATTAAATTAAAATTAAATTGCACCCTCCTTGAATACTTCAGCTTTGCATGCAAAATCTGGAATTCGCAAATGCTCGATTGAAAATGCAGCTAAAAAAGTATGAAGGTTGCATTGGAGGCATTGATGCCCTGCAATGAACCGATAGAGTGATGCAGCGTGGAAACAGGCCCTTCGGCCCAACTTGCCCACACCCTCTATGTCCCAGCTACACTAGTCTCACCTGCCTGTGCTTGGTCCATATCCCTCCAGCCTGTCCTATCCAGTAATCCATAACACAGATCCTGTAATTTTGTGTTACACGCTGTTATGCACGAACTTGCAAGGCCCGTCAATAATGTGCAGAACGCAGGCGAGAGGCGTTGATATAAATTCAATTATTTGAGTTGTGTTTTCACCCGTCTCCCCAAAACGAAAGGGAGTTTGTGTCGCTCGGCACCAAAGATCGTAGAAGGCTCTAGTATCTTTGCTCGCCACTGTGTTACATGCAGTGCCTGGAAGACTAATTGTGAATGCCCATTGTTTTGCAGTCTGTTGTAATCTGAGTTAAAGTGGTGTTAGAACCACACTTGATGTGGAATGCCAGGAAATGTTGACCACCGCATCTATAAATATTAAAATCTTTCAAATGGTGCCTCGGTTTAAGATGCACCGTTTTTCTTTTTGCCATCTTGTTGCTCAGTATTGCGAATACATTGGTAATCCATGAGGATAGATGCTTTGCTCCGTTGTGCAAGAATGAAATATACTGAAGGCCACTAATTGATGTTGCAGAAATCACTATTCAAATTAAAATCTGCAAAATTACAGCTTCACTATAGATAGCACTTTGTAAGATTGTCCACAGCCCTTAATGGCTTATTGTGCTGGACATACTCTATTTCCAGTGATATATGTCCTGTCCTGATGCTTCACTTTCTTCAGAACGTTACATTCCTTATCACACAATAGTGTCTTCATGTTACGATTTAAAAAAGAGCTTTGCCGTGACCTTCAGTGTATTTCATCATCATTTTAAATACATTCTGTTCCCATTGAAATGTCTACATTTTTGTTATATGGTAAACCACACAATGAGGCAGGTGGACGCGAGGATTATTCAACTTGCAAGATCTTGTAACTCAAGTGATCCATGCACTTGAGTGACGAGATCTTTATTCATGGAATAAATAGTCCCTCTGGATGCCATGCACTTTAAAACAAAATAAAATATCATTAATATACTTGTGAGAACGGCTGCTTGGCAAATGACTAGCCAGTTCTGGACTCAACGGGGTAAAACAAACACTTGGAACTTGTGACTCCTTATTCTTCTGCCCTTAATCTATCTGCATCAAGCAGGGATCATGTTCATTTTGATGGCGTTGCTGGGCAGATTTCATCACATCTTTTGAATTGTTTTAACAAAATTGAAGGATAGAAAACGCTGCTGATTTCTTATTTTGTTGGTAGCAAAAAATAGGCGTCAAAGAGCAGCACAGCATGGAAACATGCCCTGTGGCCCAACTTGGCCATGCCGATCGAGAAGCCCCAAAAACAAATACACCAGTCCTCCCCGCCCGCATTTGGACCCTATCTGTCTAAACCTTTCCCCTCCATGTTTCTGTCGTTTAACCTGTTCAGTGCCACGCCTGAGTATACTCGGGTCAAAGCCAATAGTGGGGGGAAAAATAATCATGGCAGTTTGTTACGTATACTGTGTGACATTGCAGCCTTTGATTGCGATTTCAATAGGGGGGACGACATCAGCCGACAATTCTTGATGAGGGTGGAGAAGCTGCCCTTGGGAAGGCGTTGAGCTGCTTCCTTGATCCGTTGCTGTCCCTGTGATGAATGCACGGTGCCACCAGGGAACAAGAATTAAACGCAGCGGTGATGAAGTGGCAGATGGGGGTGTGATTTGGATGGGAACGTGCAGACATTCCAGTGTGTAGTTTAGAGATACAGCGTGGAAACGGGGCCCTTCGGCCCACCGAGTCCGCGCCGACCCGTGATCCTCGCACACTAGCACCATCCGACACACTGTAGCCGATTTGCGATATTTCCTGAAGCCACTTAACCTACCAATACTGCATGTCTTTGGAGTGTGGGAGGAATCTGGAGCACCCGGAGAAAACTCATGCAGGTCACGGGGAGAACATGCACACTCCGTACAGACAGCACCCGTAGTCGGGATTGAACTCTAGTCTCTGCCGTTGTAAGACAGCAACTCTACTGCTACGCCACCGTGTACTTATTGCCTTTGCCTATCAACGTTAGAAAGCTTTTGAATGTGGGACGTGCCGTCGAAGAAGCCATGGCAAGTGTTGGTATAGTTGACCATTGCTTTACGTGATCTGAATAGTTCAGATCTCTGCAATATTAATTCATGTTTTGCTTGAGGGGGTGATAATAATAATAATAATAATAATGGATGGGATTTATATAGCGCCTTTCTAATACTCAAGGCGCTTTACATCGCATTATTCATTCACTCCTCAGTCACACTCGGTGGTGGTAAGTTACTTCTGTAGCCACAGCTGCCCTGGGGCAGACTGACGGAAGCGTGGCTGCCAATCTGCGCCTACGGCCCCTCCGACCACCACCAATCACTCACACACATTCACACACAGGCAAAGGTGGGTGAAGTGTCTTGCCCAAGGACACAACGACAGTGTGCACTCCAAGCGGGATGCGAACCGGCTACCTTCCGGTTGCCAGCCGAACACTTAGCCCATTGTGCCATCTGTCATCCCCATATTATGATCCAATATATGGCTCATTTACTAGTAGCATTGTTTAACTGGCATCTAACCTGTGAGGCTACACAGCGAGTGCACCCTGAAATATGAAAAGACACTCGACAATTGTTGGCATGGTGGTGCAGTGGGCAGAGTTGTTGCCTCACAGCGCCAGGGGGGGCCCAGGTTCGATCCCGACCACAAACTCCACACATGTGTCCACGTGGAGTTTGCACGTTCTCCCTGTGACCACGTGGGTTACCTCCGGGTGCTCCGGTATCCTCCAAGCATCTCTAAGGCGTGCAAGGGTTTGTGAGTCAATTGGCCCCTGTATATTGGGCAGGGAATGGATGCGAAAGCGGGGGTAACGGAACTGGAGTCACCGGTTGTTCGATGACTGGCATGGACTCGGTGGGCCAAGTGGACCTGTTTCTATGCTGTGTCTTTCATTCAGTAGTTAGAGGCATTGTAAATTTTGTTTACCTTGAGGAGAGCATTTTAAATTGTGTAACATCGGTGAAATAGGGTGAAAGTGGTTTATGTTGCAGGACCACACTCTCTTGGTTCATTGATTGTGAGTGTAAATCTCATTCCAGGAGTTGAGAGCATGATTCAATCCAGTTCAGTGTCGAATAGCCCGGTGGGATTTAAAATGAGTTCTTGCTTATTTCAAAGAGTTGCTGCAGCTACATACATGGAAGTTGGCACTGTCAAATCGCACAAGATAACTTGCAAAATAAGCATTTTAACAAAAGATTAAAGCACCGTGATTAAATGTAATTTTTGCTTCTAGCTTACAGTGTGCATTTACCTGTAATGTGGGATTTCAATCCTTGTGATTAAGGCTGAGGGATTTTGCCTCGAAGCAGCCTCTAACGCTTCTGTTGAAGATAGACACAAAATGCTGGAGTAACTCAGTGAGTCAGGCAGCATCTCTGGAGAAAAGGAATAGGTCCCGATGTTGGGGGAGACCAGAACCAGGGGCCACAGTTTAAGAATAAGGGGTAAGGCATTTAGAACGGGGACGAGGAAACACTTTTTCTCACAGAGAGTGGTGAGTCTGTGGAATTCTCTGCTTCAGGGCGGTGGAGACAGGTTCTCTGGATGTTTTCAAGAGAGAGCTAGATAGGGCTCTTAAAAATAGCGGAGTCAGGGGATATGGGGAGAAGGCAGGAACGGGGTACTGATTGGGGATGATCAGCCATGATCACATTGAATGGCGGTGCTGGCTCGAAGGGCCGAAAGGCCTACTCCTGCACCTATTGTCTATTGTCTATTGGCAGGACCCGTCTATGATGATTAGTCTGTGGCACGGTGGCATAGCTGCTGCCTCACAGCGCTAGAGACCCAGGTTCGATCCTGACCTTGGGTGCTATCTGTGTGGAGTTTGCATGTTTTCCCTGTGACCGCATGGGTTTCCTCGGGGTGTTCTAGTTTCCTCCTGCATTCCAAAGATTTGTTGGTCAATTGGCCTCTGTAAACTGCTTTGAGTATGCGGATGAGAAAGTGGAATAACATAGAACTAGTGTGAATGGATGACCGATGGCCGATGTGGACTTGGTGGTCTGAGGGGCCTGTTTCCATGCTATATCTTTAAACTAAACTAAATACCAGTAGGAGGATGTGGACTTATTCATGAAAACTATTTCCCCCCCCCCCCCCCCCACTATTAATGGCCTGTTTGTAATGTAGAATAGTATTGATACAGGTCCACCACTGATTTCCCAGAAACTCATGATCCGGCATCGGAAAGAATTCCAAGGGTGCACTTGAAGCCCCCACCGGAAGTCCCCCTGCAAATGTGGTGCCCAGGCCGGGTGAGGGGGCCGATCTTGACCTCATTGGGACTTCCCTGACCGGACTTCTGATCAGCGTGCCGAATTTGTCCCTTGTGGCCGGGGCTCAGGATTCACTCTCATAGCCGACTTCTGAGGCCAACTTTGCGGGCTAGTTTCTTGGCCCCCCCGGCAGCCTAGGCAGACCACTGTGTTACTGCTCGACGACTCTCTGTTGGTCAAGGAAATGGGATCCACGGGTCTGGAGCCAAGAATGATGGAAAACCGGTGGTGGACCTGTGCATTCCTTGTGTGATAGTCATAGTTCGTCATCTCATTGTTCCTCGCTCAACTAGTAACATCATTCGAGTGGCCCTTGTGCTATCCAACTTAAAGTACTTCACCAACATACAGTGAAAGGCTTGGATATAGTGGATGTGGAGAGGATGTTTTCACCAGTGGGAGAGTCTAGGACTAGAGGTCGTAGCCTCAGAATTAAAGGACGTTCTTTTAGGAAGACGATGAGGAGAAATTTCCTGTGTAAGAGGGTGGTGAATCTGGAATTCTTTGCCACAGGACGTTGTAGAGGCCAGGTATTTTTTAAGGCAGAGATAGATAGATTTTTGATTAGTGCAGGCGTCAGAGGTTGTGGGGAGAAGGCAGGAGAATGGAGTTAGGAGGGAGAGATAGATCAGCCATGATTGAATGGCAGAGTAGACCTGAAGGGCCGAATGGTCTAATTCTACTGCTATCCCTTATGACCTTACAACATGAAGCTGCCTCAAGGATCAACTCCTCATTTGTTTCGGTGACTGTGCTTGGTTCCACTTTACTGCATTACTGGTAGCATTACTATTCATGGTGCACTACTGGTCTGGAGTTTGCAAGATCATGGGCAACTCTGAACTGATGTCCAGTATTTAAAATTTTCCTGTTCTGATTAATGACAGTGGCTTGTTCAACGCCGCTGGAAGATTGTGCAGCTTTATCTGGGATCTCATTGAATGGGCTCCCAAGTTGATTTTGCTGAGTCTTTCTGCAGCACAGTGTAACACAAAGAAGGATCATGTTACAACTGACCTCAGTCTTTCCAAGCATCAATCTTGGTCCGTGCAATATAATTGTTGACGTTATTGATATGCACTGCACTACCTTCAGCTCAGAAATAGTGAGGTAATGGCAGTCTTCCGACTGGTATCATTTTACAACGCACGCACGAGGTGATCTTGACTTAAATGCCAAGTGTATATATTCACGAGACATCTTCCAGCCAAAACACAAAAGGCCGGAGGAAGCAGCACGGTGGCGCAGCGGTAGAGTTGCTGCCTTGAAAGCGCTTGCAGTGCCGGAGACCCAGGTTCGATCCCGACTACGGGTGCTGTGGTGCTGTCTGTACGGAGTTTGTACATTCTTGCCGTGGCCGGGTGGGTTTTCTCCAAGATCTGCTGTTTCCACCCGTAATCCAAAGACGTACAGGTTGGTAGGTTCATTGGCTTGGTGTAAATGTAAATTGTCCCTAGTGTGTGTAGGATAGTGTTGGTGTGTGGGGAGTGCGGGTCGGTGCGGACTTGTTGGGCCGAAGGGCCTGGTTCCGCAATGTGTCTCTACACTAAACTACACTAAAAGCCAACAGGGCAGGGAACATCCGTGAAGGGAATGGGCGGGTGACGTTACCCATTGGGGCGCTTCATCAGACTGATAGTAGTGGAGGTGGAGGAGGGGGGGGGGGGAAAAGCGAGGTGGGGGTAAGGCAAAGACTAGCAAGTGGAAGGTGGATACGGGTAAGATGTTGCCCGACCCACTTCTTCTTGCGTATGGCGTGCACAGCCTAAAGTTGTAAGACAACTTGTTCTGTTTGATCTTTTGTTTGTGCACGCCAGGTTGATTGCATTCGTTGAAACAGGGTGGACCACGTGAAGGTTGCAATCTCCTCCACCCCGCCCGACCCGCTGAGTTCCTCCAGCACTCGGTGTTTTGCTCGAGTTTCTAACATCTGCAGTTCCTCATGTCACCTTCTTCCAGGCAAGGAGGATGTTTAGGGCCATTCTTTCAATATGAGTTGAAATTTGTTTAACAAAGCTATTTTAAGCCTTGAAGTCCAGTTTTAGTTTCGGAGATGCAGCGCGGAAACAGGCCCTTCTCCCCACCCACCAGCGATCCCCGCACATTAACACTACCCTACACCGGAGACAATGGTTACATTTACACCAAGCCAATTAACCTACAAACCTGCATGCCTTTGGAGTGTGGAAGGTACACAAAATTGCTGGGGAAACTCAGCGGGTGCAGCAGCATCTATGGAGCGAAGGAAATAGGCGACGTTTCGGGCCGAAACCCTTCTTCAGACCCTTCTTCAATTAGTCTGACAGGTAACTGAAGTTCTCGGAGAAAACCCACGCAGGTCACGGGGAGAGCGTACAAACTCAATACAGACCCTGCTCCCGCAGCCAGGGTCGATCCCGGGTCTCTGGCACCGTGGGCGCTGGAAGGCGGCAACTCTACCGCTGCGCCACCGTGCCGCCCTCGAGGGTTGTAATCGTTTAAATAGTTGTAAAAATATCAATTATGAATATGTCCATTTTATTGCCTGTACGACTCGAGAGATGAGCAGCACAGGCAGTTGTGCTGATTAGGGATTAGTTAGTAGCCTTTAGTGATGCCAGCTGCCGCTTTGTAATTCCATCAGAGTAAGAAGGCAAAATTTGCTGGATTAACAACGTGTTGTCCTTGTCGGCATCTGAAGGAGGAGAAGAGAGACTTTCAGTTTCATTGCCATGTTGTGGGAGAATTTAATGCTCGACCTACTGCGAAAGTTCCATGTCCACGAGGAAGAGGGGCAAAGTTTAATTCACAGCAGTGACTGCAATTAAAAGTATTCCGTTGGCCATGAAACATGCTTTGGGACATCTGGAGGTTGTGAGTGGCACTACACAAATGGAAGTGTGTTCTGTCTTTTAATGAGCTAATTGATTTGCAGGAGAGTGTGTGTTGATTCAGTTAATGTGGTTTAATCATTTAAAGAGCAATTTCTGTCGTCGGAGATGTTTTCCTAAACAAAACAATAATGTCAAGATTAAACCGGGGCGGCACAGTGGTGCAGCTGGTAGAACCCCTGCCTCACAGCGCCAGGGTGCTGGGTTCGATCCTGGCCTCAGCGGCTGTCTGCGTGGAGTTTGCATGTTCTCCCTGTGACCCGCGTGAGTTTCTTCCGGCTGCTCTGGTTTTCCCCCACATCCCAAAGATGCAAGGGTTTGTAAATTAAGTGGCCTCTGTAAAACAAAAATAGTCACCTATTCCTTTTCTACACAGATGCTGCCTGACCGGCTCAGTTACTCCAGCATCTTGTGTATATCTTCCGTGTAAACCAGCATATGCCTGATCTCCCGGTTGCTGGACACTTTAATTCTCCTTCCCATTCCCACACAGACCTTTCTGTCCTCGGTCTCCTCCATTGTCAGAGTGAGGCTAAATGCAAATTGGAGGAACAGCATCTCATATTTTGCTTGGGCAGTTTACAGCCCAGTGGTATGAATATTGATTTCACTCACTTCAGGTAGCCCCGGCATTCCCTCTCTCACTATCCCTCACCCACCCAAGTCGCACCAGCTTCTCATTTCCACCCAACAAACAGCTAACAATGGCCTGTCTCCTTTATCATCTGTACTTTTTTGCATATCTTTCATTCATTGTTCTTTATTTCTCCACACCACCGTCTATATCTCTCGTTTCCCTTATCCCTGACCAGTCTGAGGAAGGGTCTCGATGCGAAACATCACCCATCCCTTCCCTCCAGAGATGCTGGAGTTACTCCAGCTTTTTTGTGTCTATCTTCGGTTTAAACCAGCATCTGCAGTTCCTTCCGACACAAGTGCCCTCGTGCGTAGGGAATGGATGAGAAGGTGGGATAACGTGTGAATGGGTGAATGATGGCCAGCATGGACTTGGTGGGCCACAGAGCCTGTTACCTTTAAAGTCATAGAGAGAGAGAGAGAGAGAGAGATAGAGAGGGTCAAGGAGCCATACAGCGTAGGAACAGACAGTTTGGCCCAAGTTGCCCACACCGACCAACATGTCCACCTACACTCACTACCCCACCTGCCTGCGTTTGGCCCGTATCCCTCTAAATCTTTCCCATCAGAACTGCCCCCTCCATCGACTCTTTTAAGTCATGACTAAAGACTTATCTATACTCTCAAGCCTTTCCTGATGTCCTCTGAGTGAGGGCTACATGTATATATGTATGTAGTTTGTTTTGTTGTGCTATTCTTATAACAAATGTAAAGCACTTTGGCCAACGAGAGTTGTTTTTTAAATGTGCTATATAAATAAATGTGACTTGACTATGTACCTGTCCAAATGTTTCTTAAGCATTCTTTACCTCTGAGCTAAGCTAAAACTCAAAGATTTCCGACCTATATTAAAGGTTGTGAATTAAATCCTTTTTTTGTGAATTAAATCCTTTCCAAATCCCTCGCCGTGTGCCATTTTCATTCACTTGTACTTGGATGACAGTGTGGATCCTCGATCTGTTTCTACATGAGCCTGTGCTGGTCCCAGGAGTTGCCTGATATGCTTCATTTTGTTCAATAACATGGTCAACACCGGCCCTGGCCTTTAAATCAAAGTGGCAGACAATCGCTGCACACCTTTGCTGTCTGATGAGCAGGGAGGGGTGATGTTGGTTTTTTTTTTTTTGTGGTTACTGCATAAAAATATTAGTTTTATCACGCTGCTGAGTGAAATCAAATAAAGGGCTGACAATGGTTAATGTGGCGAGCAGTGACAACACAAATAACAGAAGGCAATTTGATGCTTGAATCAGCTGTATACATTTAAACAATATGCCCTAATGATGAATTTCATGCACGATAATGGAAGTGTCAAAATGGTTTTGTGGTCCCTTCCCATACTCTCAGTCTCGAGCCACGTCTCTGCACATTTATGATCGCTCCCCACAGTCATGTAACGGCGTGTGTAGGAAGGGACCATAGAGAGAGACACAAAATGCTGGGGGAGCAACTCAGCGGGACAGGCAGCCATTCTGGCGACAATGGGACAGGTGACGTTTTCTGGTCGAGACCCTTCTTCATGAGCCTGTCCCACTGAGGCGACTACAGGCGAATACCGCAAAACGCAAAACACGTTGAAAAATTTTCAGCGACACTGGTGACATTTTTTCCTCTTGTAGGTTGTCACCAGGTGTCGTAGGCAAATTCCATTAAAACTAGTTCCTGGTAGTTGCCTAAGTGGGACATTCCCCTTCAGACTGGGAACGGGCGATCGGTGACATTTAACGACAACTGCAGTTGCTGGTTTGCACACAAGATGGAGTAACTCAGCGGGTCAGGCAGCATCTCGTGAGAAAATGGAACAGGTGACGTTCTGGGACGAGACCCTTCTTCAGACTGGGAAGAGGCGATCGATGCAAGGAGAGAGAGAGATAGATCAGCAATGAGTGAATGGCAGAGTAGACTTGATGGGCCGAATGGCCTAATTCTACTCCTACCACTTATGATCTTAGGACCAACACATTGTTATTTGTGTAAAAGTGCCCTGTATGGCTACTGGTAGATTTTTTTAATTTTTAGATGATGTGGTTGCAATTACTTTTTTTCATCGAACCCTGGAGACAGGATACCCCAGTATTCCCAGTATAGGATGCCCCTGGAGACAGGATACCCCAGTATAAATCCTTCCCCTGGTTGACTCCCATATATTTCTGAATCATTTCTAGCAAGCACCTAACTGGACCAGGATCGACTACAATATCTAGTGCAGTCGATACTGTCTCCAACAGCATCTCTGGTTCATCACTGTGACCCAATGCTGGACAAGGCTTTGAATTAATTGATGGAAAGATACGGCTTGGCAACAGGCCCTTCAGCCCACTGAGTCAACGTCGGTTATCGATCACCCATTGACGCCATCCAATGTTATCCCACTTTCACAACTGCTCCCTACACACAAGAGGCAATTTGCAACGGGCCAATTAACCTACAAACTCCCCTACGCCTTTGGGACGTGGGAGGAAACCGGAGCGCCCGGAGGAAACGCGCGTGGTCACAGGGAGAAGGTGCAAACTCCACACGGGCAGTGCCTGAGGTCGGCATCGAACCTGGATCTCTGGCGCTGTGTGGCAGTAGCTTTTTTTAGTTTAGTTTCGAGATGCAGCGCGGAAACGGGCCCTTCAGCCCACCGTGTCCGCGCCGACCAGCGGTCCCCACACATTAACACTACCCTACGCACACTAGGGACAATTTTTACACATACATCAGGCCAATTAACCTACCTTACCTGTACGCCTTTTTGGAGCGTGGGAAGGAAACCGAAGATCTCGGAGAAAACTCACGGGGAGAACGTGCAAACTCCGTGCAGACAGCACCAGTGGTCAGGATCAAATCCGGGTCTCCAGCGCTGTAAGGCAGCAACTCTACCGCGTGGCCCCAGAATGGGCAAGAACAGGATGTGGATGTGAACCCAAGTCCATGAACAGATCCCTGGCAGTGGGCACTGAATGCGGAACTATTTCCGTGTACAGTGTCCCTCGGTGCCCTATAATTAAAAAAAAAAAAAATAATAAATGTAAATCATCTGTGTCCTGCCTGTGTTTGTTTCTCAGGAGTTTTCCAGTTTAAGTTGTACTCTTAAATTGCTTATCTCACTGCCAGCAATCTTTATCTTAGCTCCACTAGTTGCCAGCATTATGTTCTGCCAAGTGTTTCCATGTGGCTTCACATCACATAACAGAAAGAGATTTCATTTTACACGATTGTGACATTAGACCAGGGCTGGAGTGATTCCAACAGATAGCGAGAGAGAGTATTTCATTTTAGCTGTTAAAAAAAAATTGTTCCAGAGAGCTCTGTGCGGGCGAGCGAGAAAGGGATTGTTCGCTGTGCTTTAATCATTTTAAAATCTCCTATGTCATTATAAAACACGCTGAAACATTGATTGAGACCATTAGTGGATGGATAGTGATTTTATTGCTGAACAGCTCCAGATCAGCTTGTTCTACAAATGAAGCCATTTACCTCACATTAATACACAGTTCTCGCTGGTACAATTGGAGCAATCATCAAGCTTCAACCATCTATTTACCAATGATAAGAGGTAAATTGTGTCCTGTAATACCACCTAGGCATGATGTAATGGAGTTTAGTTTAGAGGCACTGTGCAGAAACAGGCCCTTCGGCCCACCGAGTCTGTACCGACCAGTGATCCCTGCACATTAACACTATCCTGCACACACACTGGGGGACAATTTTCCATTTTTATTCCAAGCCGATTACCCCCCATCAGTCTGAAGAAGGGTTTCGGCCCGAAACGTTGCCTATTTCCTTCGCTCCATAGATGCTGCTGCACCCGCTGAGTTTCCCCAGCAATTTTGTGTACCTGCAAACCTGCTCGTCTTTGGAGTGCGGGAAAGAGAGCGAAGATCTCGGAGAAAACCCACGCGGTCACGGGGAGAAGGTAGAAACGCCGTACAGACAGCACCCATAGCCGGGATTGAACCCGGGTCTCTGGCGCGGCAAGGCAGCAACTCTGCCGCTGTGTGTGTGTGTGTGTGTGTGTGTGTGTGTGTGTGTGTGTGTGTGTGTGTGTGTGTGTGTCAGTGTCCGTGTCTGTGTGTGTGTCAATGTGCATGTAAGTGTGTGTGTGTGTGCATGTGTGTGTGTCAATGTGCATGTAAGTGTGTGTGTGTCAATGTGCATGTATGTGTGCGTGTGCATGTATGTGTGTGTGTGTCAATGTGCATGTAAGTGTGTGTGTGCATGTATGTGTGTGTGTGCATGTATGTGTGTGTGTGTGTGTGTCAATGTGCATGTATGTGTGTGTGTGTGTGTGTCAATGTGCATGTATGTGTGTGTGTGCATGTATGTGTGTGTGCATGTATGTGTGTGTGTGCATGTATGTGTGTGTGTGTCAATGTGCATGTAAGTGTGTGTGTGCATGTATGTGTGTGTGTGCATGTATGTGTGTGTGTGTGTCAATGTGCATGTAAGTGTGTGTGTGTGCTTACGTATAGAATAATGCTTCATGGTCCAATGTTTTTTTTTCTTCTCCCCGCATATCATAAATCAGCCAAGTGATTTGTTGTCACTAAACAAGCAGGGAGGAACCCCATAATTTTCACCCGACAATTCACCGTTCCCTGTCAGCTAATCTGCCCACTGTTTTAATTTTAATCAGCAGCCTGCTTTTATAAATTGCCCGTCTCTTCCGTGCCTCGGCTCAGCCTGACTTGTGAAGGAAGTTTCCAGCTGGTTCCTGTAACACCTGTGCTCGGGTAATTGCTGATCGCTCCGTGCTGAGATCCACACTTCACTTCACTTCCCGGGCCACTCGACTCCAAGTTCTGTCTTTCACCAAGGATAGACGCCAGCAATGCCGGAGTAACTCAGCGGGACAGGCAGCATCTCTGGAGAGAAGACCCTCGTTATGTCGAGGTGTTTCCCCAACTGTGGGGAGGCAAACGCAATCACTTCACCGTGCGCTTATTCGCTCATTATTGTGTCTCATGGCGGTGGTTTGCCACCGGTCGCTGACTGGTGCAGCGCAAAGAAGCTAAGTCTAATAATCGACTAAAAGTCTGAAGAAGGGTCTCGGCCGGAAACATCACCCATTGCTTCCCTCCTGAGATGCTGCCTGTCCCGCTGAGTTGCTCCAGCATTTTGTGTCTACCTTTGATATAAACCAGCATCTACAGTTCCTTCCGACAACCTAAAACCAAGTCTCTCTCTCCTTCCTAAACGGCACACAATGACTGACCCCTACTGGAACTGGAAATATGTGCACGTTGAAATGAATGTGTTTGCCTCTCAACCTCCCTCCCTACTGTTAGAGAAACACTTGACACTTAAGTGAGTGTCTTCTCTCCAGAGATGATGCCTGTCCCGCTGAGTTTCTCTGGCATCTTGTATCGATCTTGGGCTTTCTTCCACAGGAGGTGGCTGGGGTTCTGCAAACTTTGAAGTAGTTTTTTCCGCACAAGGAGATCACCATTCAATGGGTGAAGTTGTGTCGGAGTTTAGCTGAAACAGTGCGAGTTTGAAGTGATTTCTACTTTAGCACAGGTTGGTGTGTGTGTGTGTGTTTCTCTGTGTGTTTTTGTGTGTGTGTGTGTTTCTGTGTGTGTGTGTTTTTCTGTGTGTGTTTTTGTTTCTGAGTGTGTTTGTGTTTCTGTTTCTGTGTGTGTGTGTGTGTTTTTGTGTGTGTGTGTTTCTGAGTGTGTGTGTGTTTCTGAGTGTGTGTGTGTTTCTGAGTGTGTGTGTGTTTGTTTCTGAGTGTGTGTGTGTGTGTTTTTCTGTGTGTATGTGTGTGTGTGTTTTTCTGTGTGTATGTGTGTGTGTTTCTGTGTGTGTGTGTGTTTCTGAGTGTGTTTCTGTGTGTGTGTGTTTGTTTCTGAGTGTGTGTTTCTGTGTGTGTGTGTTTGTTTCTGAGTGTGTGTTTCTGTGTGTGTTTGTTTCTGATTGTGTGTTTCTGTGTGTGTTTGTTTCTGAGTGTGTGTTCTGTGTGTGTTTGTTTCTGAGTGTGTGTTTCTGTGTGTGTGTGTGTGTTTCTGAGTGTGTGTTTCTGTGTGTGTGTGTTTGTTTCTGAGTGTGTGTTTCTGTGTGTGTTTGTTTCTGAGTGTGTGTGTGTTTTTCTGAGTGTGTGTGTGTTTGTTTCTGACTGTGTGTTTTTCTGAGTGTGTGTGTGTTTTTCTGAGTGTGTGTGTGTTTCTGTGTGTGTGTGTGTTTCTGTGTGTGTGTGTGTTTCTGTGTGTGTGTGTTTCTGTGTGTGTTTGTTTCTGAGTGTGTGTGTGTTTTTCTGTGTGTGTGTGTTTCTGTGTGTGTGTGTGTGTGTTTTTCTGAGTGTGTGTGTGTGTGTTTCTGAGTGTGTGTGTGTGTTTTTCTGTGTGTTGCCATGGGGCTAATTGTGATTTATTCTTTAATATCTCCACTCTCTTCCTTCAGAACACCAGGCTCTGTGGGCCTTCATTATCTCATCGGGGTCTGGGGAATTGTTCTCGATTTAAGTCTTTCTCAAGAACGTCTTCCTCCCCCTCTTGATGAGAAGCGTGGTCGGACTCTGATCGAGTCCCTTCGGACTGAACGTGGATAGGGTGGTGAATCTGTGGAATTAATTGCCACAGACGGCTGTGGAGGCCGTCAATGGATATTTTTACACTTGGTTTGTAGTTACAGCATGGAAACAGGCCCTTCAGCCCACCGAGCCTGTGCCGACCAGCGATCCCTGCACACTTACACTATCCTTCACACACTCAGGACAATTTTACATTTACACTAAGCCAATTCACCTGCAAACCTGTACATCATTGGAGTGTGGGAGGAAACCGAAGATCTCGGAGAAAACTCACTTGGAGAACGTACAAACTCTGTATAGACAAGCACCTCAGTCAAGATTCAACAGTCAAGAGTGTTTTATTGTCATGTGTCCCAGATAGAACAATGAAATTCTTACTTGCTGCAGCACAACAGAATATGTATACGCAGTACACTGTGAACAATATGATAAACGAGAGGAAAAAAGTTCAGTGTGTATATACACACACATATCCACAAGTACACACACACACAGACATACACAGATAGATAGATATGTATGATATATATATATATATATTTATATATGTATATGTGTGATATATATATGTGTGATATATATATGTGTGATATATATATGTGTGATATATATATATATGTTATATATATATATATATATATATATACACACACACACACACACACACACAAAAACAATAGTAGTGCAATAATAAGTCTATTGAAGTTGAAGCGGATTGAACCCGGGTCTACTGGCGGTGTAAACACTGTAAGGCAGCCGCTCTACCACTGCGCCACCATGCTGCCATCGTATTATTTAAGGCAGAGATGGATAGATTCTTGATTCGAGATCACCGCTGTCTTGTGAAACTGCAAGGCAAGGAGTCTGTGCCACCAGGGGAGAAGAGAATTGGGGGAAGACTGATGTATCGACTCCAGCTCCGTGTGACGCTGCCTGTAGCCTGAGTTCAGGTTATCGTCACGGCATTTTGTAAACCAGTGGGAGGGAGGCTGGAGCTGGCCGACATACATTGTGGGATCCACCTTTCCTTGGTCTTCGGTGCCGGCATTGAATTGTTCTGTACCTCTCCACACCTCTAGATTCCCTCTCCCCTGACTCTTGGTCTGAAGAAATGGTCTCGACACGAAACGTCAACTATTCCTTTTCTCCAGAGATGCTGCCTGACCCGCTGAGTTACTCCGGCAATCTGTGTCCGTCCATCTGCTGTGTAAACCAGCATCTGCATTTCCTTCTCACATCTGCAAAGACTGTATCGGGTCATGCCTCGTGTTTAGTCGGCTGCTTATCTCTCTGTACAGGTGTCCATATGTAGCGAGTGGTACTGAAGTCTGATGTACATCCTGATAAGAGTCATAGAGTTTGTGCAGGAAGAAGGGTCTCGACCCGAAACATCACCCATTCCTTCTATCCAGACATGCTGCCTGTCCCGCTGAGTTACTCCAACATTTTGTGTCCATTTAGAGTCATAGTCACACACCACGGAAACGGGCCCTTCGGCCCAACTTGCCAATGCCGACCAATATGCCCATCTACACTAGTCCCGCCTGCCTGCATTTGGCCCACGTCCCTCTATCCATTTACCTGTCCAAATGTCTTTTGAATGCTGTTATTGTACTTGCCTCAACTATCACATTAAATGAAAGCGAGTTTTGCGAATAATTGTTCAGTTGAAGAGAGATCTCTGAATTTTGATTTGGGGGGGGGGGGGGGAGAAAAGAAAGGTTTGACTCACTTCTGTTGCTTTTAACGAAATGTAATCCTTTTTGATATTTCCACTCCAGTAATCCCTCTGGGCTTTGGCAACACTTTGGATTAATTTTACAGCTCTTCATGCGAGTTTCAAAAATGGCTGCAGACAATGCAACTTGAATAAAGGAGCCACAATGTCTGGTGAATTCAGCCGAGGAATCAAAGAGTAATATTTCCATCCCCCCCCCTCCCCCGCTCAGTAATGGCTGATGTTGAATGACCTGCCTTCTGCATTGGTGTGGTGTCCGGGACTGATCCTGCCTGGTGAAGGGGGGTGAGACCGACAGCACAGGAGATAGCTTGCGTGCAGCGGGTTAGAACAAGCCACGATTTAGTGCGTAGGAAGGAACTGCAGGTGCTGGTTTAAACCGAAGATGGACTCGAAAAGCTGGAGTAGCTCAGCGGTTCAGGCAGCCTCTCCGGAGAGAAGGGAAAGGTGACGTTTCGGGTCGAGACCCTTCTTCAGACTGAAAGTCACGGGAAAGGGGAGATTGTAGACGGTGATTGGAGAGCGGTACAGAACAAATGACGAAGGGTCTCGACCCGAAACGTTGCCTACTCCATTTCTCCATAGATGCTGCCTCACCCGCTGAGTTTCTCCAGCGTTTTTTTGTCTACTTCAGAACAAATGAACGAAAGGTATGCAGAAGAGTAACGATGAGTAACGGGCCATTGTTAGCTGTTTGTCGGGTGAGAACAAGAAGCTGGTGCAACTTGGGTGGGGGAGGGGTGGAGAGAGAGGGAATGCCGGGGATACATGAAGTTGGAGAAATCAAATATTCATACATTGTTATAACGTTTCAAGCTCAGCACCAGCCCCACAGTCTCCACACTGTCGGCTCTCACCTTTTGGTTTTTAAAACCAAGATTTAGTATCTATACGGGCAGGGGAGAAGAAGCGTTCTGTGGAGCTGTGTAAATGTTTTTTTTTTTTTCCCCTGCTTGAATAATCTTGGCAGTGGAAATGATAAATTGAGCGGGCTCAAATACATTACATGATGGATACATGTCTGGAGCTGGTGATTCACTGAAATATAATCTGTCAAGTGTGGCCGATGAAGAACTCCAGCCTGAACGGTGAATGAGCTATGTAGCAATGATTTACTGCTGGCTTACTTTTTTTTTGTTTCCAGAAGCCATCAAAGCCTGGCTCTGCCATTGTGTTTGTGCCACGTTGTTTTTTTGCAAAGCTTTTGTGTTTCGTTTCTGGAGCCCGAGATAATATCGTTACCCGAATCTGTGGGCGGGGGTTCTATATCTCTCTCTCCCTCTCTCTCTCTCTCTACATCACCGTCTGTAACCCTCGTTTCCCTCCCTGTAACCCCCCCCCCCCCCCCCGACTCTCAGTCTGAATAAGGGTCTCGACCCGACAGGTCACCCATTCCTTCTCTCCGGAGATGATGCCTGTCTCCGGCATTTTGTGTCGATCTTGGGATTTCTTCCACAGGAGGTGGTCGGAGTTGTGCAAACTTTGAAGTAGTTTTTCCGCACAAGGGAATCACCAGGCAATGGGTGAAGTTGTGTCGGAGTTTGGCTGAAACAGTGCGAGTTGGAGATGATTTCTACTTTAGGGGGCGTGTGTGTCTGGGGAATTGTTCTCGATTTAAGTCTTTCTCAAGAACTTCCTCCCCCTCTTGATGAAACGGGTGGTGGGCTGCTGGTCTTTGGACTGAACATGGATAGGGTGGTGAATCTGTGGAATTCATTGCTGCAGAAGGCCAAGTCAATGGACATTTATAAGGCAGAGAGAGATGGATAGACAGGGGTTATTGGGCAGAAGGCAGGCGAATGGGGATAGGAGGGAGAGAAACGCCACCCTTCTCTTCTCTCCAGGGATGTTGCCTGTCCCGCTGAGTTTTTTAGTTTTAGTTTTCGAGATCCAGCGGCCCACCAGGTTCACCCTCGACCAGCGATCCCCGCATATTAACACCATCCTACATCCACCGGGGACAATTTTTACATTTACCAAGCCAATTAACCTACAAACCTTTGGAGTCTTTGGAGTGTGGGAGGAAACGGAAGATTTCGGAGAAAATCCACGGGGAGAACGTACAAATCCCGTACAGACAGCACCTGTGGTTGGGATCGAACCCGGGTCTCCGGCGCTGCATTCGCTGTAAGGCAGCAACTCTACCGCTGCGCCACTGTGACCGTTGCTCCAGCATTTTGTGTCTACCCGTACACTAGTTCTATGTTATCCCACTTTTACATCCCACATGAATGGGAGTGTTTTATTTTAGTGATTGTGCATGACAGGATGAATTTGTGCACTGCAGGTGATGGGTATTAATGTTGTATGTTGATGCTGCCTGCGATATTGTGTCTGTGATGTGGGTGTGAGTTTGCTTTTTATATTTTGATGGCAGGTATAACAAGTGATTTTATTTGTCATTGCTGTGTGTGTGGGTCTGACTTTGCTGGGTGCAGGGAATGATGTTGAATTGAATACTTTACTGTCACTGAAATTCTTTGCTTGCATACCTTGCCACGGTATGCAAATATTCGCCCATGAATGGTGCTCGCAGAGATACAAATTTCCCCTCCACCCCCCTCCTCCCGTAGCAGTTAGGAAACATAGAAAATAGGAGCAGGAGTAGGCCATTCGGCCCTTCGAGCCAGCACCACCATTCGGTATGATCATGGCTGATCATCCAAAATCAGTACCCCGTTTCTGCTTTTTCCCCATATCCCTTGATTCCGTTAACCCGAAGAGTTAAATCTAACTCTCTCTTGACTTCTCCCTTCCTCCTCTTGTTACCCCTTTATTCTCCTCCCCCACCCCCTTGCCCCCGCCCCTCACAGTGGTCCCTCCAAGCCGGGTCCCCGTTGCTCTTCCCCCTCCCTCGCAGTGCCTACCCCCCCCCCCCTCCCCCCCCAATGCTGGGTCCTCCTTTGTAGTGTAAGGTGAGGGAACTGATTACGACTGTTTGTGTTGGGCTTGAGGGTGAGATGGGTTCCTAGGCAAAGGATGCAATTTTCTTATTGAGTATCGCTTGTTGTCGGAGATATTTTGTGCGTGGTGTTACAAGCATGGGAGCAACTGGGCTGGGTGCAGTGTGGGCCCCGCCGCGCTTGGTGAAATATTTCATGCCGTGAGACTGGAGCAAGGTTTTCATTGCATCCGTGCTGAATATTTAGGGTGGCTTTCAGTAATGCCTCCTGGGTTCTTAAAGATCTTTTACCACAAAGTAATCTATTTGGGTGGATATTCTGTGTTTCCTATCATGCGCCCACCACCAATTCTTTTTTTTTTTCTTTCTTTTTTTTTCCCTTTCTGGTAAAAAAAAACACGTTTTTTAAAGAAGCCATAGATTTAAGGCGAAAGGTGAAAGATTTACGAGTCCCAAAGGGCAACTAAGTGCATGGAACGAGCTTTCAGTGAGGCAAGCACTATAACAGTGGAAGGGGTCTCGACCCGAAACGTCACCTATTCCTTTTCTCCGGAAATGCTGCCTGACCCGCTGAGTTACACCAGTGTTTTGTGTCTACCTGATGAAACTAGGTTGGATGGATATCTTGGTCGGAATGGAATAGTTGATATAAGGACCTGTGTCCCTGTTGTGTTACGCTATGAAGTTTAAAAAATAAAGAAAAATGAGTTCCCCACACAAGTCACTCTCTATCCCTGACATCCAACCAATCAGTAGAAAATAGAACAGAGCAGCAGGTAATGTTCAGGAATTTCTTTACACTGAATCATGAGGAGTTTTTGAAACCTTTGAACGGTACACATGAGGCAACACAGTGGTGCAGCAGTAAAGTTGCTGCCTTACAGCGCCAGGGACCCGGGTTCGATCCTGACTGCGGGTGCTAGTTTGTACAGAGTTTGTACATTCTCCCCGTGTACCCGCGTGGGTATTCTCTGAGATCTTCTGTTTCCACCCTCGATCCGAAAGTGGCTGTCCCACTTGGCGACCAAATCCGCGAGTTCTGGCGAGTTTGCCCTCGACTCGTACTCGCAGCATGGTCGGCATGAGGTGGTAGGAGGTCTTTGTAACTCTCCTTCATGCTCAAGAGTAGTCCCCGCGTACTCGAGGCCACAGCTAGGTTGCGGCGTATTTTTCAACATGTTGAACAATGCACACGAATAAAAAAAGGTCTCCATGGAAAAAATCGATAATTTTTTTACTCGTAGAGTTAGTCGTAATAGGTCATAGTAGGTCGGCATGTTAGGCGTAGGTAATCGAGGGTAGTCGAAGGTAGTCATAGATAGTCTTCATCAAAGTCGAAGGGAGGTCGAAGGAGATCGAAGGTCGTCTTCATTCTCCACTATTCGGTGTCCAATTTTCCAGAAGTTAGTCGTAGCTAGTCGAAGCTGGTCTTCTACATAGTCGGAGGAGGTCGAAGGAGGTTTTCTACATAGTCGGAGGAGATCTTCAACATGACATTTTTTTCAAACTATCCTAATCTCTTCCAAACTCGCCAATTAGGTCGCCCAAGTGGGACAGCCCCTTAAGACGTACAGGTTTGTAAGCGGCTTGGTATAATTGGTGTAAATGTAAAAATTGTTCCTGGTGTGTGTAGGATAGTGAGTGGGGATCGCTGGTCAGAGCGGACTCGGTGGGCCGAAGGGCCTGTTTCCGTGTTCTATCACTAAACTAAGCAAACTCACTATGAATTTATGACGTATTTTCATTATTTTAACGAGTCTCAAAACTTAATCCTCAAGTATGAATTACAGTACATGGTTGGATGGATAGGTGGGTCCTTTACATGGATAGGGCAGGTTTGGAGGGATGTGGACCAAACACGAACAGTTGGGACGTGTAGCTGGGATATGTTGGCCGGACATTGACATGTGGGCAAGTTGGGACGAAGGGCCTGTGTCCAC
Source organism: Amblyraja radiata (assembly GCF_010909765.2). Lineage (NCBI taxonomy): Eukaryota > Metazoa > Chordata > Chondrichthyes > Rajiformes > Rajidae > Amblyraja > Amblyraja radiata. Next base: position 27,479,012 of record NC_045983.1, on the reverse strand, counting down.
GCTGTATCCAAGTAGATTTTTTCTAGTTCAGTTGCCTGCAGGACTGTGATGTGCAACACTGGAGAATCTGCTATTCTCCAAACACACTCCGTGGTGAAACAGGATGGAAATTTTTTGATATTTATCGGCTTGTACTCGCTAGAATTTAGAAGATTGAGGGGGGATCTTATAGAAACTTACAAAATTCTTAAGGGGTTGGAAAGGCTAGATGCAGGAAGATTGTTCCCGATGTTGGGGAAGTCCAGAACTAGGGGTCACAGTTTAAGGATAAGAGGGAAGTCTTTTAGGACCGAGATGAGAAAATCATTTTTTACAGAGAGTGGTGAATCTGTGGACTTCTCTGCCACAGAAGGTAGTTGAGGCCAGTTCATTGGTTATATTTAAGAGGGAGTTAGATGTGGCCCTTGTGGCTAAAGGGATCAGGGGGTATGGAGAGAAGGCAGGGGTGGGATACTGAGTTGGATGATCAGCCATGATCATATCGAATGGCGGTGCAGGCTCGAAGGGCCGAATGGCCTACTCCTGCACCTATTTTCTATGTTTCTATGTAACACTGGAGAACCTGCTGTTTTCCAAACATACTCCGTGGGGAAACAGGATGGAAAAATAAATAGTTAACTCCATCAGACTATTAGGCAGAGGAGGTTGCAGTCATCGATGCTCATTTAATTCAGCCCTTCGGTAAACTGCTGGCGTGTAAAGGAGGAAAAAAAATAGCAATTTTAGGTTTTCATTTATTAACCTTGTACGTTTAAGCCAAAATCAATTTTAGTTGAAATGAGTACAAGCTGGCACTGAAGACTTGTATTATTTTAAAACTGAACACAAGGTATCAAATCAAATGGCATGCAGCAGATTATTTTGGAACCCACTGCTTTATATGACATTGGCAATGGCAGAATTCCTCGTGACCTTATCAAACGCATACACTGTGACATCCATTTTTTTAAACCGCCCTCCCTCAAACCTCTTCCAATTATTTAATCTTTGGGACACATTCATGTTCTGATGATAAATGAAACGAGCAGAATCAGGCCATTCGGCCCATCAAGTCTACCCCGCCATACAATCATGGCTGACCGATGTTCCCCTAGCTTAACCCCATTCTCCTGCCATTTTCAACCATAACCCCTGATGCCCGTACTAATTAAGAATCTATCTATCTCTGCCTTAAAAATATCCATTGGCTTGGCCTCCGCAGCCTTCTGTGGCAAAGAATTCCACAGATTCACCACCCTCCGAGCAGACATTGCAAGACTGCATGCACGTTCTATTCAAGGACTGGTGTTTGTTTCGGCTGTAGTTTTGACCACATTGTCCAGTATGTTTTCTTCAAGCCTTATCACATCAGATGAGGGATGGGCGGAAGTCAAGTCGCCCCTCCTTGGCGGACTCTGCAACCAAATACCTCCGTCTAGTGACTACTCTTTACTCCATTTCAATGGTGATCGTACAGCCAGCCAGTTTATTAAACAGGACATAATTCACTGGCAGCTGCGATTCCACTCCACTTAGCTCCAGATAACTTGGCAAACCAAGGTCCCGGTGGGTTTGGAATCTGTGTTGGGAGCAGCTCATCAGCGCACAGCGATCCAAGAATACGACTACAGAAGAAACAGCAGAACTGATAGACACAAAATGCTGGAGTAACTCAGCGGGACAGGCAGGCAGCATCTCTGGAGAGAAGAAATGGGCGACGTTTCAGGTCGAGACCCTTCGTCAACAGAAAGAGGACTCTCCCAATCAGACCCTCGTGTCTTCTCTGCTCTTTGGCAAGATCGTGGCTAGGCTTTGACCTCAGTAAATCCTTTATGCTGGATGAGCCACTGTCTGACAGCACCAGAGACCAGCGTTTGATCCTGACCTCGGGTGCTGTCTGTGTGGAATTTAGACATTCGCCCTGTGATCGTGTGGATTTCTTCCGGGTGCTCCGGTTTCCAAAGGTGTGCAGGTTTACAGTTTAATCGACGAAAGGGTCCATTACCAAGCTGTGTGTTTCATTCGATCAACGCATCAAGCTATTTCCTTCGCTCCATAGATGCTGCCTCACCCGCTGAGTTTCTCCAGCATTTTTGTCCACCATCAATCTATTTCTTTCACTAACCCCTGCATCCCTTCATTCGCTAAATTTCCAAAACAACAATCTGTTTTTATCCTGAATATATATACTCAGTGATTTAACCTCCACAGTTCTCTTGAGTAGACAATGGGTGGCGCAGAAGTAGCGATGCTGCCTTCCAGTGCTAACAGCGCCAGAGACCCGGGTTCGATCCCGACTTCGGGTGCTTGTCTGTACGGAGTTTATTCGTTCCCCCCCTGACCTGCGTGGGTTTTATCCGAGATCTTCGGTTTCCTCCCACACTCCAAAGACGTACAGGTTTGTAGCTTAATTGGCTTGGAGTAATTGTAAATTGTCCCTAGAGTGTGTCAGATTGTGTTAGTGTGCGGGGATCGCTGGTTGGTGCGGACTCGGTGGGCCGAAGGGACTGTTTCTGCGCTGTATCTCCACACTAAACACAATGCCAAATCATCACCACCCTCTGGGCAAAACCATTTCATTTTGATACTGACATGAACATTATTTATCTTATGATATCTTTATGTTAAGATATTGACCACTTCTAAATACCATGTTCAGGGGAATGATCACCCTTGCATCCAACCTGTAATGCCCATAAAGTATTTTAGTGAGATCATGTCATTATTCTGATGTAGAGGCCCAGTCTGCTTAATCTCTCTCAAGTTAATCTCTCCTTGAAATGAAATCGTTCTAATGAACTCCCCGGGCACTTCTATTTGTTAGGTAGGGAGACATAATACAATATTCCAAAGTCCTCTGTCATTTCAGTAAGACATGCTGTAGGACCTAGGTTTAGGGTGAAGGGGAAAAGATTTAATAGGAATCTGAGGGGGTAACTTTTTCACACAAAGGGTGGCGGGGATATGGAACAAGGTGCCAGAGGAGGTAGTTGAGGCTGGGACTATCCCAACATTTAAGAAACAGTTGGACAGGTACATGGATAGGACAGGTTTGGAGGGATATGGACCAAACGCGGGAAGATGGGACTAGTGCAGCTGGGACATGTTGGCCGGTGTGGGCGAGTTGGGCCGAAGGGCCTGTTTCCACACTGTATCACTCTTTGACTATGATATCTTTATACACCTTGATATGGTCACTCCTTGCACCAAGGGATAAAATTCTAGCCTGCCCATCCTATCCCTACAACTCAGGCCCTCAGACAACAAGGGAGGCACAGTGGCACAGTAGCTGCCTCACAGCGCCAGAGACCCGCGTTCGACCCCGACTACGGGCGCTGTCTGTACGGCGTTTGCACGCTCTCCCCGTGACCTGCATGGTTTTTCTCCGAGATCTTGTGTTTCCTCCCAAAGACAATCCATGTCCGTAGGTGGATCGGCTTGGTATAAATGTAAACATTTGTCCCAAATGTATGCAGGGAGTGTTGGTGCGCGGGGATCGCTGGTCGGCGCAGACTCTGTAGTGGGCCGAAGGGCCTGTTTCACGAAACTAAACTGAAGGTTATTGTAAATCTCATGTGCACTCTTTCCAGCTTCGAATAGCAGGGGAAGGAGATAGCAGGCAGGAGAATGGGGTTGTGAGGGAAAGGTAGATCAGCCATGATTGAATGGCGGAGTGGGCTCGATGCACCGAATGGCCTAATTCTGCTCCTAGAACTTATGAGTCTACTGAGTCACTGTGACTATCTGTGCTTTATCAATCTGCCGTTGGAGAGAAACCTCAGAGATAGACAGCGCGGAAACAGGCCCTTCGGCCCACCGAGTCCACGCTGGCCAGCGACCACCACTTACACTATCCTACACACTAGGGAGAATTTACAATTTTTACTGAAGCCAATCAACCTACGAACCCGTATGCCTTTAGAGTGCGGGAGGGAACTGGAGCACCCGGAGAAAACCCACGCGGTCACGGGGAGAACGTACAAACTCCGTACAGACAGCACCCATAGTCAGGATCGAACCCGGGTCTCTGACGCTGTAAGGCAGCAACTCTACCACTGTGTCACCGTGCCGCCTCCTATATCCAACGAGGAAAGGGCAGTATCAATCAAAATAATATTTCAGCATATAAATGATGTTTGCGTGGGAAATATCTTCTTTTGGCCTAGGGGGGGAGGGGGGTGGGGGTGGGGAGGGTGGGTTATTTGCTTCCAGAATTACCCCAACCTCTATAAACTGACAATACAGGTTCCTAACCTTGAAATCCAAATTAGATTTGTCTTAATGATGATAGGCCTTGTGTTTTTTGAGTCGTTTTCCCCCAGAGATGCTTCCCGAGAGCTAACCAGTTGTGCAGCTCAAGGATTGAGCAGTTCTGGGTGAAGGAGAATCAGGGCCGCCATCATGGCTGAAGTTGTCGGATCTTCTTGGTCCCACAGACAAAGACTTCCTGCCCGTAAAACTGTCCTTCTGCTCCCCTGCCCCTGCCGACCAGCAGCTCCAAGCTCCTGTTGAGACACAGAGTAATGTAGAGACAAGGAACTGCAGATATTGGTTCACACCGAAGATAGACGCAAATCACCGGCGTAACTCAGCACGATGGCGCAGCGGTAGAGTTGCTGCCTTACAGCGCCAGAGACCCGGGCTCGATCCTGACTGCGGTTGCTGTCTGCACGGAGTTCGCATGGGTTGCATGACCTGCGTGGGTTTTTCTCCAGGTGCTCCGGTTTCCTCCCACTCTCCAAAGGCGTGCAAGTTTGCACGTTATTGTGCTTGGTAAAATTTTAAATTGTCCCTGGTGTGTAGGGTGGTGTTGATGTGCGGGGGCCGCTGGTCAGCGTGGACTTGGTGGGCCGAAGGGTCTGTTTCCGTGCTGTATCTCTAAACTAAACTGAACTAAACTCAGCACGTTAGGCAGCATAGCATCTCTGGAGGAAATAGATGGGTGAAGTTTCGGGCCAGGAATTGACACTTCTTCAGACTCCATTCTGCCTGACCTGATCCGCTGAGATACTCCAGCACTTTGAGCCGATCTTAAAAATACAGAGTAACATACACATGGTTTTCTTGCAGTTGTACATGTTCAGGCTCATTCACCAAATTACAACCAGATTTAAACTCTGCAGGAAGATATCATTACTCTGGTGCTTTATAGCAGCTTTCTTTCCTCTTGTAAAGTATCATATAAAAGGACTGGACAAGCTAGATGCAGGAAAAATGTTCCCAATGTTGGGCGAGTCCAGAACCAGGGGCCACAGTCTTAAAATAAAGGGGAGGCCATTTAAGACTGAGGTGAGAAAAAACTATTTCACCCAGAGAGTTGTGAATTTATGGAATTATCCTGCCACAGAGGGCAGTGGAGGCCAAGTCACTGGATGGATTTAAGAGAGAGTTAGATAGAGCTCTAGGGGCTAGTGGAGTCAAGGGATATGGGGAGAAGGCAGGCACGGGTTATTGATAGGGGACGATCAGCCATGATCACAATGAATGGCGGTGGTGGCTCGAAGGGCCGAATGGCCTCCTCATGCACCTATTGTCTATGTTTCTATCTTGCACTGTTTTCTCATTCCTTTTGATGCCTATTTACATCATTAGTGAAAGGCACTTTTTAAGCGTCTAACTTAAAACATGTGAATGAATGATGGCTCATTGAGTTAAAATTTTATATTCCTTCCTTAATTATGAAAATGACACTGTGATTCAGTGCCTTCCTCTTGCCTCAATTGTTTGCTTGGATTTATGGTCCTTTTTGTTCGTGGCGTGGTGAATTCTTAACTCAAAGATTGAGATTATGGGGACAATGCCCATTTCTGTCATGAGCCCACGACAGTCTGAAGAAAGGTTTTGGCCCATCACCCATTCCTTCTCTCCAGAGATGCTGTCTGTCCCGCTGAGTTACTCCGGCATTTTGTGTCTATCTTTGGTGCAAACCGGCATCTGCAGTTCCTTCCTACACAGCAAATTTGTAACTGGTTGGAGTCATTCAAAATGAAGGAACAGCTTCAGCCATTTACGGCTGGAGTGCCTTCTCAGCATTTACTAAATGCTTCAGGATCACCTCGAAGAGAGGTTTTCAGAAGCCTTATCCGATCCCACAAATGATTAGTTTAACTGACTTTGTAGCTGTAAATAGAATAGATTGTGGTGTAAATTTAGATCACATCAGGGTGGCACGGTGGCGCAGCGGTAGAGTTGCTGCCTCACAGCGCCAGAGACCGACGATGTAACTCAGTAACTCAGCGGGACAGGCAGCATCTCTGGAGAGAAGGAATTGATTGATTGATTGATAGACTTTATTAATCCCCTTATTCAGGGGAAATTCTGATGTCCTTGCAGCACACTAATAAAAATACAACACAGTATTCATGAAGAAATTCAACACCAAAACATAAAAACATGGGTGAGGTTTCGGGTCGAGACCCTTCTTCAGACTGAGACTAGACTATGGGACGGGACGACAGATGGCACAATGGGCTAAGTGTTCGGCTGGCAACCGGAAGGTAGCCGGTTCGAATCCCGCTTGGAGTGCATACTGTCGTTGTGTCCTTGGGCAAGACACTTCACCCACCTTTGCCTGTGTGTGAATGTGTGTGAGTGATTGGTGGTGGTCGGAGGGGCCGTAAGCACAGGTTGGCAGCCACGCTTCCGTCAGTCTGCCCCAGGGCAGCTGTGGCTACAGAAGTAGCTTACCACCACCGAGTGTGACTGAGGAGTGAATGAATAATTCAATTCAATTCAATTTATTGTCATTTGGACCCCTTGAGGTCCAAACGAAATGCCGTTTCTGCAGCCATACATTACAAACAAATAGACCCAAGACACAACATGATTTACATAAACATCCATCACATTGCTGTGATGGAAGGCCAAAAAAACTTCTCTCTCCACTGCACTCTCCCCCCCGATGTCAGAGTCAAAGTCAAAGCCCCCGGCGGGCGATGTCGATTGTCCAGTGGCCATTTAAGCCACGCCGGGTGATGCAAGGTCGCACACCGGGTTCTTGATGTTAGAGCCCCCGGCGTGCGCTCGCAGAGACCCGCCGCCATTCCAAGCCGCGCGGGGCGATGGTGTAGGCCCCGCTCCAGGTGCTCTTCAACCCCGCAACTCGGGCGGGAGAAGTTTGATAAGTCGCAGGTTAAACAACGCGATCAAAGTAAATGGTCAGTATGGGAAGAAAACGGGCTCCAGAGGAACATTTCCCCTTCCAGCCCCAAGGCAACGCAGTTTATAGATCCATGCAGTGTGACCTTGTACATACCAGTGATGAAGTGGATGTGTTCACTTGCTCTTTGTAATTTAATGCAGAGTCTGCACTCCACGCAATGCTGCCTACCGTGACAAATTGTTTGTGTGCCTTTCTCTGTCCTGTCATCGATATGTCTGTTGAATAGTTGCCGTTTCAACGCAGCTCCTCGCTGCACCCCCTTCGTCACATCTTGCCATTTTAAGCACACAGCTGGGCATGGCATGGTGGCTACGATCCCGACCACGGGCGCTGTCTGTACGGAGTTTGTACGTTTCCCCCTTCCGTGACCCGCCTGGGTTTTCCCCAGAAATCTTCGGTTCCCTCCCACACTCCAAAGACGTGTAGGTACGTTCTGTAGGTTAATTGGTTTGATGTTTGTGTAACATCGTCCCCATGTTTGTGCAGGACAGTGTTAATGTGTGCGGGGATCGCTGGTCGGCGCGGACTCGGTGGGCTGAAGGGCCTGTTTCCGTGCTGTGTCTCTAAACTTAACTAAATTACACAACCATTTTACCTCAATGTCTGTCTTTCTGTCACGCGGCCAATTTCTTAGCGTGGCCGGTACAAATGGATACAACAGCATGTCCTGGGTTGAGTATGCTTTGTTAGACGTTGGACTCTGTTTCCACTGAAGTCATTGAATTTCTACTACATGAGCTTGCAAATGCCTGTTAAAGATTTATCTGTATATTATTACTTGTGCCTGAGAATTTATTGAGTGGCTTAATCTTTCCATTATTGTTTTCCGTATTTTATTGTGCAGTAAGAAAGGTGTTTTCCATAACTTGGAAATCTTATACGTAGATCTCTATTACACAAGAATTCTTATAAACTGTTAAAGAGATCGCCAGTCACGGTGACGTTAGGACCTCATTCCTAAAATTTGTTTGTAAACTGATATTCTCTTGGGAGGAGCATTATACGTTCATAAGTGATGGGAGCAGAATTAGGCCATTTGGCCCATCACTTTGGAAAAAACTTCTTCACCCAGAGAGTTGTGATTCTGTGGAATTCTCTGCCACAGAAGGCAGTGGAGGCCAATTCGTTGGATGTTTTCAAGAGAGAGTTAGATGTAGCTCTTAGAGCTAACAGAATCAATGGATATGGGGAAAGAGCAGTAGCAGGGTACGGATTTTGGATGATCAGCCATGATCATATTGAATGGCGGTGCTGGCTCGAAGGGCTGAATGGCCTACATCTACACCTATTTTCTATGTATCAAGTCTGCTCTGCCATTCAATCATGGTTGATCTATCTCTCCCTCCAAACCCCATTCTCCTGCCTTCTCCCCATAACCATTGACATCCGTATTAATCAAGAATCTATCTCTGCTGTAAAAAATATCCATTGACTTGGCCTCCACAGCCTCTGTGGCAATGAATTCCACAGATTCATCGCCCTCTGACTAAAGAAATTCCTCCTCATCTCCTTCCTGAAAGAACATCCTTTATTTCTGAGGCTCTGACCTGTGGTCCTGGACTCCCCCACTAGAGGAAACATCCTCCCTATTATGTGGATTATTAAAATGGATTGATTGAATCAATTCTTTAAATGTTCGCACAGCTGATTTTATGGTGTAAAGTTGACATTTAGCTGTTCACAGACGACTTTAAAATAAGAACCCTACACTGTGTTTATTTTCACGACATTATAACTTTGTAAGAATTCCTCGGCAAGCATTTGAAACATCCCAGTACTTTGAAAAGATAAACTAAGAGATGGACCAGAGGTTCCCGGAATCTTGAATCAAAACATTTTGTGTCGCTGTGACATAAAGTTACTGATTAATGTAAAATCTTGTGAAAATTTGGACAAAAGTAAAATCGCTTAGAAACCAAATAGCTGGAACACAAGTTAATATAACCATATAACAATTACAGCATGGAAACAGGCCATCTCGGCCCTTCTAGTCCGTGCCGAACACGAACTCTCACCTAGTTCCATCTACCTGCACTCAGACCATAACCCTCCATTCCTTTCCTCTCCATATACCTATCCAATTTATTTTTAAATGATAAAATCGAACCTGCCTCCACCACTTCCACTGGAAGTTCATTCCACACAGCTACCACTCTCTGAGTAAAGAAGTTCCCCCTCATGTTACCCCTAAACTTTTGTCCCTTAATTCTCAAATCATGTCCTCTTGTTTGAATCTATGTTGTCTGTGAGCATTGAAGAATCTGCTCCAAACACAAGACACCTTTTTTTGGCAGCCTTCATACTTTTATAGCTTTTAGCAATTGAGGCTTGGTCTGAAGAAGGGTCTCGACCTGAAGTCACCCATTCCTTCTCTCCAGAAATGCTGCCTGACCTGCTGAGTTACTCCAGCTGTTTGTGTCTATGGTTTAAACCAGCAGCTGCAGTCCCTTCCTAAACAATTGATGCTTGCTGTATAAGACTCCCGAATATTTGCACTACACATCCAAACTGAGATTGCAATTCAAGTTGGAATGTGATACTTCTAATACAAGAAGACACTTGGCTTTTATGCTGAAGATAGGCACAAAAAGCTGGAGTAACTCAGCGGGACAGGCAGCGTCTCTGGAGAGAAGGAATGGGTGACGTTTCGGGTCGAGACCCTTCATCAGACTTTAATGCCGTTGAATCTATACCAGGTTTGATAGGGTGCACGTCAAATGTTGCCTAGTTGGTTTTGTCTGGCAAGGTTTCAGAAAAAAACACACACAGCGCTGGAGTAACTCGGTGGTCAGGCAGCATCTGTGGATCATCTTTAGCGTAAGAAGAACTTGAACATGAAGTGATGTTTCGGGTCGGGACCCTTCCTCGGTCTGATGGTGGTGGGGGAAGAATGGAGAAAGCTGGAAGAGAGGAGGGGCAGGACAAAGCCTGACTTGGGACAGGTGGAAGATCGACACAAAATGCCGGAGTAACTCAGTCTGATGAAGGGTTCCGACCTGAAACGTTGCCTATTCTTTCTCTCCGGAGGTGCTGCCAGGCCCACTGATTTACTCCAACGTTTTGTGTCTTATCTTCAGTATAAACCTTTGTCTGCAGTCCCTACACAAATGATAGCTGGATTCAGGCGCGTGGGGTTTTTGATAGGCAGATGGGTGGACAAAGGTTAGGGATGAAAAAATTGCGAATTGTGAAGCCAGAGGAAGAAATGTAGGTGGAGGGGAGAAATGTGTCCAAGTCTGGCAGGGCACATTTTATATAGATGTGCAGTAATGCCCATCAATTTATCCTCGGTGGGGTGAACACAAAATGCTGGAGTAACTCAGCGGGACAGGCAGCATCTCTGGAGAGGAATGGGTGACACTTCTCCCAGCGAACAATGATGTATTCTACATTTCCCTTGCTCTCCATCCCCTTTGTCCAGGTTTCACATCCTACACTTCCTTATCTATGTATCTCCCTGTCACCTGACACCAGCCTGAAGAAGGGTCTCGACCTGAAACGCCACCCAATCCTTCTCTCCAGAGATGCTGCCTGTCCCACTGAGTTATTCCAGCTTTTTGTGTCTTATCTTCGGTGGGGACCAGCATCTGCACTCCCTTCCCGACACGATTTATCCTGGGTTTATATAGACTATAAAGACTCGTCGTCTCCAGACACGTTCGTTGTCTTTGTATTTGTGGTGGCGTCAATGATGCAATTTCTGTTGTCTTGTCACCTTTCTCTTTCGGGGGAGGGGGAGGGGGATTCAGCGGCTTCCCCCTTTTCCCTTTTGTGTGTGCAGAGTTTCTGAAATAGCTGGCGAGCCGCGGGAAGGGCAGCAGGCTCTCTCCGAAGGTCACCCAAGGTCACGTTCAGCATCTGGGCTTGTCAATGATGAGGCCAGCTGGGGGTGGGGAGGAAACGAGCCAGTCTGATCTTTTGTCGTTCCCACATGCTCATTATAATTCCTTGCACACACGCCCGCACTTCCTGATGCACAAAAATCTATTTATTTTTAAAACAAAGCAGGTTCTCTCCGCCGAGGTTGCATGCGAGAATTATACTGCTGGCAAAATTGATCTACACTGTTGAAAGCTGAACGTCAAAGCGGGCCAGACACAGAGTTGCAATCTATTGTCAGGGTAGAACTAGGCTGGGTGGGGGTGGCCGGGGGGGGAGGGAGGGGGGGGGGGGAGCATGGTTCAATGGCACTTCATGGTTACGCAAGCTTTTGTTTTAGCTTTTAGAGATACAGCACAGAAACAGGCCCTTCGGCTCCGTCGAGTCCGCGTCGACCAGCGATCACCCCGTACACGAGCACTAAGTCCGCGTCGACCAGCGATCACCCCGTACACGAGCACTAAGTCCGCGTCGACCAGCGATCACCCCGTACACGAGCACTATCCTAAGCACACCAGGGACAATTTAACACATTTCTGAAGCAAATTAACATGCAAACCGGAGCACCCAGAAAAAACCCGCGCAGTCACGGGGAGAACGTACAAACTCCGCACAGACAGCACCCGTGGTCAGGATCGAACCTGGGGTCTCTGGTGCTGTGAGGCAGTAACTCTACCACTGCGCCTCCATGCCGCCCAATCACTCATCTAATGAGGCAGGGTGGACACCTTGTTGAGTTGAACAGAGGTCCTCGTCTGTCACATGCTCTGGTCCTGTCACCTGAGTACACGACACAGTCATAGTGTCACAAAATGCTGGGCTAACTAAGTGGGACAGGCAGCATCTCTGGAGAGAAGGAACGGGTGATGTTTCGGGTCGAGACCCTTCTTCAGACGTCACCCGTCCCGCTGAGTTACTCCAGCATTTTGTGTCAATCTTCGGTTTAAACCAGCATCTTTTTCTTTCAGTTTAGTTTAGAGATACAATGTGGAAACAAGCCCTTCGGCCCACCAGGTCCGCGCCGACCAGCGATCCCCGCACATTAACACTATCCTACACAAATTTTACATTTACCAAGCCAATTACAAACCTGTACGTCTTTGGAGTGTGGGAGGAAACCGAAGATCTCGGAGAAACTCCGCACAGATAGCACCCGCAGTCGGGATCGAACCCGGGTCTCCGGCGCTGCATTCGCTGTAAGGCAGCGACTCTACCGCTACGCCACCGTGACCTTCCTACACTGTCATAATGTCATTCAACACAGTAACAGGCCCATTGACCCGACTCGTCCATGCTGGCCAAATGCCCCATCTATGCTGGCCCCACTCACCCACGTTTGGCCCACGTCTCTCTAGATCCTTCCTGTCCCTATACCTGTCCCAATGTCTTTTGAATGGCGTTGTTGTTGTTGTATGTGCGGAGTTTGTGCGTTCTCCCCTTGACCTGCGTGGGTTTTCTCCGAGATCTTCGGTTGTTGTTGTTGTGATTGCCTTCTCAGACAGCCCGTTCCATGTACTCACGGTGTGGAAACTAATGTGAAAAAGTTGCCCCTCAAGTTCCTATTAAATCTCTCTCCCCTCATCTTGAACCAATGTCCTTTGGTTCTTGAATCCTCTACTCTGGGTGAAAGACTCTGTGCAAAAGACTCACCCTATCTATCTCCATAAGATCACCCTTCAGCCTCCAGCGCCCCAGGGAATAAACTCCTAGCCTGCTCAGCCCCCCCCCCCCCCCTCTAGCTCAGGCCCTTAGGTCCTGGCAACATCTTCGTAATAAAGCCCCTGTCCCACTGTACGAGGTAATTCACGAGTTCTCCCGAGTATTCCCCTGATTCCAACTCGGAGAATGTCCGTAGCGGGTCCGTAGGAGTTCGTAGATGTCCCGTAGCGGCTCGTAATGCTAACGGTAGGTATAAAAAGTAACAATTTTTTTCATCACGAGTATCTTTTTACTCGTAGACATTTTTTTGCAGGGATGAAAAAACGTCACGAGTTACCGGATGTCCCGAGTAACTACCGTTACTCGTTCGAGCCGCTACGAGGTATCCACGAACTCCTATGGACCCGCTCCGGACATTCTCCGAGTTCAAATCAGGGGAAAACTCGGGAGAACTCATGAATTACCTCATACAGTGGGACAGGGGCTTAAAAGTTTTCGATAGTTAAAGTCTTGTCCCACGGTACGAGTTCATTCCAAGAGTTCTCCCGAGTTTGCCCCGATTCGAGCTCGGAGATTTACGGTAATGGCCACTTGTCGGTACTCGGGGCTCTCGTGGACATTTTTCAACATGTTGAAAAATCTTCACGAGTCTTCCCATGCTTACCTGCCGTTAGCGAGTCTTCCCGAGTACCTGCCGTTAGCGTTACGAGCCGCTAAGAGACGTCCCCGAGCTCCGACGTACCCACTACTTTCATTCTCCGTGCTTACCACGAGTTTGATTTTTTTTTAAACTCAGGAGAGCTCTTGGAATGAACTCGTACCGTGGGACAGGGCTATTAGAGATATTTTAAAAAATCTGTTCAACTATTGTACAAAATTCAAAATTGTAAAATAAATAAATCTATTTTAAGAGGAAATAATAACTAGTTGTTGTTTAAGGTGTTTTGTAATTCTAAACATTAAAGCAAGGTCGCATATTGTAAAATAACTTAACTCGTACCAATTGTCAGAGGGTCAGTGACTTTATTCAGAAGCTTTCCGCTGGCTGGTTCAGGCACAAAGGCAGGGATCGGTGTAAAGTGCATCTTCCCCTTCTCCTCAACACACCAGTGCTGTACCACTGTGCGAGACTCTGGGGCTGACAGCGAGCGTGGAATCAGACCCTGACCTCCAGCTCACCCCAGAACCACAGAGCCGCCTGCTGCCATTTGCCTCAGAACGGTGGTGCTGCCAGAGACTCAGGTTCGATCCTGGCCTCGGGTGCCGTCTGTGTGCTCTCTTTCAATCAAATTCAATCAATCACTTAGTGCGGCACGATCGCGCAGCAGTAGAGTTGCTGCCTTATGGCGCCAGAGACCCGGGTTCCATCCTGACTACGGGTGCTGCCTGTACGGAGTTTGTACGTTCTCCCCGTGACCTGCGTGGGTTTTCTCCGAGATCTTCGGTTTCCTCCCACACTCCAAAGATGTACAGGTTTGTGGGTTCATTGGCTTGGTATAAGTGTAAATTGGCCCTGGTGCGTGTAGGATAATGTTAATGTGCAGGGATCACTGGTCGGTGTGGACTTGGTGGGCCGAAGAGCCTGTTTCCGCGCCCTTTCTCTAAGCTAAACAAAATTAAAATCAGGTATTTATTTTTTCCTACACTTTATCCAATGGTTTCGCACATCCTAATAAAATGTTTAGTTTCGAGATACAGAATGGAAACTGGCCTTTCGGCCCACCGAATCCATGCCGGCCATTGATCCAACCTGTTCACGCTGGTTCCATGTTATTCCGCTTTCCCTGCACTTTAGGGGCGATTTACCTGCAAACCCCTACGCCTTTAGGATGTGGGAGAAAATCGGAGCACCCGGAAAAAACCTATCTGCTGGCCTGGAGAACGTGCAAACTCCACACAGACAGCAGCCCGTGCTCAGAGTCGACCAAGGGCCTCTGGCGCTGTGAGGCAACAGCACTAACAGCTGCGCAAAGTATTTTTAAAAGCAGAATAATATTAAGTCAGTGTTACAGCAGAGTATCGGATGTATCCCAGCCCTACTACAAGATAGTCAGCATGTAATTGTAATTAAAGATTAATGCTCAAGGCTGACTACAACTCTGTGCTTAACCATTTGACGTGGCCCTTTCCATTAAATGGAATGTAGACCGGAGCCCAATGAAAAATGAGCCAGTCTCACTGAGTAAGCAGAACCCTCTCAAATTTACATCAATTTGTCACTGTTCATAATTCACACTGTGAGCTGGGGGCCCGTGTAACCGTAACATTGCCCATTGTGGCCCATACCTTCTCTCGGCTGCCAGTTTAGTTTAGAGACACAGAGCGGGAAATGGGCCCTTCGGCCCAGCGATGTCCGCGCCGGCCAGCGATCCCAGCACATTAACACGACCCGACACACACCAGGGACAATTTAAATTTTACACCAAGCCAATTAACCCGCCAACCTGCACGTCTTTTAGGTGTGGGAGGAAACCGAGGATCTCGAAGAAAACCCACGCAGGTCACGGGGAGAACGTACGAACTCCATACAGACAGCACCCGCAGTCGGGATCGAACCCGGGTCTCGGGCGCTATAAGCACTGTAAGACAGCAACTCTACCGCTGCGCCACCACGCGCCCCTACAATAGCATGCTAGTGTGTTGCTATTATTTAGGGTAGCATTTTATTTGTGGTTCAATGTGTAGTCCCGTAGGATATGACTACTGGAATCCACCAGTGACATCCAGTTCAAGATCTTGCCTCAGGAATCCTCGAGGTGCCAATACCGTTTGCCTCAGTGTGTGGCATGCTAACCTATTGTGCTCAATGTCCTAAGCTCTGTAAAATGTGGCAGCCCGCTGTGTAATATTTTCTCTGGAAACTTGCAGAATTGCACCATTTAAACAGCAGAACAAGATATATAGCCCCAAAAGACATCTTAATATATGGCTGCTTTTCCACTTAGCCTTTCCTCTGATCTCGGGGAAAGTAAGCTCTTGGCCAGCGCTTCTCCTATGTGTATACTGCCACCTTGCTCTAAGAAGCCTAACTGGTTCAGTAAACAGAACTGAGAAGTCTTAAAAGTTCATTCACGGCCATTGCTGGCAGTCATAGAACATGGAGCCGTGTAGCCCAGGAACAGGCCTTTTGGCCTACAGGTTTGGTTTGGTTTAGAGATACAGAGCAGAAACTGACCCTTCGGCCCACCGAGTCCGCACCGACCAGCGATCCCCGCACATTAACACTATCCACACACACACAGACACACTAGGGACATTTTTTTATATTTAAACCAAGCCAATCAACCTACAAACCTGTGCGGCTTTGGAGTGTGGGAGGAAACCGAAGATCTCGGAGAAAATCCACTCAGGTCACGGGGACAACGTACAAACTGCGTACAGGCAAGCACCCGTAGTCGGGATCGAACCCGGGTCTCTGGCGCTGTGAGGCAGTAGCTCTACCCCCACGCCACTGTACCTCGCATGTCCACAATGTCCACACCAAATGTGATGTCAGGTTAAGCTCCTCTGCACATGATTCATATCCTTCCAAACCCTGCACACACATGTGCCTATTCAAAAGCCTCTTAATGGTCACCACTCAATCTGCTTCCACCACCACCCCTGCCAGTGCAGTGCATTCATCGATGGGTGCTACCAATCCCTGTGTTAAAAAAAAACTTGCTGCCCCCCCCTTCATGTCGTTTAAACTTTGGCCATCTCACTTTTAAGCTGTGCCCTCTAGTCATTACCATTTCCACCCTGGGGTGGAAACCACCATTTGTGTTCTCCCACACTCCAAAGATGTAGAGCTTTGTAGGTTGATTGGCTTGGTAAAAATGGTGAATTGTCCCTAGTGTGTGTAGGATGGCGTGCGGGGATCGCCGGTCGGTGAAGACTCGGTGGGTCGAAGGGCCTGTTTCCGCGCTGTATCTCTAAACTAAAGCTGTTATTTGGGGGAATGAGACCTTCACTCTCGGGGTTACTCAAGGGCGTGCATTCTGCAGGCTACGGAACTTGTGATGCAACGCAGTCTCAAAGCCTTGATAATTTCTGCATGTGTAGTTTAGCTTATTGTTGTGTGGGAATGTTGGAGTGGCTCAGCGGGTCAGGTAGTATCTCTGGAGAAAAGGAAAAGGGGATGTTTCGGGTCGAGACCCTTCTTCATCTGAGCCCACACGCTTTTGTGGATAGAAATTTTGACTTTGTTGCCACTTCACAACACATGTGTGACTGGGAGTGATATTCTGTGATACCGTCAGAACAGGGCAAGGCAGATCCAGATTGAGCAGAAGATTGACACAAAAAGCTGGAGTAACTCAGCGGGACAGGCAGCGTCTCTGGAGAGAAGGAACGGGTGACGTTTCTGGTCGAGGCCCTTCAGTCTGAAGAAGGGTCTCGACCAGAAACGTCACCCGTTCCTTCTCTCCAGAGACGCTGCCTGTCCCCGCTGAGTTACTCCAGCTTTTTGTGCCTGTCTTCGGTTTAAAGTAACCAGCGTCTGCAGTTCCTTCCGACACGTATCTAGATTGAGCTGATCGAGCTCTGGAAACTGCTGGTTGTAACATTGCAACACTTGAACAATAGCCAGAAACAAATGTCAAGTTAGTTACAATGCACAGCTGAAGCATTCAATGGATTACATTTAAATATTATTGATCTGTTGTACTGCAAACATGAAAAAAAAAGCCGGCAAGAGGAAATGATTTAGGAGCACAAAGAATTGATAATGTAATGGTAGTGACTTTGTCAAATCTTCCTGTCTCTAAACCCGGCGAGGGAGGGTTACCTTGACAACAAGGCTCCTTTAAGATTGCAAGGAACTCTTTACTTATAATGAGCACCACAGGTGCACTTGAATACACATCAGTCAGGAAGATTAACATCAGATTACTCCGTGGCAAATCTATGCATGTTTAAGTAAAATGTTTGTATTGTTCTAATGGTTCAGTACGACTGAATTGCGTGATCATTGAAGATCCCTTAAGCACTGTAAATGCGCTCTTATTCCCAGTTCATATGTTCATGGGCATTGTAAGATGATGCTGACGTTAGTAGATTATAACTTCTTGGCTCCTTGTGGATGAAACATTTCCTTCATTTAGCTCTTTAAACTCTTGGACACTATACTGTGGAATAGCTTCATCTGACAGCGTTGTTTTTAAATCGTGATGTATCCGATCTACCAGTTGGATATTTAGTTCTGATTCTGATTTCCTTTTTCTCTTTTGTTTATGTATATGTATATATATATATATGTGTGTGTGTGTATATATGTGTATGTGTGTGCGCGCGTGTATATATATGTGTGTGTATACGCGCGCGCACACACACACATATACACACACACATATATACATACATATACAAAAGAGATAAAGGGAATCAGAACTAAATATCCAATTGGTAGATAGGATACATTATGGTTTAAAAAGCAATGCTGAATTTCATTGTTCTGTTTAGGAGACATGACAATGAAACATTCTTGACTCATGAAACCTGCAACACAGATTCAGGCTATGTGGCCCAGCTCGCCCATGCCAGTTTCTCTGTTTGCTTTGTTATTACCTTCTCCCAGCTAACAACGATCTATTCTACATTTCCCTTGCTCTCCATCCCCTTTGTCCTGGTTTCACATCCTACACTTCCTTATCTATGTATCTCCCTGTCACCTGACACCAGCCTGAAGAAGGGTCTCAACCCGAAACGCCACCCATTCCTTCTCTCCGGAGATGCTGCCTGTCCCGCTGAGTTGCTCCAGCATTTTTGTGTCTTATCTTCGGTTTTGTGTCTTATCTTGTGTCTTATCTATCTATAAACCAGCACCTGCAGTCCCTCCCTACACATGCCAGTTTTTATGCTCCATATTGTTTTCCCTCGACACCATTCTTCACCTCACCCCAATGAAGCCTTTCCCCTTCATGCTTTCATCTTGCTTCTTAAATGCATCAATGATCCTTGTCATAAAGATTCCTCATGTTAGCAAGTTCCACGTTGGTGTCTGAGAGGTTTTTCCTGCATTCCTTGCTGATTTTCCTTATATTTGATGTTAGACAAAAATGCTGGAGAAACTCAGCAGGTGAGGCAGCATCTATGGAGCGAAGGAATAGGTGAAGTTTTGGGTCGAGACCCATTTTGTCAACCTTCGATTTTTTTTCCAGCACCTGCAGTTCTTTCTTAAACATTCCTTATATTTGATGGTGATTTGTGATGATGGATCTGCCGAAACTCCCAAAGTAGTCCTGCCCTCAACAGTTCGTTCACAATGAGTTGAAGCGGGCGAATCTTGGATGACTTTACCTTTTCGCAACCAAGGGCCATTGTGACAAGTTGGAGAGGCCCTTGCACAGCTGTGGCTGAAGTGGTTCAGGAGATAAGACCATTGGGCAGAGGAGCAGAATTAGGCCATTCGGCCCATTGAGTCTGCTCCGTCCTTCGATCATGGCTGATCTATCTTTCCCTCTCAACCCCATTCTCCTGCCTCCTCAACTCACCATTGACACCCTTACTAATCAAGAATCTGTCAATCGCTGCTTTTAAAATACCCAATGACTTGGCCTCCACTGCTCTCTGCGGCAATGAATTCCACAGATTCGCCACCCTCTGGCAAAATAATTACCTCCTCCCCTTTCTAAAGATACGTCCTTTTATTCCAAGGCTGTGCCCTCTAGTCCTAGAATCTCCCGCCAGTGGAAACATTCTCTCCTTGCCTTTCACCTCAGTGTTTTCAAACGAGTAATTTTGACTGCTTGACATAAACCTGCCACACTTCCTGCATCTCCCTGTTTCCATTGTTTGATTATTGCCTGGGACATTTCAAATTCTTCTCCCATCTCACCATATTTTATCCACATCTCTTTCTCCCTGCTCACTGTGGGGATATGTATTTTGTTTTGTTGTTTAAGGAGGCTGGTTGTTTGACTCTCCAGTTAAACAACTTACAGCAATGGACCTGTTGAATGCTTGTTGCATTTTATATTGGCATTTCAGTTTACTGCACTTGCAGTAGTTTGGTTTAATGAGTCTAGTTTAGTTTGGTTTAGAGATACAGTGCAGAAACAGGCCTTTCAGCCCACCGAGGCCTCTTCGACCAGCGATACCCGTGCATTAACACTATCCTACACACACTAGGGACAATTTACATTTATACCAAGCCAAGTAACCTACAAACCTGTATGAGTTTGTACCTTCTCCCCCTGACCTACGTGGGTTTTCGCCAAGATCTTCGGTTTCCTCCCACACTCCACAAAGACCTAGAGGTTTGTAGGTTAATTGGCTTGGTATAAATGTAAATTGTCCCTAGTGTGTGCAGGATAGTGTTAGTGTGCGGGGATCGTTTGTTGGTGTGGACTTAGTGGGCCGAAGGGCCTGTTTCCGCACTGTACTACTAAACTAAACTAAAGAGCTGGCTGATTGGCACCCCGTATCCTGTACCCTGTGTTGTCATCGAAGATGGACACAAAAGTCCGAAGAAGGGTCTGGACCCGAAACGCCACCCATTCATTCTCTCCAGAGACGCTGCCTGTGCTGCTGAGTTACTCCAGCATTTAGTGTCTTATCTTCGGTGTAAGCCAGCATCTGCAGTTCCTTCCTACACCTTGAGATGTCAAGCCCTGTACCGCTCAGTAGCTGCAGTATGTGGCGTCAACAAACTGTAACTACCGTTAGAGGTGACGTTTCGGTCCCAACCCAATACGTTACCTATCCCTCCCTGCTGCCAAGGATGCCACCTGACACGCTGACTCAATCCATCATTATGTGTCTTTCCGGTATTAAAATTACGCTTGCAACCAAAAAGCAACTTTACAAATGTTTGGAAGACAGGAGGTCGGGTTGTGTTTTGGGGGAGAATAGTCATTTCTCCATGGCTGATTCTTGATTAGTGCGGGTGTCAGAGGTTATGGAGAGAAGGCAGGAGAATGGGATGAGGAGGGAGATATAGATCAGCCACGATTGAATGGTGGACACTAAATGCTGGAGTAACTCAGCAGGACAGGCAGCATCTCTGGAGAGAAGGAATGGGTGGCGTTTCAGGTCCAGACCCTTCTTCAGATTTTTGTGTCCATCTTCGATGACAACTCGGGGTACGATGGGCCGAATGGCCTAATTCTACCCCAATCACTTACGACCTTATGTTGCTGCGACAGCTTTGCTGTGACCCAGTCATGCTGGAGGTCGTCTTACTCGGGAAACCCCGTCTTTCAAGTAGACAGCGAACCTGCAAAAGAGGATTTAATTCAAGGCGGAGGTCGCCAAATAGCGGCTGATTTGCAGCAAGCAGCGTTTCATGTGTCCTCTCCCCGGTTAATGCCACACCTCAGTCAGCGGGTAGCAAAGAGCCGTTTGAAGGTACGTGACAAGGCACGTCGGACTGAAGGCAATTACCCGACTCTGGTCATCGGCTTGTGATGACCTGCGGGCATTTGTATTTCAAAAACCATCGCGCTCCGATCTTCCTCAATACACCCGTGCGATTCGGTCGGAACTGAATGAAGATTAAATGTAAATATCTGTTTCATCTGTACAAGGAGCCAGCTGCTCCTCCAGAGAACACTTTCTGCTCGAGAGCAGGTTTGATCTGTGGGCAAAGCATTTCCCATTTATTAGTCTGATTCTGTTGAGCTGAAAGGGCAGCAGCCCTGGAGACTCAGTCGAAGAAAGACAAAACTAGAAAGCGAACAAGCGGCAGTAAATTGGCGCAGGCTAATAAAATGGAAGGCAGGGTATGTGAGGGGAATGGTCAAATGGGAGTGAAATGGCAAACGTGCTTTTATTTTAACATCTTAATACACGCCAAGATTCCTCATGGAGTCCAAACAAACAAAAGGACACAAAAATGGTGGAGTAACTCAGCGAGTCAAGCAGCATCTCTGGAGAACATGGATAGGCGACGTTTCGAGTCGGGACCCTTCGTCAGTCTGAAGAAAGTTCTCGACCCGAAACATGTTTTGTGTATTAACCAGCGCCTGCAGTTACTTGTTTCAACAAATCATTTAATCTTTGTGTCAAATCCGTGCTGAATCTAAAATATTGACCCACGATTGGCCCTTTTAATGTGGGTGGGGGGGGGGGAGGGGGATATGATAAGAACCTGAGGGGCAACTTAATTACAGAAAAGGTGGTGGGTTATGGAACAAGCTGCCGGAGGAGGTGGTTGAGGCACATACATGTATAGGGACTATTTGTGTAAACCAGCATCTGCAGTTCCTTGTGGAATTCATTGCCAGACAAGGCTATGGGAGCCAAGTCAATGGATATTTTTAAGGCAGAGATAGATAGATACATGATTAGGGGTTATGGGGAGAAGGCAGGAGAATTTTTTTTTACAACTTAATTATAATTGTTTTATCTGTATTAAACAGTTAATATTAAAGTAAATTATAGCAGAACTATTCAACTTGAAGTAAATTATAAAAATTATTAATTGTCTTAAATCAATACAACGATAGTCATAGAGGCAGAGCATCAAAGAACTATATTGCAGGGAAACAGGCCCTTCGGCCCATCTTGTCCATGCCGACCATTCTGGGCTCATCCAACTTGCCTGCATTTAGTTCATATTCCTCTAAATTCTTCCTATCCATTTCTCCCTATGAAGCAAAGTAATAATTTTATAATACGTAATTTCATCGAGTCTACTCCACCATTCAGTCACGGCTGATCTATCTTTCCCTCTCAACCCCATTCTCTTGCCTTCTCCCCATAACCATTGATACCCTTATTAATCACACATGTCAATTATTGGGTTTAGGAAGAGATATCAACAAAAAGGGAGGTTCTTGCTGCGTCCCAGTGTGTGATGCAAATCGAGTCTTTATTTTTAAAAAGGCAATGGAGAATTGTCAATGAAGATAGACACAAAATGTTGGAGTAACTCAGCGGGTCAGGCAGCATCTCTGGAGAAAAGGAATGCGTGACGTTTCGGTTTGAGATCCTTCTTCAGATGGGTCTCATTCCTTTTCTCCAGAGATGCTGCCTGACCTGCTGAGTTAAGGGGCTGTCCCACTTGGGCGACCTAATCTGCGAAGTGTCTTCGACCTTCAAACTCGTTGCATGGTCGACACGTGGTCCTAGGAGGTCCTATGAGGTCGCTGGAACTCTCCTTCGAGGGAAGTTCCCGAATAGGTCGCGGAAAATGTTTTAGCCTGTTGAGAAATTTTCCGCAAGTAAAATTTGGTCGGCATGGCTCTTTTTAACTCGTAGTGCAGTGGGGTGGGGTTGTTATTTAGTTACAGGCAGTCGAGGGCAGCCGTAGGCAATCTCCTTCGCTGACCGGGCATTTTGATTGGCTCATTGGAGTTTTTAGGACCAAGGAAAATCGACCGGTAGGTAAAATGCCCGCTAAACTTTATTGTACTTCTTAAAGGTGTCTCCACTCCTTCTCCCCCCACTTCTCCCTCCCCCTCTTCACCCCCTCTTCTCCCCTCTTCTCCCCCCTTCTCCCCCCCCTTTTCTCCCCTTCTCCCCCCCGCGCTCTCTAAAGGACTTACCGTTACTGTGCAGCCGTTTTACCTTCCTCTTCAGACAGCGCTCCCCCGCTTTCCCTGGCCCCCGCCTTCGCGATGTGTTTGTATGTGTGTGTGTGCAGTCGGTCGATCCAGCTCGCGGTTTCAACGCGGACGGTCGATCCAGCTCGGGGTTTTCCAGGCGAGTGCCCTCGAGCTTGAAGGTCGAAGACACTCTTCTGAACTCCCGGATTAGGTCGCCCAAGTGGGACAGCCCCTTAACTTCAGCATTTTGTGTCTATCTTCGGAGTAAACCAGCATCTGCAGTTCCTTCTTACACACAGAGAGTAGTTACGAGCAGATTTATGAGGTCGTAAATTTTTTTGAAGAATATCATACCTAGAGATTGCATTTTCGTTGTTTTAAATTTATGTCGGCATAAATAACTCAGCGAAAAAATAATGTTGATGCCAAAATGATTTGGAAGGCATTTTGCAAGATGTGCTTGAAGATAATGAACTAAGGGCTCAAATAGATTTTGTGGCGTTTGTGCCTGGAAAATGAAAGACTCAGATATATTGATGTCTGGCAAACAGATAATTCCCCTGTATTTCTTAGATTGGCCAGGCTTCCTATCAGTGTTTCTTGGCTAATAATGTGGCCTGTTTCTTTAAGTGGGTTGGTTAGACTTCCTTCATGGGTTAAAGGAACAGAAATGGGCCATTCGGCCCACCAAGTTTAGTTTAGTTTCGAGATACAGGCCCTTCGGCCCACCGAGTCCGCGCCGACCAGCGATCCCCGCACACTAACAGTATCCTACACACACTAGGGACAATTTACAATTTTACCAAGCCAATTAGCTTACTAACCTGTACGCCCTTTGGAGTGTGGGAAGAATGCGGAGCTCCCAGAGAAAACCCACGCAGGTCATGTGGAGAACGTACAAACTCCATACAGACAGCACCCATAGTCAAGATTGAACCCGGGTCTCTGGCACTGTAAGGCAGCAACTCTACGCTGCGCCACCATGCCGACCATTCAATCATGGCTGATCTATCTTTCTCACTCAACCACATTCTCCTACCTTCTCCCCACAACCCTCGACACCTACTAATCAAGAATCTGTCAATCTCCACCTTAAAAATATCCATTGATATACAACCGCCTGTGGCAATGACTTCCACAAATTCACAACCCTTTGACTGAAGAAGTTCCCCCTCATCTCCTTTCTAAAGGCACAGTACGTCCTTTTAAATTAAGTTGTACATGACCTGTGATAGACCCAAAATGGTGGAGTAACTCAGTGGGCAGCAACTCTGGATGGAAGGAAGGATGGCGTTTCGGGATGAGACCCTTCTTCAGACCTGTAATTGGTAGACCTGTGTTCAGAATTATAGATTAAACCTCTCGTTTTCCATCTCTGTTTATAACGTTGTCTGGATCCGTAGCAATGTTTGGATGTGACAGGTGCAAGCGGGATAGAAAGCTTTTGCACAACTCTGGTGGAGCTCACAGGGGGAGATCTTGTTTACCAGGAAGTGACATTCATGTTGCTCCTACCAGGTGGGGGAATGTGGATTTGGGGAGGAGTTTTGCATTTGTGTGGATTCGGTATGCCGTGGGAATAGTTAAGTGGCCCGGGACAATGTGTAGCAGCGAGATGATTGGGAAAATTGTAATTGAGAAGCTAACTATAACAAACTCCTTTCCCAGCACTTGATCGGTAGAATTCCATGCTTTCATGATTCAAGTGCTCAATTTCAGAAAAAAAGCTGCACAAAATATCAGCGTGTGTTCAGATTTGATTTTCATTTCAGAAAATTCGCGGGTAATGCACGTGAAACGTGTTTGATGCTAGGTTTTGAGGGTTGTGTATATCGATGCCCAAAGAGACATTCGTATTATTTTTCTTTTTATATTGTGAACCTGTAATTAATTACATTATTTCTGGTTCCTTTTAAAAGCCTATTGGGTATTATCTTAAAGGATTGGACAGGCTAGATGCTGAAAACATGTTCCTGATGTTGGAGGAGCCCAGAACCAGGGGTCACAGTTTAAGAATAAGGGGTAGGCCATTTAGGACTGAGATGAGAAAAAACCTTTTCACCCAGAGAGTTGTGAATCTGTGGAATTCTCTGCCACGGAAGGCTGCGGAGGCCAATTCACTGGATGTTTTCAAGATTTAGATGCTGGGGCTAAAGTTAGATTCAGCTCCTGGGGCTAAATGAATCAAGGGATATGGGGTAAAAGCAGGAACGGGGTTTTAGATGATCAGCCATGATCATATCGAATGGCGGTGCTGGCTCGAAGGGCCGAATGGCCTACCCCTGCACCTATTTTTCTATGTTTCTATGACTGACTACATTTTAACCAATTTCAAATGACGGTGGTGACTGCGAATGCACCATATTGTATGGATTAATCTGAAGAAGGGTCTCGACCCGAAACGTCACCCATTCCTTTTTTCCAGAGATGCTGCCTGACCCGCTGAGTTACTCCGGCATTTTGTGTCTACCTTTGATCTAAACCAGCGTCTGCAGTTCTTTCCTACATTTCCAAGTATGGATCTTGGAAATGATTCAAAAACTATTTATAACTTAGTTTGAATAAGTTAATGAGGTGCCCAAGGCAAAAAAAAAAAAAACCCCACTATTGCTAATATCAGCCTTAGAACCTAGAAGATTCCAAAGAAGTGTTGTCACTTTAATATTAACAGTGTAGTTTAACAAGACGCTAAGCACAAAGCTATATCAAGCAGAGACTTTCTAATTAAAACTCTGAAGGAGATAATACCAGTCAGCATTGTGTAATTCTTTCTGTCAGATTATACTAATCTTTCAGGGGCAGTGTCTTTTTTTGTACGTTACGGTTTGACTGGTGATGTGTAGGAATGACGCCCAAGTGGGACAGACCCTTAAGGATTATCTTTGACTAGCCTCCTATCTACCACTGTCACAAACTCAATCACATAGACGCACAGAGTGATACAGTGTGGAAACTGGCCCTTCAGCCCAACTTGCCCACGCCGGCCAACATGTCCCATCTACACGACTCCCACCTGCTTGTGCCGGAAGTGCAACCAGAATTTGAGGAGCAGTCCCTTCAATTATTCTGTGACCTTGCTCACACAAGTTCAAGTTCAAGTTCAAGTGAGTTTATTGTCATGTGTCCCTGTATAGGACAATGAAATTCTTGCTTTGCTTAAGCACACAGAAAATAGTAGGCATTTACTACAAAACAGATAAATGTGTCCATATACCATGATATAAATATATACACACATGAATAAATAAACTGGTAGTGCAAATAACAGAAAGTGGTTGCTAATAATCAGAGTTTTGTCCGAGCCAGGTTTAATAGCCTGATGGCTGAGGGGAAGTAGCTATTCCTGAACCTGGTTGTTGCAGTCTTCAGGCTCCTGTACCTTCTACCTGAAGGTAGCACATATGCGTGGAACACAAGACTGTGACCTTGCTCACACATATGCGTGGAACACAAGACTCCTGGCCGCAGAAGTGAAACCGGCCGTGCTTTTGGCATTTCTGCACGTTATTGGCTAATCATGAGAGGAATAGATTGGGTAGATGCACAGAGTCTCTTGCCCAGAGTAGGTGAATCGAGGACCAGAGGACACAGGTTTAAGGTGAAGGGGAAAAGATTTAATAGAAAACTGAGGGGTAACTTTTTCCACACAAAGGGTGGTGGGTGTACGGAACGAGCTGCCAGAGGAGGTAGTTGAGGCAGGGACTATCCCAACATTTAAGAAATAGTTAGTCAGGTACATGGATAGAACAGGTTTGGAGAGATATGAAATAAATGCCGGCAGGTGGGACCAGTGTAGCTGGGACATGTTGACCAGTGTGGGCAAGTTGGACCAAAGGGCCTGTTTCCACACTGTATCACTCTATGATTCTAAACATACTACGTAATCGTGAGTTTCAGGAGGCAACTGCATATAATAACACAACTATTTTTAGCTTGAACGAGGATAATTGGGTAATACTAGGTACTGCTGTAAGTCGTTGATTTTATGCATTTACTTCCTTCATCATTAACCTCCACGCACTATACTTTCACGGGAAAAATCACAGCTTTTATCAGGAGACGTTGCTGTATTTTCAGTAATTGGTTCTATTTGCTGTACTTTTAAGAAACTCTTTAAATAAACTCTGTAGGCTCTTGCACTGATGTTCATGAAGACAGCTGAGTAAGCCGAGTATAGTTAGAGTGACACAGAGTGGAAACAGGCCCTTCAGCCCTACTTGCCCACACCGGCCAGCATGGTGGGCGGCACGGTGGCGCAGCGGTAGAGCTACTGCCTTACAGCGCCAGAGACCCGGGTTCAATCCTGACCGCGGGTGCTGTCTGTGCGGAGTTTGTACGTTCTCCCCGAGACATGCGTTGGTTTTCTCCAAGATCTTCGGTTTCCTCCCACACTCCATAGACGTACAGGGATGTAGGTCAATTGGCTTGTTGTAAGTGTATATTGTCCCTTGCATGTGTAGGATAGTGTTTAAGAAGGAACTGCAGGTGCTGGAAAATCGAAGGTACACAAAAATGCTGGAGAAACTCAGCGGGTGCAGCAGCATCTATGGAGCGAGGGAAATAGGTAACGTTTCGGGCCGAAACTCTTCTTCAGGCTGATACGATAGTGATAGACGATAGGATAGTGTTAATGTGTGGGGATCGCTGGTCGGCGCGGACTCGGTGGGCGGAACGGCCTGTTTCCGCGCTGTAGCTCTAACCCAAACTAAACTAAAAGGTGCCTGAATTCAGCACAGCTTCAGTGGGCCAAAGGGCCTGTTGCTGTGTTTTATGACTCTGTGACTCAGGGGTGAGGGAAGGTGCATCCTATGTTATGGTGGAAGATTGTACCTTATTTTGTATACATTCTGCATTTTATTTGGTGACTGGAAGTTGAAAGAAACAAACTCCAGATGGAGATTTAACGAGAAGTTGGACCCTGGCCTCTGTCGATGAAACAATGTTGAGAATGACTTGGACATGTTCACCGAGAAAGCTTCGCAGACTAAGAGAGAAAAATTGTTCCGATAAGCTTTTGAAGTGAAAAGATTCCATGGATCACTCACATGAAAATCTCTTGTTTTCACACCACACCCTTCCTTCCCTGACTTTCAGTCTGAAGAAGGGTCTCGACCCGAGACATCACCCATTCCTTCTATCTAGATATACTGCCTGTCCCGCTGAGTTACTCCAGCATTTTGTGTCTATATACATACAGTCATGCTCGCTGGGGAACATAGTAATCAACAGAGGCCTGCTGAGGTGTGCAGCCTTACATAGTTTAATTTGTCTGCCAAACTGAGGTATGTTCATCGCTCTGAGGGTGTGATTCTCACAGGTGCCATCGCCCTATTGACTTTCTTATGCCAAGCACCGTGGTTGGGAAGATACTGGGGAAAAACCACATCAATGGGCACAAATCCGCAGGAGATTTCCAGATACCAGCTGGAAGAGTCTCTTTAAGGGCTCACCTGACCACAGGAAGGGTGCTGCACAGTGGCGCAACTTTACAGCGCCAGAGACCCGGGTTCGATCCTGACTACGGCCGATGTCTGTGCAGAGTTTGTACGTTCTCCCCGTGACCGTATGGGTTTTCTCCGGGTGCTCCAGATTCCTCCCGCATTCCGAAGATGTTTCAGTTCGGGACACTTCTACAGACTGAATAAATAGTACCGTTTCCTCATTTAAAAAAACAATGCAATTTTGTATTATGTTATGTTGCAAGGGTGAACATCTAGTGTGCATCTCTGCCTCCTCTCCTATAATGTTAAGTTAACCACCAGGAAAGATTGTACACAAGATGAGAATTGATTTTGTGTTGACTGCAAATGTGACAATCATATCACACAGAGACTTCCAGACAAAGAGCTTTGCTGCAATCTTTAGTTTAGTTCAGAGATATCGTGCCCTTCGGCCCACCGAGTCCGCGCCGACCAGCGATCCCCGCACACTAGCACTACCCCTCACACACTAGGGGCTATTTACAATATTGCCAAAGTGTATTGACCGACCCTCACCCACCCACACGCTCTCTGTCAGTAAATCCTGGCCTCTCAGTGTGTGTCTAAGTGCAGGACCTTGGTTTTAATGAGGTCAGAAACAGAGCCGCAGGGAGCATTATCTGACTCTGCGTAGAGCCGGAAAGGTCATGCTGTTTGTCATGTTCAGGGCATGTTTTTATCTGGAAAAACAGCTAGCTTTATTTAAACTATTTTCTTAAAAACCCGTGCCCCCTTGCGGTTTTCTAATTGGATTTTTTCCCCCCACGCTGCAAAGCAGAAAGCTCAGCATTTTTTCTTAAACTGACGAAAAAAACTAAAATATTGAGATTGCTGGAATTTGGAAATGTGTACATTGCTATAAATCTTCAGCAGGTGAAGTGAGGGAGATGTCTAACCATTAGGCTTCAAACGATTCATCAATTAGGAAAAAGTTACAGATAAAGCTAGTCTTTCGCTGTGCATGAGTGGGGTTATATATGATGAATGTTTGACGGCACTGGGCCTGCACTCGCTGGAGTTTAGAAGGATGAGGGGGCACCTCATTGAAACGTACAGAATAGTGAAAGACCTGGATAGAGTTCAAGTTCAAGTTCAAGTGAGTTTATTGTCATGTGTCCCTGTATAGGACAATGAAATTCTTGCTTTGCTTAAGCACACAGAAAATAGTAGGCATTTACTACAAAACAGATAAATGTGTCCATATACCATGATATAAATATATACACACATGAATAAATAAACTGGTAGTGCAAATAACAGAAAGTGGTTGCTAATAATCAGAGTTTTGTCCGAGCCAGGTTTAATAGCCTGATGGCTGTGGGGAAGTAGCTATTCCTGAACCTGGTTGTTGCAATCTTCAGGCTCCTGTACCTTCTACCTGAAGGTAGCAGGGAGATGAGTGTGTGGCCAGGATGGTGTGGGTCTTTGATGATACTGCCAGCCTTTTTGAGGCAGCGACTGCGATAAATCCCCTCGATGGAAGGAAGGTCAGAGCCGATGATGGACTGGGCAGTGTTTACTACTTTTTGTAGTCTTTTCCTCTCCAGGGTGCTCAAATTGCCGAACCAAGCCACGATGCAACCGGTCAGCATGCTCTCGACTGTGCACCTGTAGAAGTTAGAGAGAGTCTTCCTTGACAATCCTTGACAGTGGATGTGGAGAGGATGTTTCCACTGATGGGAGAGTCTTGGACCAGAGGTCGCAGCCTCAGAATTAAATGATGTTATTTTAGTAAGGTGATGAGGAGGGATTTCTTTAGTCAGGATAGATGAAGAGGATGGTGGACTGGTGTGCACATGTATAAGGATCGCAGAGCCATGGATGAGGGTTTCAGCAAAGGTTGTGATTTAATATGACAAGCTCATCGTCGCTGTTTTTTTTTTTTAAGTAAACCAGACTGTTTGTGACTTGGCGAGGAAGGGAAATTGTTGGCTGTGGATCAGAGTCTGATGTAAGGACCTAAAAAAAACTGGAGGCTCAGCCTTGCCAATTTATGGAAGGAATTTGTGCTTCTTCAGCGCTGGGTTTAGTTTAGTTTAGAGATACAGAGCGGAAACAGGCCCTTCGGCCCATCGAATCCGCACCAACCAGCGATTCCCCCCCCCACACTAACACTATCCTACACACACCAGGGACAATTTACACATACTACAAGCCAATTAGCCTACAAACCTGTAGGTCTTTGGAGTGTGGGAGGAAACCGAAGATCTCAGAGAAAACCCACGCGGGTCACGTGGAGAACGTACAAACTCCGTACAGACAGCACCCGTAGTCAGGATCTCCGGCGCTGCATTCGCTGTACGGCAGCAACTCTACCACTGCGCCACTGTGTTAGAGGAGGATGCAATTTCTTAAGGTCTCGGATGGAGTTGTTCCCAAACCAAGCTGTGATGCATCCCGATAAAATGCTTTCCATGGCGCATCTGTAGAAGTTGGCGAACGCCTCGATTGTAATAGTGTAATTCCACTCCGCTGACTGGTTAGCACGCAACAAAAGCTTTTCGCTGTACCTCGGTACACGTGACAATAAACTAAATGAACTAACTGAAGGATGTTGTCGGGTATGTTGCCAGTGTAGGCTCATTCTCTGTTTGTGATGGATAGGCCTGTGTTTTGCTGTCATTGGTAAAAGCCCCCACAGTAGGATTTTAAGCAGCAAATGTCAGCGTGGGTTTGTGTTTTACTTCTGATGATGCAATTAAGAGATGATGCTGATGGCCTTGGGTCATTGTGGACAGGAATAAGACTGAACGGTGGCTGTCCAGCTGCTTTGCTGTTGGCAGCATTTAACATTCATGCTCCCATTGCATCTAACCTCGTGTACTGAACTTCAGTTGCTCCCTGTCGAGAGCAGGACCCTCAGCGGGCTGTCTGCGTCTGCCGTTGGCAGGGAGCACGTGTCTCTGTCAGCTGACGTGCTCGTTCTCTCGCGCTCCCGCACCCTCCCTCCCCAACTCTTTATCCCTATCTTGTACCATCTCCCTCTCTTTGCTCTTTCCCACTCCTCTAGAACCCCTACTCCTGCTCCCACTACCTATCTCGCACTCAAGCGGAGTCTGACACTCTCCTGCCCCCCTCCCCCTCCCACTATCCTGCCCCTCCCCCCCCCCCTCATTTTCACGTTATAGGAGTAGAATTCAGCCATTCGGCCCATCGAGTCAACCTTGCCATTCAATCGTGGCTGGTCTCTGCCTCCTAATCCCATTTTCCTGCCCTCCCCATAATACTTGACACCCATTCTAATCAAAAATGTGTGTATCTCTGCCTTAAAAATATCCAATGGCTCGGCCTCCACAGCCCTCAGTGGCAATGAGTTGCAGATTACAGATTAACTACCCTCTGAGTAAAGACGTTCTTCCTCACCTCCTTTCTAAAAGAGCGCCCTTTAATTCTGAGGCGATGACCTCTGGTCCCAGACTCTCCCACCAGTGGAAACATCCTTTCCACATCCACTCTATCTATGCCTTTCATTGTTCTGTAAGTTTCAATTAGGTCCCCCCTCAACCTTCTAAACTCCAGCTAGTAGAGTCCCAGTGCTAACCCACTCATTCCTGGGATCATTCTCGTAAACCTCCTGTGGACCCTCTCCAGAGCCAACAGATATGGGGGCCACATTTGCTCACAGTATTCCAAACGTGGCCTGACCAGCGCTTTATCAAGCTTCAGCATCCCCTCCCTTTCCCTCCTCAATTTCCATTCCTCTGCATCTGCCATGTCTGCTTCCTCCCCCTCTCCAGATTGTCAATAAAGTAAGGGCCTGTCCCACTGTACGAGGTAATTCAAGAGTTCTCCCGAGTTTCCCCTGATTCGAACTCGGAGAATTACGGTAATAGTCGCTCGTAGGTACTCGTGGCTCTCGTGGACATTTTTCAACATGTTGAAAAAACTTCACGAGCTTACCGCGTTTCCCAAGTACCTGCCGTTAGCGTTACGAGCCGCTAAGAGACGTCCCGAGCTCCGACGTACCCGCTACGTACATTCTACGTGC
This sequence comes from Amblyraja radiata, assembly GCF_010909765.2. Classification (NCBI taxonomy): domain Eukaryota; kingdom Metazoa; phylum Chordata; class Chondrichthyes; order Rajiformes; family Rajidae; genus Amblyraja; species Amblyraja radiata. The sequence goes on along the minus strand of NC_045983.1, from coordinate 27,446,396 downwards.
TTACCACGAGTTTGATTTTTTTTTAAACTCGGGAGAGCTCTTGGGTAAACTCGTATAGTGGGACAGGCCCTTGAGATTTCCCCTTGTTCCGCCAAAGCCCTGACCAGTCTGCCTTGCCTAGTCTCACACTTTGCCGCACGGAAATCATTGGGTTCGAACACCAGACTCTGAACATGTAACGTGTGTTATTCTGGAAACGTAGACCTCTGCCTAGTAGGAAGCAATTTAAAATAGTTCCATTACAGTGGTCAGAACCAGACACTGATTATTCTGAAACATGATTGCATATCCAACACAAAAAAACAACTTTTTTTCACTGCTATTAGCTCATCTCTCTGCCTCTGAAAGGTATTTAAAAGAAGTAGTGCTCAACCTCTCCTTTAGCTCAGGCCCTCGAGTTTCCTGGCAACGTCCTCGTAAATCCTTTCTGCAGCCTTTCCAGCTGAACAATATCTTTCCTACAATAGAATAAGGGGTAGGCCATTTAGAACGGAGATGAGGAAAAAAAATTTACCCAGAGAGTTGTGAATCTGTGGAATTCTCTGCCTCAGAACGCAGTGGAGGCCAATTCTCTGGAAGCTTTTAAGAGAGAGTTAGATAGAGCTCTTAAAGATAGCGGAGTCAGGAGATATGGGGAGAAGGCAAGAACTGGGTACTGATTGCGGATGATCAGCCAAGATCACAATGAATGGCGGTGCTGGCTCGAAGGGCCAAATGGCCTACTCCTGCACCTATTGTTTATTGACACAAACAACTGGAGTAACTCAGCGGGACAGGCTGCATTTCTGGAGGGAAGGAATGGGTGACGTTTCGGGTTGAGATCCTTCTTCAGACTGGTTAGAGATAAGGGAAACGAGAGATAGAGATAGATGATGATGTCGAAAGATAAGGAACAATGAGTGATATGCAAAAAAGGTAACAGTGATAAAGGAAACAAGCCATTGTTAGCTGTCTGGGTACACAAAAATGCTGGAGAAACTCAGCTGGTGCAGCAGCATCTATGGAGCGAAGGAAATAGGCGACGTTTCGGGCCGAAACCCTTCTTCAGACCCTGTTGGGTCTGAAGTCTGTTCAGCTGTCTGTTGGGTGAAAATGAGAAGCGACTTGGGTGGGGGAGGGATAGAGAGAGTGAATGCCGGGGCTACCTGAAGTGAGACGTATCAATATTCATACCACAACAGGGTGACCAAAACTGAACCTAGTTCCACAATCTCACCGGCAGACACAAAATGCTGGTGTAACTCAGCGGGGCAGGCAGCATCTCTGGAGAGAAGGAATGGGTGGCATTTCAGGTCGAGATCCTTCAAACCAGCATGTGCTGTTTGTTTTCCACAATCCCACCGCTGTCCTTGAAACTTATCTCAAGGAGATTAGTTTCCCTCGTGGAAAAGAGAAAATCTATCTCTTCCAAATTATTTATTTTATGTGTCAGAGGATATCTTCTTCATTTTATTCCTCCTTGTTCTGGCTCTGCTCAAAAGATGAAAATGCTTTCTCCACATCCATCCTGTCAAATCGTTTAATAACATCGAAAGATGTATTAGGCCTTTCCAGAGGAAAGAGCCCTTTTGCTTGCTCTTTCTTTCCATATAATGCCATCCTTTCAATTCCGCTAACCCACTTGTAAATCTTATCTGTATTTTTGCCAAGGTTTCTGTATGCCTTCTCCAGCGTAAAGTGAGCAAAATGCAGGCTAATCTAAACTCACAAACTGTTGTATCTTTGTCCTCATCCCCACGATTGGATTCTGTTTACCTGGAATGCAATAGCAACACTTTTAACTCTTCGAGATCTCCAGAGCGTTTATCTCAAGAGGCCTTGTATACAAACACATGGATGTAACGCTGAGGCGCTGGTCAGGCCGTCTTTGGAATATTGTGAGCAATTTTGGGCACCCTATCTGAGGAAGGATGTGTCCATCTTCAAATGACGTCACGGGCTCCAGACGGCTGTGCGTACGCATGTAATCGTGCCCGACCTTCGCGGAACCATCGCGGCTCAACGTGACCACGAGGTCGCGTAATTTGCGTGCCAAGGACACGTAAATGGGACAGGCCCTTTAGAATTAAAAGTCGTTCCTTAACTAAGTAGATGAGGAGGAATTTCTTTAGTCAAAGGGTGGTGAATCTTTGCCACAGAAGGCAGTGGAGGCAAAGTCAGTGGATATATTTAACACAGAGTTATATAAATTCTTAATTAGCACGGATGTCAGAGGTTATGGGGAGAAGGCAGGAGAATGGGGTTAGGAGAGAGAGAGATAGATCAGCCATGATTGAATGGCGGAGTAGACGATGGGCCCAATGGCCTAATTCTACGATCACTTATGATCTCATTCCTTTTGCTGATTTTTGGTAGCTACGTTCCTGAATCACTTTCATTCTTTCATCTTCTGAGCACTCATGTTCTCTCAAGCTCAAATAAATCTCCTCATTCTTTACTCTAGTTGACATCTATTTGCCATTTATTTACGTGATGTTCATAGGTTCTAGGAGCAGAATTAGGCCATTCGGCCCATCAAGTCTCCTCCACCTTTCAGCCATGGCCGATCTACCTTTCCTTCTCAACCCCATTCTCCTGCCTTCTCCGCATTACTCCTGACTCCCGTATTAGTCAGCAAACCTATTTGATTTTCCTGAAGGAGAAACAAGGAATTGCAGATGCTGGTGTTCAACAAAAAAAAAGACACAAACTGCTGGAGTAACTCAGCGGGTTTAAGTGGCGTTTAAGATGGGCTCATGGATATGCAGGGAATGAAGAGATAGGGGTCATATGCAGGCAGAGGAGATTATTTTAAACTGCCATCCTGTTCAGCACAGACATTGTGAACAGGGCCTGCTACTGCGCTTTAGTTTAGACTGAGACTTTAGAGAAACAGCGTGGAAATGAGCCCGCACCACCCAGCAGTCACCCTGCACACTTGGACTACCCTACACACTGGGGATAGTTTACAATTTTCTTTTACACAGAAGCCAGTTGACCTCCAAAGCAGTACTTCTTTGGAATGTGGGATCAGACCTGAGGATCCGGAGGAAACTCATGTGATCAGAGGGAGAACGTACAAACTCCGGACAGACAGCACTCGTAGTCAGGATGGAACCCGGGTCTCTGGCGCTGTGAGGCAGCAACTCTCAGATTCAGATTTAAACGTTATTGTCATTGTGCAGTGCACAGTACAGAGACAACGAAATGCAGTTAGCATCTCCCTAGAAGAGAGACATAGAATATGAGCAATAAATAAATATGTTTACATGCATACAGTCTTAGTAGTGCAATTATTATTTTTCCTGGTGGGAGAAGTGTCTGGGGGGGGGGGGGGGGGGGTGATTGGCAGTCACCGAGGTACAGTGTTGAGTAATGTGACAGCCGCGGGGAAGAAGCTGTTCCTGGACCTGCTGGTCCGGCAACGGAGAGACCTGTAGCGCCTCCTACGGATGGTAGGAGGGTAAACAGTCTGTGGTTGGGGTGAGAGCAGTCACTGCCCCACTGTGCAGATGGTTTGAAATGGTCATTTCTAGAAATGGCACTTTAGTGGCACTAACATGACATGCCATTTATCAGCCTTACCCAAGTGATGTCTTGGTGTTACTGCACTGATGCATGGGGTGCCTTATTTACAGTTAAACATAGAAAATAGGTGCAGGAGGAGGCCATTTGGCCCATCGAGCCAGCATCGCCATTCATTGTGATCACGGCTGATCATCCACAATCAGTAACCCGTGCCTGCCTTCTCCCCATATCCCTTGATTCCGCTAGCCCCCTAGAGCTCTATCTAACTCTCTTTTAAATTCATCCAGTGAATTGGCCTCCACTGCCTTCTGTGGCAGAGAATTGGCCTCCACTGCCTTCTGTGGCAGAGAATTCCATAAATTCACAACTCTCTGGATGAAAAAGTTTTTTGTTTTCCTCATCTCAGTTTTAAATGGCCTCCCCTTTATTCTTAGACTGTGGAACCCTGGTTCTGGACTCCCCCCAACATTGGGAACATTTTTCCTTCATCTAGCTTGTCCAGTCCTTTTATAATTTTATACGTTGAGTTGTGAATGGAATTACACACTGTACAATCAGTAGAAACCAACCCCTGCTTCTGACCTCTGCTGAAAGGAAGGTCATCGATGAAATATTTGGACTTCTGTCGAGTGATCAGGAGGCTGTTTATAGGCTGTTTTATAGCATTAATCCCCTGATAGCTTAGATTTAGTTTGGTATTCAGTGACCTAAGATTCTTAATACATCTTCATACCCGGATAGCATAGCAATCATCCATTAACCCACTCATTACAACTTAGTTCTTAATTAAATTTCTTAATTAGATTTGGCTGAAAATCACTCTGTAAGGCCCTTGCTTCTGCTGTTAAGGTCATACATGACTATGTACCTATTGATCTGGTGTGTGCTTGATCAGCTTGCCGCATGCTTAACTGATTTTAACCAGTTGTCATAAAAGCTTAAAATGTAGACTATCTAGTGGTATTAATGCATGAAGATTAACATCAACCACAGGCAGTAAGTATATAAACAAAGGATTCGTAAAGAACTGTCGATGTTGGTTTACACTGAAGATGGACACAAAATGCTGGAGTAACTCAGCGGGTCAGGCAGCATCTATGGAGAAAAGGAATGGGTTCTTATTTTCTCAATTTTTATTAGTGCTGCGATGGGGAGAGAAATTATACACAAATAGGGAAACACTTGTAGAGTCATACAGCACGGAAACAGGCCCTTCGGCCCAACTTGTCCATGCAAACAAAGATGCCCCATCTGCACTTCTGCCACCTGCCCACGTTTGGCCCATATCCCTCTAAGCCTTTTCTATCCGTGTACCTATCCAAACGACTTTTAAATGTTTAGGAAGGAACTGCAGATGCTGGTTTGTACCAAAGGTAGACACACAATGTTGGAGTAACTCAGCAGGACAGGCAACATTTCTGGAGAGAAGAAATGGGTGACGTTTCAGGTCGAGACCCTTCTTCACACTTTCAAAAGTTGCTACATTATCTGCCTCAACTACCTCCCATGGCAGCTCGTTCCATATACCCACCACCTTCTGTGTGAAAAGTTTGCCCCTCAGATTCCTATGAAATCTTTCCCCTCTCACTCCTTTGGGGGAAAAAATAAACTTCTGGAGAATCTGTGGCAGCAAATGGACAGATGATGTTTCGGGTCAGGGCCTTTCTTCAGTCTGAAGAAGGATCCCAACCTAATGAGTTCCTCCAGCGATTTTACTTTTTGCTGAAGTTTCCAACATCTACAGTCGCTTGAGATTCCTGGGCGCATCTCCTGCTGTGTTCATAAATACATCTAGATAATGAGAATTCTGGAAATATAATTGAAAAGAGAATTAGAATAACCAGTTTTGAAAGTGAGTTCCTCTGCCACACTGTCATTGACACTTTATATGTTTGAACATATTGTTTGGTCTGTGAATCGTGTTGGATTCCAAAATCTTTCTTCAAGGATCTAATCAAATTATCACAAAGCATTAGTGGAATTACAAAATCAGGATCAAGGTCAGTGCTTGTCAAATGATTATTTGCAATTTATGGTTTTGAAAGCTTGCTATTCCATTTGGGCTGAAAGATATGCAAGCAGTTTTTACAGAGACCAGATTTAGTTCACTTTTGCATTAAATAGCACGGTTTAGTTTATTTTCGAGATACAGGCTCTTCAACCCACCAAGTCCGTGCCAACCAGCAATCCCCTAACACTAATACTCACAACTAACACTAATACTCACTACTAACACTCACACTCACTACTAAAGGGCCTGTCCCACTGCGGCGACCTAATTGGCGAGTTTAGAAGAGTTTGCCCTTGACTCGTACTCGCAGCATGGTCGACACGAGGTCCTAGGAGGTCTTTGTAACTCTCCTTCATGCTCGAGAGTAGTCCCCGCGTACTCGAGGCCTCAGCTAGGTCACGGCGTTTTTTTTCAACATGCTGAAAAATGCCCACGAGTTAAAAAAAAGTCGCCATGGAAAAAATCTATATTTTTTTACTCATAGGTTTAGTCAAGGTAGGTCGTAGTAGGTCAACATGTTATTCGTAGGTAATCGAGGGTAGTCGACGGTAAAGCTCGTTGAGAAAAAAAAGATAAGTAATGTTAAATGCCCGCTAAACATTATTAAAAGTTGCCTGGCTTCTTAAATGTGTCTCCACTCCTTCTCTCTCCCCTTCTCTCCCCTTCTCTCCACTTCTCTCCCATTCTCTCCCATTCTCTCCCATTCTCTCCCCTTCTCTCCCCCCCCCCTTCTCAGCACTCTCTAAAGGACTTACCGTACTGTGCAGCCGTCCTTTACCTTCCTGTTCATCGCCGTTGTGTATTTCAGATAGCGCTCCCCCACTTTCCCTGGACCCCGCCTTTGCTGTGTGTGTGTGTGTGGTGTGTGTGGTGTGTGTGGTGTGTGTGGTGTGTGTGGTGTGTGTGGTGTGTGTGGTGTGTGTGGTGGGTGTGGTGTGTGTGGTGTGTGTGGTGTGTGGTGTGTGTGGTGTGTGTGGTGTGTGCGGTGTGCGGTGTGTGTGGTGGGTGTGGTGTGTGTGGGGTGTGTGGTGTGTGGAGTTTTTTTCATTGCTGACGGTCGATCCAGCAAAGCAAGAAGTTCATTGTCATATACAGGGACACATCACAATAAAACTCACGTGAACTTGAGGTTTTTCAGGCGAGTGCCCTCAAGCTTGAAGGTCGAAGACAGTCACTGAAAAGTCGCGTTAGTGGGACAGGCCCTTTACACTCACTATGAACACACACACACACGCACACACGCACACACACACACACACACACACACACACACACACACACACACACACACACACACACACACACACACACACACACAGACACAGACACAGACACAGACACACACACACACACACCTTTACAATTTTACCAAAGCCAATCAACCTACAATCCTGTTACTCTTTGGAAAGTGGGAGGAATCCGGAGCTCCTAGAGAAAACCCACGCTGATTACGGGAATAACGTACAAACTTTGAACGGGCAGCACCCATAGTCGGGATCGAACCCAGGTCTCTGGTGCTGTAAGGCAGTAGCTCTACAGCTATGCCACACTGTCCCCCAACTATGACTCCAACTCTGCTCAATAGCTTTTAGTTGCACCAGCCCCGTGATGTTTAGTTTAGTTTATTGTAGAGATACTGCATAGAAACAGGCCCTTCGGCCCACTCGTTCTGTGTTATCTCATTTTCTCATCTACTCTTTGGGATGTTCAGGTCTGCACCCAAACCACTACTGCACCCTCAGTCTGAAGAAGGGTTTCGGCCCGAAACGTTGCCTATTTCCTTCGGTCCATAGATGCTGCCTCACCCGCTGAGTTTCTCCTGCATTTTTGGCTACCTACCGGAATCAGAATTTCTGTTTGATAATTTTCCCTTGTTAATAGTGTTTTACAAATACAGCTTATTGTTCTGCACGGCATGCCTGAATTCTCCATTGTGTGATGGTCATCACTTTTTAATATATTTCCAATGGAGTATATTCAAACTTGAAACAGATTTATGGGGTTAGAGGGAAATTAAACTTTCGTGGTTAATGCCCAGGAAAATAGAGCTGGTGCTAAAAGATCTGAGAGACCATGATTTTATTGAACTGGATAAAAGGAGAAGAGGAATTTCTTTACTCGGAGGGCAACTGTGAATTCATTGCCACAGATGGCTGTGGAGGCCAAGTCAATGGATTTTTTTTAAGGCAGAGATTTTTGATTACTACGGGTGTCGGGTTATGGGGAAAAGGCAGGAGAATTGTGTTGAGAGGGAAAGATATATGTCGGAAGGAACTGCAGATGCTGGGTATAAACAAAAGATAGACTGGTGTAACTCAGCGGGACAGGTGGCTTCTCCGGAGAGAAGGAATGGGTGATATTTCGGGTCGAGGCCCTTCTTCAGATCTTCAGTCTGAAGAAGGGTCTCAACGCGAAACGTCACCCATTCTTTCTCTCCAGAGATACTGACTGTGCCGTTGAGTTACTCCAGGATTTTGTGTCTATGAGAGGGAAAGATCGATCAGCCGTGATTGAATGCCGGAGTAGACTTTGATAGGCCGAATTACCTTGGTCTGCTCAAAGAACTTATGAATTTATAACAGTCTTTCGCTGCCTCCTACTGCTATTACTTCTGTTCTTATTATAAGAACTCCAGTATTACGCTTTTGTTTATTTACATCCAAGTAAACCTGTTCTATTTTGAATGTTATAGTCTGACAGTGAGTATTGTCACCTTTTGAATGGAGTAGGAACGTCACACTGGGTCAGGTCACAGAGAGGTTCATAATAGACTGCTCGTAACACTTGCTTGCCAAGTTTTGGTACATTGAATTGCTTTTGAGATGTATCAGTTCCGTCGGGATTGTCCAGTGTTGTACTATTCCAGGAGTGCGGTGGACATTGTAAATAAGTTCAGAAATATCTCCGCCCCTTACTCTGAACTACAAGCATATGTTGCCATATTTATTTGGAAGTTGAATTACAATTTCTATTGAAGGTTGACACAAAAAGCTGGAGTAACTCAGCGGGACGGGCAGCATCTCTGGGGAGAAGGAATGGGTGACGTTTCGGGTCGAGACCCGTCTTCAGACTGAGAGGGAGTTACTGAGTTGAGTTTAGTTTAGAGATGGAGTTTAGCGCGGAAACAGGCCCTTCGGCCGACCAGTGTTCCCCGTTAGGTTAGTTAACTTCAGAGATACAGCGCGGCAACAGGCCCTTCGGCCCACTGAGTCTGTGCTGACCAGCGATCGCCCCGTACACTAGCACCATCCTACACACGAGCGGCAATTTTACAATCTTTACTGAAGCCAATTAACCTTCAAACCTGCACATCTTTGGTGGGTGGGAGGCAACCCGGAGCACCCGGAGAAAACCCACATGGTCACGGGGAGAACGTACAAACTCCCTGCAGATGGCACCTGCAATCAGGATCGAACAAGGGTCTCTCTGCCAGGCAGTGACTCTACCGCTGCACCACAGTGCTGTCCCTATTGTATTTAGAACAAGTCTCCCTGTTGGGCCAGCCGCAACTTTGGGTGTGACTGCTGTGCATTATGTATCAATTGCTGTGCATGGGAGAAACTAAAGTTACTTTGAAGATTGTCATTGGACTTAAGGGCTGAGAGGTGCACTACCCCGACACTGTTGAAACCAAAATGCAACTACATTATGGTAAAGGGGGCTCTGGGGTAGAGTTGCTGCCTTACAGGAGCGCCACAAGGTTGTGTGCTGAGTCCCATTTTGTACACAATATACACTTATGATTGTATACCAACACACAGTACAAATAGGATCATTAAGTTTGCGGACGACACGACTGTGGTGGGACTGATAGGCAACAACGACGAGTCTGCCTACAGGGATGAAGTCCAAAAACTGACTGTCTGGTGTACCAAAAACAACCTGGTACTCAATCCATCGAAGACGAAAGAGCTGGTCGTTGACTTCAGGAGGAAGAGGAGAGAGGAACCTGCTCCTTTATATATCAAAGGAGACATGGTGGAGAGAGTCACTGGCTTTAAGTTCCTGGGAATAAACATCTCCCAGGACCTTAAATGGCAAATGAACACCGTCACTCTCGTGAAGAAGTCACATCAGCGGCTGTATTTCCTGAGGTCTCTGCGGAGAGCAAACGTCTCACAGCCGCTGCTGTTGTCCTTCTACCGATGCGCCGTGGAGAGTATCCTCTCCTATGGAATCCTGGTGTGGTTTGCTAGCTGTACTGTGGCTGAGAGGAGGGCGTTGCAGGGAATTATAAAAACTGCGCAGAACATTACAAACGCCCAACTGCCCTCCTTGGATGACATATATAGGGCCCGATGCTTGCGCCGGGCCACAAATATCAAGCAGGACACATCCCACCCTGCCAACCACCTTTTTACTCTGCTACCCTCTGGGAGGCGATTCAGGTCTCTGAAGACTAAAAAATAGTTTCTACCCATGTGCGATAAAAGAGCTAAATTCCAACAGAGAATGCTGGGGAAGCAAAATGTAATTCTAAGAAATGCCGCCAAATTCTTTTAAATTCTTTTAAATTCTTTTAAAACACCTATTTATTTTTACTAATAAGTGTACATATGTGTTAATGGTTGTCGTGTTTGTATTGTTTTTAACCGGAGGAGATGTAATGGAATTTCGTTGCACAGTATTGTGCAAATAACAATAAACGTATTCATTCATCATTCATTACAGCACCAGAGACCCAGGTTTGATCCCGTTTATGGGTGCTGTCTGAACCAAGATTTCTATGTTCTCCCCTTGACCTGCGTGGGTTTTCTCCGGGTGCTCCGGTTTCCTCCCACACTCCAAAGACGTACAGGTTTGTAGGCTAATTGGCTTCAGTAAAATTATAGATTGTCACGAGTGTGTGCAGGTTAGTGTTAGTGTGCGGGGGTCGGCGCGGACTCGGTGGGCCGGAGGGCCTGTGTCCGCACTGTATCCCTCAACTAAACTAAAGCCATAGTTACAGACAGTGCTAGGAAAAGCAACAGCAGGTCTTCTGCAGCATATGTCTGGCATTTAATGGGATTACTTGAGAACTGAGCAGTGAGTTTGCTCCTGTCTAATGTGCTTAGTGCGAGTGGTTTTGAACTGAACAGTTGGTCCACCTTCACTGCACTCTGTGAACCCGGACAGAAGGTTAAACAAAGCACTGTGGACAAATATTGTTCCTGAAGCCCTGGGTTTCTAGATCACTGAGCCGTTAACTTTAATCAGTGCACCATTGTATCCACATATGACTGAGTGACTGACTTGGATGTGAATTGCCATATGTGTCAGTGTGAAGCCGTGAGTGTGAGGAGTACTCGGGGAATGAATGAATGAATGAATGAATGAATGAATGAATGAATCTCTTTATTTTCATTGCACATGGTACAACGAAATTTAAAAGTCAATCTAACGGTGCGATTCAAAATTATATACATATAAAAAAATTACAGATAAATAACAATAGCAGCTGAGGTATTCGGTGTTGTACAGTTATATACAGTTATATAGTAGTGCAAATGGTTAAGTACATTCAGGATGTTTTTAAGGTGCTTGTGAGTAAGAACTATTCAGTTGAATGTGAGTTTTATTTCTTATTTTGCATTGTTAAGTTCACGTATGGCTATGGGGTAGAAGCTGTCTCTGAGTCTGTTTGTGCGAGTTTTGAAAGACCTGTACCGTCTGCCAGATGGCAGCGGGTGGAACAGGTTGTGTCCAGGGTGTGAAGGGTCCTTCAGGATGTTGGCTGCACTGCCAAGGCAGCGAGAGCTGAAGATGTCCTTCAGGGAGGGCAGTGGGCAGCCAGTGATTTTTTGTGTGGTGTTGATGACCCTTTGAAGGGCTCTCCTGTCCGCTGCAGAGCAGCTGGTATACCATGTGGTTATACAGTACGCCAGCACACTCTCGATGGAGCAGCGGTAGAAGGACACAAGCAGCTTCTCCTCCAGGTTGTTTTTCCTGAGGATCCTCAGAAAGTAGAGTCGCTGCTGGGCCTTCTTGACTGCTGTGGTGGTGTTTGTAGTCCAGGAGAGATCCTCCGTAATTTGTGTGCCCAGGAATCTGAAGTCTGAGACCCTTTCCACACAGTCCCCATTGATGAATAGGGGTTTGGGGGCTGCACTGTTCTTACGGAAGTCTATGATGATTTCCTTTGTTTTTGTGGTGTTTAGGATGAGGTTGTTGTCTGAACACCACGCTGCCAGTCTTTGGACTTCCTCCCTGTAGGCTGTCTCATCTCCTCCTGAGATACGTCCAACCACAGTCGTGTCGTCCGCAAACTTGACGATGGAGTTGGTGGAGTGGGCGGGGGCACAATCGTGGGTGTAGAGGAGGGCGTAGAGGAGGGGGCTCAACACACAGCCCTGTGGGGAGCCGGTGCTGAGTGTGATGGGGGTGGAGAGATGATGGCCCAGTCTGACGGTCTGGGGGCGGTTAGACAGAAAGTCCTTGATCCAGAGGCAGATGGGTTGGGAGAGTCCTAAATCCATGAGTTTGGTGACCAGTCTGCTGGGGATGATGGTATTGAAGGTGGAGCTAAAGTCAATGAAAAGCATCCTCACATAGCTCCCCTGGTGTTCGAGGTGGGTCAGTGCAGTGTGAAGAGCAGTGGCGATGGCATCCTCAGTGGACCTATTTGCTCTGTAGGCAAACTGGTGTGGATCGAAGGTGGGCGGGAGGCTGGCTTTGATTTGCTGCTGGACCAGCCTCTCGAAACACTTCATGATGACTGGTGTGAGAGCAACCGGTCGGTAGTCGTTAAGGCCGCTGATAACAGGCTTTTTTGGTAGTGGGATGATTGTGGCAGACTTCAGGCACGGTGGGATGGTGGATTTGGACAGGGACAGGTTCAGAACCCTTCCTGTCACGCCATCCGGGCCGGCAGCCTTCCTCGGATTCACAGCCCTGAGCACCCGCCTCACTTCATGCTCCTGCACAGTGAGGGTGTAGTTGTTGTTGTTAGGGGCCGGTGGGAGAATGGTGACGAACTCTTCTGGTTCTGCCTCGAAGCGAGCAAAGAAGCAGTTCAGCTCCTCTGCCAGTGAGGCGTTGCCGTCGGCCGTCGTGCTGTTGCTGGGCTTGTAGTTGGTGATGTGCTGGATGCCCTGCCACACCCGCCGTGGATCGTTGTTGTTAAAGTGGTCCTCTATCTTCCTCTTGTGGGCCGCTTTGGCATCCCTGATGCCTTTCTTCAGGTTGGCTCTAGCAGCGCTGTACAGGGCTCTGTCGCCAGACCTGAAGGCGGTGTTGCGGTCCTTGAGGAGAGTTTGGACCTTTTTTGTCATCCACGGCTTCTGGTTGGGGTACACCCGGATGAGTTTGTCGACGGTGACCTTGTCAACACAGTTCTGGATGTAAAAGAGTACCGTGGATGTGTACCCCTCCAAGTCCTGATTTCCAAAAATCTCCCAGTTTGTCCTTTCAAAGCAGTCCTGTGAATGTGAATCAATGCATCAACTGCAGTCCCTTCAAAGTGGTGCAGGAAGAAACTGCAGATGCTGGTTTAACACCGAATATATATACACATAATGCTGGACTGGCAGCATCTCTGGAGAGAAGGAAGGAACGGGTTACGTTTCGGGTTGAGAAGGCTTTGAAGAAGTGTTTCGACCCAAAACGTCACCCTTTCCTTCTCTTCAGAGATGCTGCCTGAACCACTGAGTTAAGGGCCTGTCCCACGAGCATGCGACTCCATGCGGCAAGCGCGACCTAACGTGGTCGCTTGAGCCGTACGGCCTCGCGGGGCCGGTCCCACTTCGATCGCTGGAGCCGTATGGAGTTGTGCGGAGCTGGTCCCGACATCGCGCTGGGCTCCGAAAAACTGACCGTGTTCAAAAATTCTGCACAGCAACGGCCTGCCGGCCCGCTGCCGCCTCGATGCAATACGCAGCGCCTCGACGGGTGTGCGCAGCATCTCGACACCGTACGTCACGCGCGAACTTCCCGCGGACTTCGCTCGAACTTCACGTCACTCACTCGACCTCCGCGCGGCCCCCGCTTCCGGTTTGGTTGCGCTCGCCGCATGCAGGCGCATGCTGGTGGGAGCGGCCCTGTACGGGGATCACTCGACCTCCGCGCGGCCCCGGCTTCCGGTTTGGTCGCGCTCGCCGCATGCAGGTCGCATGCTCGTGGGACAGGCCCTTGACTCCAGCATTTTGTGACTATTTCTGATTTCATTCCAGCTGTTAAGAGGCTATCAATGCTTTCGCTGCAGGAGGATGCAGCTGTTTTGGGTCGAGACCCTGCTTCAGACTGAGAGTCCGGAGCGGGGGAGCCTAGAGATATGGATGGGTAAGGTGTGAAAATGACAGATCAAAGCAGGTGTCGATGAGGGATTGGTAAAATGATAAAAGCTCTTGCCCCGTTTTAAAGGAAAGTTCAGTATATCTTAGCCGCAGACTTCGAGGAACCTGTAGATCTGCTTCATCTAAATAGCTCAGCCAAGCATACACACATCCCGGAGCAGTGAGGCTTCACAACCATCAATTTTCCGAGCAAGTTTGACATCCAGTGTTCCATCTGGAGTATTTTATTTGTGTTGGCTTTCTTCCAGACAGACATTTGAAGTATTTAACTTGAAACTAACCAAAGGCTGTGCTAATTACAGTGGCAAAGTTAAATCTCGCTGAATTGTGACGCGATGGGGGTTTATTTAGAGCGTTGCCGAAATAAACATTTGCACGAATGTTTGACTGTAACAAATAGTGCCAGTAAGGAGGGCGCTTGTGGATCTCTGGAAGCGGTTGTTTTGACATGAGCCAAGTGAGGGATGTTTCGAACAGAGAAACTGCAACACTTTGTGCAGCCATTTGGAAGAACTTTAAAGAAAATACGGTGGAGAAGTATTTTCAAGCCTTAATTTGGGTTTTTGGATGACTCGACCTGGTCATAGCCTCTGAATAAAAGGACTGTCGCTTAGGAAGGAGATGAGGAGGAATTTATTCCGTCAGTGGGGTGGTGATTCTGTGGTATTCATTGCTACTACTCTCAAACTAACTTTGGCAACTATTGTTGGGAGTAAATATGCACTCGCTATTAATGTGGAGGCCTGGTCAATGGATATTTTTAAGGCAGAGATAGGAAGATTCTTGATCAGTACGGGTGTGAGGGGTTATGGGGAGAAGGCAGGAGAATGGGGTTAGGAGGGAGAGACAGATCAACCATGATTGAATGGCGTTGCCTATTTCCTTCGCTCCATAGATGCTGCTGCACCCGCTGAGTTTCTCCAGCACTTTTGTCTACCATTGAATGGCGGAGTGGACGTGATGGGCCGAATGGCCTAATTCGGCTCCTATCATTTATGGGCACCACCATTATTCCAGTGGTTAGGCATGTTGAGTATAACACTTCTCTGTGAACTTTGTAAATATTTTAACGTTAAATGCGGTTGTTTAAATAGTGTGTTAAATGCCACAAATTCGCAGCTTGTCGCCGGGGGGACGTAGGTTGTCGCCAGTGTTGACTTTGGTGAATTCTATTGCCCTCGTCACTGGCAGTCGCCTGAAAATTCGCCCAAGTGGGACAGGGCCCATAAGTTTTTTCACAGAAAAAGTGGGGCGAAGTTTTTAGTTTGTAAAGTTGTGAGGTTGGTGCCACTTGTGAGCCTGCTACTAATGTACCACCAACGCTGTCATCCGTTATTTATATTCATGAATAAATACTTGGCACCAGCTCATTGCTGCTAATTTGAGGTTTGCTACTTTGAATGGTGATTAGAATGGAGCTGATAACAGTCCACAGGTGAATATACCTTGAACCGCAGCGAGAGGTTTTACACCTTTTGTCGTTCATGCAGCTAACGAGACTTACTAATTCATGAGACATTAATGATATAAATGTTGTCAAAAATATTGTTTCCTCGTTACATAACATCTGTGAAAAGGAGGGTGCAAGTGATATATGTGGATGTGGAGAGGATGTTTCCACTAGTGGGAAGAGTCTAGGACTAGAGGCCGCAGCCTCAGAATTAAAGGGCGTTCCTCTAGGAGGTAGATGAGGAGGAATTTCTTCAGTCAGAGGGTGGTGAATCTGTGAAATTCATTGCCACAGAAGGCTGTGGAGGCCAGGTCAATGGATATTTTTGAGGTAGAGATTGATAGATTCTTGATTAGTACGGGCGTTAGGAGGAGAAGGCAGGAGAATGGGGATAGGAAGGAGAGGTGCATCAGCCATGATTGAATGGCGGAGTAGACCTGATGGGCCGAATGGCTAAATTCTGCTCCTGTCACTTATGAACTTATGACCTTATATTTGTGTCTCTAATGCTGAAATGCTGTGAAGTAGCTTCTGTTTATGCTTGCTTTGCCAATGTGTCACATCGCTGGAACTGTCGGGAAGTCATTTCAAATAAATTCCGATCGAGGACCGTGGAGGACTAAGTTTTTAACTCTGGTCCTGAGGTTGCTATTATAGTGGGCGATGGGGAAAGGTGACTGGAGCAGATAAAACCAGCAAGAAAGATTGGAAAGTTATTAATGCTGTAACCCTGGTCATAGCAATTCCATTAAAATCACATTGAGAACAGCTATTACATTTTATATCATATTTAGTGTATGTGCCGAACACTGGCTGTTATGATTTCCCACTTACTGCAACTCCACTCTGGATCAACAGTGGAACAGAAAGAATTGAAAGAATACACCTAGATATATCGATAAGGTAGAAGATGTATAAATAAATATGTAAGATATATATATATATATAGAGATAGAGATAGAGAGATAGAGAGATAGAGAGATAGAGAGATAGAGAGATAGAGAGATAGATAGATAGATAGATAGATAGATAGATAGATAGATAGATAGATAGATAGATAGATAGATAGATAGATAGATAGATAGATATAGAGATAGATAGATAGAGATAGATAGATAGATTAAGATAGATAGATATAGATATGGAGATAGATAGATAGATAGATAGATAGATAGATAGATAGATAGATAGATAGATAGATAGATAGATAGATAGATAGATAGATAGATAGATAGATAGATAGATAGATAGATAGATAGATAGATAGATAGATAGATAGATAGATAGATAGATAGATAGATAGATAGATAGATAGATAGATAGATAGATAGATATAGATATCTGGCAGACATACAGACCGATATCTGCCTATATTACTGCCAGATAAGTTAAGCATACGGTATATTATGTCCATGTGATAGAAGCAGAATTAGGCCATTCGGCCCATCCACTCTACTCCGCCATTCAATGATAGCTGACCTATCTCTCCAAACCCCATTCTCTTGCCTTCTCCCCATTAACCCTGACATCCAGTATTAAGGTATATTAAGTGTAAAGCAAGAGGTACTGAGTCCCTTGGAAAGAAATTGCTTGGTGCAAAGTAAAACCATAAATCATATTTAGATATTGGAAGAAGTGTGTGTCAGATTGTGTGATGAAACATGGATCTTCATTTGCATCTCATTGGGAATTTCTAAGCACCTTGTCGCCCCTTTGTTTTTAAACGTGATTGCCACATGGTAATCATTTTCTGTAACATCGGATCCAATATCAGTCAGAAGGCAGTCAAAGGTGCATTGCTGGCAAAGTGATATCATTTCATCCACGCCCGATGCTTCGTGAAATCAGATGCACCTGACCAGAGCTACCCAGACACAGTCCAAAGTCTGAAGAAAGGTCTCGACCCGAAACATTAAATATTCCTTCTCTCCAGAGGTGCTGCCTGACCCGCTGAGTTCATAAGGTCATAAGTGATGGGAGCAGCTTTAGGCCATTCGGCCCATCAAGTCTACTCCACCATTCAATCATGGCTGATCTATCTCTCCCTCCTATCCCTATTCTCCTGCCTTCTCCCCATAACCCCTGACACCTGCACTAATCAAGAATCTATCTATCTCTGCTTTAAAAATATCCACTCCAAGTTACTCCAGCATTTTGTGTCCATCTTCGGTGTAAACCGGCATCTGCAGTTCCTTCCCACACAAATAGTTCTCTGCTGACTCGACAAATTAAGATGGAGTTAAAGCAGAAAATTAAATCTCTTATTTGTCTCATCCCTAGTATTGGGAGTCATGAAAGATGTTTTCACAAGCGGTCAACACAGGACTTGGAGCTTGGAAATAGACACAAAAAGCCGGAGTAACTCAGCGGGACAGGCAGCATCTCTGAAGAGAAGGAATGGGTGTCGTTTCGGGGGGGGGGGGGGGCGAGGCGAGACCCTTCGATTGTACAATTGGCTTTCTTCCTGCACATCCCCTGTGTCTATCTTCGGTGTAAACCAGCATCTGCAGTTCCTTCCTACACAGTCCAATTTCACGATGGTCGCGCATTTTTTTTTTTAATGTTGCCTAAAATTTCAGACCTTGCGGTGATCCCTGTGACAATTTGATGATGGTGACGTTCCTGTAGGATCGACTGAATCCTACGACAGAAATCAAAGAACAAACGACACTTCGCTGAGCCAGACACCACGTGCCACGTTTATTCCAGAAACCCCTTTTACCTGCATTCTCACCAATCACAACCCGTGTGCAGATAAGGCCAACGGGTGCATCTGACCTTGGGGTTGTTATCGAGCTCTTGTGGTTGGGCCTTCTCGTGAGGCTGCTGGCGAGCTGCCAGCGGTGGCGGGCTGTATGCAAAATCGACGTGGGCGTGAAGCCGCCACAATACTTGACACCTGTAACGAGCTGGGAGCAGTCAAATCCTTTGTTTTTGCATACAAACACACGGAAGAGTCACCACAACGGAACTGACAAAAAGTTCTTTGTCCACCCCCCTCCTCCCCCTTTGTTCTCAGTGTCAATGCTCCGGTCACTGGGACTCTGACCTCCAGGCTCCAACCTCAGCCTGACCTCTGAGGGATCCCAACTTGAGGTCGGAGGGACCCGGGCCCCGGGAATTTCGTCCACCTGGCTCCGCGCCGGCTCCTCCGTGGGCCGCGGCGTCCTGCGAGGCGAGTCCTCCTTCGTCGTCTGACCCTGGCGGACAAGTCGGCCTGCTCTCTGTCCGGGAGAGCCCCAGCCTGCTGCTCACCGGCGGTGTCCCTGCTCACCGAGAGTGTCCCGGCCCGCTGCTTGCCATGTCATTGTGTGCAGGAGACCAAATACCTTTGTTTTTAATCAAAATATTAATATTAAGTCAATTATTAAAAATAATATTTACAATAAAACAAAACATAACACACCACCATAACACAAGACAAACAAATATACTAAATAAATAAACTACTACACAACTATATTACACTCCTTGCCAAGGATGCATTCAACCCCCTGCGGTGCCCAGCGGTCCCGGAAATCCCCCGGGGTGCCCGTGGGCAGCGCGCAGTACCACCCGGGCGAGGACGTAACCCCTGTAAAGGGGCAGGCAGCTGGCTCTGGCAGAGCCCTCTTCAGCCTGGCGGCGTGACCTGCGGATGGCCAGCTTGGCCAGGCCCAGGAGCAACCCAACCAGGACATCCTCGGCCCTACCCTCTCCAAAGATGAGGATTTGAATTGAATTGAATTGAATTGAATTGAATTGAATTGGATGCCTTTATTGTCATTCAGACCTTACGGTCTGAACGAAATTTCGTGCCTGCAGTCATACATACAATCATACAATAATAACAACAATAAACACAAATTAACATCCACCACAGTGAATCCTCCAAGCACCTCCTCACTGTGGTGGAGGCAAAAATCTTAGGGCTGCAGTCTCTTCCCTCCTCTTCTCCTTCTGCGCTGAGGCGATACCCCACTGGGCGATGGTACAAACAGTCCCGCGGCTCACCGAACCCCGCAAACGGGCCGGCTCAAACACCGCGGCCCGGGGTGGTCGAAGCTGCCGCCCTCGAAGCTGCCGCGGCTGAACCCCGGACTCAGATCGCCGCCGCCAGAACGCCGTCCCAGCCACCGGAGCACCGCTCCAGCCCCAAGCCGGATCGCCCTCACGTGAGTGCCGTTCCTCCCTCGGGCTGGGCCACTCCGACGGGAGTTCCGTTCCTCCCTCGGGCTGGGCCACTCCGACGGGAGCGCCGTTCCAGCCCCGAGCTGGGCCGCCCTCACGGGAGCGAGCCCAGTGCAAGTCCTGACTGGCTCTGCCTCCGGAGTCTCGAGGCCGCCAGCTCCGCCATCAGGCCTCAGCGCAGACGGAGGCAGAGAAGGGGGATACGATAAAAAAAGTCGTATTCCCCCGAAGAGAGAGACAGCAAGCCCCGTTTCAACCCCCCCCCCCCCCCCACATAAACACAACCTAAAAAACAAAAACTAACTAGACAAAATAGTGGGTGAGACCAAATACCTTGGGTCTACTAGTCTAGTAATATCCTACCGCTATTTTGAGAGATCCAAGTCTCGCAGCAAAGGGAGATGCAGTATGTGGAATAACACGTGTGATATGGAGAGCTCTGGAAACCTTATCTGGTTCATTCAAGGTTCTTCACACTGCACAACAAAAAGCACATAATAACAGACGTCATGCGGTTATGTCACACTTCATTTACAAGTCCGCACTCTGACAAGTAGAAATGGATTTAGTGGCTCAGATTAAGTGGCTGGAAGCCACTCCTTGATGCTTGATCCTTGATGCCCAGAGGCAGAACAATCCGTTGAGTGTTTTCTAAACATGTGGTGGTGTGGGAGGAACATAGAAACATAGAAAATAGGTGCAGGAGTAGGCCATTCGGCCCTTTGAGCCTGCACTCCTCGATCAATATGACCATGACTGATCATCCAGAATCAGTACCCCGTTCCTGCTTTCTCCCCATATCCCTTGATTACGTCAGTCCTCAGAGCGAAATCCAACTCTCTCTTGAATACATCAGAAAACAAATGTCTCTCTACTGATTTTCTGCAGATAACGGAGGCATTTTGAGACAGTCATAGAGTGATACAGTGTGGAAACAGGCCCTTCGGCCCAACTTGCCCACACCGACCAACATCAACCAGCTACACTAGTCCCACCTACCTGTGTTTGGCACATGTCCCTCCAAACCTGTCCTATCCATGTACCATGTATCTTTTTAAATGTTGCGATAGTCCCTGCCTCAACTACCTCTTCTGGCAGCTCGTTCCATACATCCATACATTGTGTGAAAAAGTTACACCTCAGATTCATATTAAATCTCTTCCCATTCACCTTAAACCTTTGTCCTCTGGTTCTCGATTCCCCTACTCTGGGCAAGGGACTCTGGGCATCCACCCGATCTATTCTTCTCATGATTTTATGCACCTCTATAAGATCACCTCTCATCCTGCGCTCCAAAGAATGGAGCCCCAGCCTACTCAAACTCTCCCTATAGATCACAACCTCTGGACCCTGGCAACGTCCTTGTAAATCTTCTCTGTACCCTTTCCAGTTTGGCATGTCATTTAAACTTATGATTTGAATTGCAGATAGTACACTATGCATTCTGAATACACACGCAGGATTAATCTTTGCACGACTAATGTGGTCAGCAACTTCAGTAGATGTTATCTGACCAACAGGTCACGATCAAACATTGAATACAAAATAGTTTAGTTTAGAGATACAACGCGGACCTGAAACGTCACTTATCCATGTTCTCCAGAGATGCTGTCTGAACTGCTGAGTAAAGGGCCTGTCCCATGAGCATGCGCCTGCATGCGGCAAGCGCGACTAAACCAGAAGTGGGGGCCGCGCAGAGGTCGAGTGAGTGACATGAAGTTCGAGCGAACTCCACGGGAAGTTCGCGCGTGACGTACGCCGTCGAGGCGGCTGCGGGCCGGCAGGCCGTTGCCGCGCGGAATCTTTGAACAGTGTCAGTTTTTCGGAGCCCCGCGCGATGTCGGGACCATCTCCGCACAACTCCATACGGCTCCGGCGATCGAAGTGGGACCGGCCCCGCGAGGCCGTAAGGCTCAAGCGACCACGTTAGGTCGCGCTTGCCGCATGGAGTCGCATGCTCGTGCGACAGGCCCATTTAGGTTGCGCTTGCTGCATGGAGTCGCATGCTCGTGGGATGGGCTCTTTACTCCAGCACTTTGGGACTTTCTTTCGTGACCGCGGTGGTGCAGCGGTAGAGTTGCTGGCTTGCCGTGCTTGCAGCGCCGGAGACCCGGTTTCGATCCCGACTACGGATGCAATCCCGACTATACGGAGTTTGTACGCTCTCCCCGTGACCTGCGTCGATTTTCTCCGAGGTTGTCGGTTTCCTCCCACACTCCAAAGACGTGCAGGTTTGTAGATTAATTGGCTTGGTATAAATGTTAAAGTGTTAGTGTTAGTGTGCGGGGATCACTGGTCGGTGTGGACTCGGTGGGCCGAAGGGCTTGTTTCCACGCTGTATCTAAACTTAACTCCTCTAAACCTAAGCTAAACTGGAAGAAATTAGCAATTTAAATGATGGGTCTATGGTCTACTTCCGAATGTTGATTGTCAACAGAAGGTTGATTTAACAAAAAAACAAGTGTAGGAGTCTGTGTTATCAACAGTAAGTTTACAGTTGGAATGAAGACTGTCTAGTTTGGTGCCTTTAAAGCAGCGGTTTCTGATTAACATGTGGGCAGTTCCATGTGGCCTCTCGCTCAGCTGCTCTGCCTTAAGATTGCTGTGAATAATCAGGAGAGAACAAGTGCCTCAAATCACAATAGGCCCAGATATCCTCGGTGAAACTATCGTGCGCATGTCCAAGTTCGGCTGTTACCATGGAAATCGCCATGAATGGCTGTGAATCAAATGCTATTGGTAAAATCATCTGTTTTAGCGCAACCTTGCCGTGGACAGTGCGATTTGCTTCACAATAGAATCGGAACTTGGAGAGGGGCAAGTTTGCCTGCGTCCGAGGAAAAGGGCTGGCAGGGAAGGGCACACTGCAAACAGCAGCATGAGACATCAAAAGCTGGAGTAACTCAGCGGGTCAGGCAGCATCTATGGATAAAAGGAACAGGTGACGTTTCGGGTCGAGACCCTTCTTCAGACCGAGAGTCAGGTGAAAGGGAAACGAGAGGCATAGATGGCCCAGTAAAGTTAGCTATGTTTTGCTATCTTCCAATTAGAATCTTTATAGATGGAATTGTTGGGGGTGTGTTGTGGAGAATAGCTGTTTCGCTCCATTCAATTAATTGGGCTATTTTGTTTTTTGAGTGTATTGCTCAGCTTTTTTTTAGCTTCAAAGTTGATGCATCATTGCTTGAAGTTGGACTTAAAAAATGGCGGTCACGAAACAACACCGCGTGAGAGGCAGCACGGGGGCCCAGCGGTAGGGTTAGCCTTATAGCGCCAGAGACCTGGGTTCAATCCTGACTACGAGTGGTGTCTGTATGGGGTTTGTACGTTCCCCCCGTGACCGCGTGGGTTTTCTCCGGGTGCTCCGGTTTCCTCCCTCACCCCAAAGACAGTACAGGTTTGTAGGACATTTGGCTTTGGTTAAATATCGTAAACTGTCCCTAGTGTGTGTGTGTAGGATAGTGCTGGCGTACGGGATGATCGCTGGTCGGCACGGGCTCGGTGGGCTCAAGGGCCTATTTCCGCGCTGGGCTGAAGGGCCTGTTTCCGCGCTGTATCTCTAAAGTAAGGCCAAAAAGTGAAATTTAGCCGTGTGGTTGTGCTCGATGACTGTGGAGAGAGCAATCTGGGAGTGAATAGAAAATTGATTGATATATTGTATTTCCATAATTGAAGTGCAATCTATTGCAGAGAAAATGGTCCTCCTTGTACAGCTCACAGTCGCCTATTCTCCCGTTATAGTGGCAAACTCCTTGTCAAATATTCTTCCCCACATGGATTAAATTGGATAAATGTTTTCCCGGTGAAGCTCAGATGTGAACAGGGCCTTTGGCCCACCGAGCCCGCACTGAACAGTGATCCCTGCACATTAACACTACCCTACACACACAAGGGACAATTTTTAATATTTAAGCCAATTAACTTACAAACCTGCACGTCTTTAGAGTGTGGGAGGAAACCGAAAATCTCTGAGAAAACCCATGCAGGTCACGGGGAAAACGTACAAACTCCATACAGAGAGCACCCATCTTCAGGATCGAACCCATGACCCTGGCGCTGTAACGGGCCTGTCCCACTTAAGCGACTCTTTGGGCGACTGCCAGGGACTAGTTTTAATGGAATTCACCTACGACACCTGGCGACAACCTACGACAGCAAAACATTTCCAACATGTTGAAAATTTTGCAGTTGTCGCCCAAAAAAATTGCCTAAGTGAGACAGGCCCATCAGGCAGCAACTCTACCTCTGCGCCACCGTGCCACCTACCAGATCCCCATGGTAATCTTTGAAGAGACATTGGAGAGGGGGGGAGTAGGGGGATTTCTTGTGTATGGTGCACATAACAGGTTTATGTCCGAGTTATCGGCGAGACCAGGCGCAAGCTCAGCGATCCTTTTGTTGAACTTCGCTCAGTCGGCCTAGGCCCACGTGATCTCCCGGTTGCTAAACACTTTAACTCCCCTCCTCTTCCCACACTGACCTTTCTGTCCTGGGCCTCCTCCACTGTCAGAGTGAGGCCCAACACAAATTGGAGGAACAACACCTCATATTTTGCTTGGGCAGGTTACATCCCGCCGTCCCCTCCCCCACATTAGTTCTCTGATTAGTTTCACTGTCCTTCAGATTAGTTTTACTGATTGTATGCCTTACCTTCCCCTCATGTGTCACCTTCCCCTCAGCTAACACCGTGCAGGCACGGTGGCGCAACGGTAGAGTTGCTGCCTTACAGCGCCGGAGACCCGGGTTCGATCCTGACTACGGGTGCTGTCTGTACGGAGTTTGTACGTTCTCCCCGTGACCTGCGTGGGTTTTCTTCGAGATCTCCGGTTTCCTCCAACACTCCAAAGACGTGCAGGTTTGCAGGATAATTGGCTTTGGCAAAATTATAAATTGTCGTGTGTGCGTGTGTGCGTGCGTGTGTGTGTGTGTGTGTGTGTGTGTGTGTGTGTGTGTGTGTGTGTGTGTGTGTGTGTGTGTGTGTGTGTGTGTGTGTGTAGGACAGTGTTAATATGTGGCGATCGCTGGCAGTCGCTGACTCAGTGGGCTGAAGGGCCTGTATCTCTAAACTAAACCACCACTTTGCTGCTGTAATTATCACTGGCTGCCATTAAATCAATACTAAACTAGCTCGGGCGGGCTTATGAATGTCAAGTACATCCCACGTGTATCTCCGAGGATATGACCCAGGCCCGCTGGTGAAGAGACCGCTGCTCTGTGTATTTTGCATCTACTTTTGAAGGAAGTCCCCCTCCGCTTGATCTAGTCCGAGAAGGGTTATTGATATTTCTCACCCAGGTTGTTAAACGAATCTTCTAATCAATCCCGTCGGCTACGCTTTGTAAATCCGTTTATTTTTCTCCTGCACAATCACCTCCCTCCTGCGCTGCTCAGCTACATTGCTGCCATGTTCTCGATTCCCCACTTGATCTTGTTTAGCTGGAGGGCAAACACAATGCAATGTAACTGAAGCCGGGCTCCAGACACGAGGGAGGGAAGCTGTGGGCAAGTGATTGATGGGACTTGTTTTGTATTTTGCCCTTTGATTTGCTCGCTCTTTTCACTCTTGTCTTTGACTAGTTTCCCCCTCTCCCCTTGTATTCGGTTCCTTCGGACGAAGCAGGCTGAAGTCTTTCCTTTTGTTGCTTTGCTTTCGTTTAGTTTAGAGATACAGCGTGGGAACAGGCCCTTCGGCCTGCCGAGTCCGTGCAGGCCAACGATCGCCTCGTACACCAGTTCTATCCCATATTCTTGGGATAAGTTACAGAGGCCAATTAACCTACAAATCTCTACGTTTTTTGAATGTGGGAGGAAACCAGAGCACCCGGAGAAAACCCACGTGGTCACGGGGAGAATATGCATACTTTGTGCAGACAGCACCCGTAGTCGGGATCGAACCCGGGTCTCCAGCGCTGCGAGCACTGTCAGGCAACGACTCTACCGCTGCACCACCATGCCGCCCAATGTGTATATTTTAAAGCCCTCTGTAACCCTCTGCGGTGAGCTCGGCTGGGTGTTCAATGATTAGTTGTGTCCAGAGTGCTGTGGATCCATCTGCCTCATGTCGTGGATAATTGAGACAGCCAGGGAGGCAGCTCTGTAAGACCCTGTAAGACCTCCATCATCATCCTCACCAGCTGTGCGCTGGAGCACTCAGCCCTTGACTCGCAGGTAGGGCTCCCAACTTTCTCACTCCCAAATAAGGAACAAAAGGTCAAAATAAGGGACAAATTCCCGACGGCAATTCATAAGGTTCATTTATTGTCACATACACCAATTGGTGTAGTGAAATTCACTGGCCAGGTCAGTCATACAATTTTTAAAAAGCAACACTCAAAAACACATTTTAACATGAACATCCATCGCAGTGACTCCTACACATTCCTCACTGTGATGGAAGGCGAAATTAAAGTTCAAGTCCTTCCCTTGTTGTTCTTCCTTGGTCGGGGGCCTCGAGCCCCCCGTTGACGGGACGTTCTTGAGTCCCATAGCCGGTGGCGTTCGGGCCCTCCGTGTCGAGGCGTTCAGCTCCCGCATCGGGCGGATGTCAGCTCCCCCGCGCCGGGGCTGGACGAACCTTCTGCGGCGTTGGAGCTCCCAACTAGCCTCTCCCGAGACTGCGAGCCCTTGATGGGAAGTCCTCAGGCCGCAGTGGGTGTGATCCCAGGCAAGGGATCCGCTCCAATGGTAAGTCCGCGCCCAGTGGTGGGGCTCACGACAGTCCAAGGCGGCTTTTCAATTCATCGATGGTACATCTCTGGCTGCACCTCTGGAAAGAAAATCTAGAGGACATCTAGAAATCTAGAGGAAATGTAGAGATAAGGAAGGGTGCCTTTCCGTACGCCTTTTGTACCCTTCTCTAGCATCCCTCTCCCCGACTCTCAGCCTGAAGAAGGGTCTCGACCCGAAACCTCCCCCATTCCTTTTCTCCAGAGATGCTGCCTGACCTGCTGAATTACTCCAGCATTTGGTGTCCATCTACACAGTAGATGGACACTGTTGCTTTCACTGCTAGAACATTGAAGATAGAACATGGAACTGCACAGCACAGGGACAGGCACTTCGGCCCACAATTTCCGGATGGTTTTTGCAACACTCCGGATGGTCCACTGGGTGTGAACCGTGCCTGCATGCCTAATAAGATGCTCCTGTCCAATGGACATCCAGACACTGCATTCTCTGTGCAAAATTCCATCTTTGACATTTCTGAGGAAACTAATCCTGATTGTGCCAGGATCACCATCATTAGACACTCCAAGGACAACTGGCATCGTTGGGGCATCGCAGTGGTGCAGCAGTGGAGCTGCTGCCTTACAGCGCCAGAGACCTGGGTTTGATCCTGATTACGGGCACTGTCTGTGCGGAGTCTGTACGTTCTCCCCGTGACCTGCGTGGGTTTTCACTGGGTGTTCCGGTTTCCTCCCACAATCCAAACACGTACGGGTTTGGAGGTTAATTGGCTTTGGTAAAAAATTGTAAATCATCCCTAGTGTGTGTAGGATTGTGTCTCCCCCCCCCCCCCCCCCCTCACCTGAAACCCCAGTCCTCTGGTTCTTGATTCCCCAACTCTGGTTAATAGCATTTAACACCTATCTATTCCCCTCATGATCTTATATACCTCTACAAGATCACCTCTCAACCTCCAGCGCTTCAGGGAATAAAGACCTAGGCTGCTCAACCTCTCCCTTTAGCTCAGTCCCTCGCTAGGTTTGATTTAAAATATAACGCGTGCTCCGACATAAAAAGGACCAGACCTTGTGCAATGGATCTAGAGGACTCTTACACATCTTTCTACACTGCAAATAGTGTGTGACAAATGATTTTGGGCATGTTTTGCACACATTTTCTGTTGACGTCCCACCAATTGAGAAACTGGGCCAGACATTTTCTGGTGCAAGTTAGAGACAGAATGGAGTAACTCAACGGGCCAGGCAACATCTCAGGAGAGAAGGAATGGGTGACGTTTCGAGTCGAGACCCTTCTTTAGACTGCGGAGGGTCAGTGAGGTTCAGAGCTCAGTCTGAAGAAGGGTCTCGACCCGAAACGTCACCCATCGCATCTCACCAGAGACGTGGCCTGTCCCGCTGAGTTACTCCAGCATTTTGTGTCTACGCTGTAAACCAGCGTCTGCAGTTCCTTCCTACACATTTTCTGGTGTAATTTACTCTTGCACACAAGTAATTTCCCTGTCGTCTTTTACACATGTAATGGCATCATCAGCATGCTGAGCACGTATTAATTACCAAGGCAGAAACTGGATCAAAAGGTAGTGGTTTGCAGCCTGCATTACTAACACACAATTCATCATGGAAACAGTGAAAACTGTGTGATTTAAAGTATTACCCCGGGATACGATTTTTATACGATGTTGAAGTTCATGCACAGTAATTTTTAAATTATATTTAAAGCTCACTGCTGGCAGCCCTCGGTGTAGTTAGTTGAGTTTGGTTTAGTTGAGAGATACAGCGCACTAACAGGCCCGACAGCCCACCGAATCCGCACTGACCAGCGATCCCCGGCACAACACAACTATTCGCCACAACATGTCAATTTACTGTTTTTTTTCCTTTTAACCGAAGCCAATTAACACTCTAACCTGTACGTCTTTGGAGTGTGGGCGGAAACCAGAGGAGCTGGAGAAAACACAGGGCAGATCGCGGGGAGAACGTACAAACTTCGTACAGACAGCACCCGTAGTCGGGGACGAACCTGGGTCTCTGGTGCTGTAAGGACACAACTCTACCGTTGCGCCACTGTGCTGCTCCTCTGGTGATTTCTAAACTGTTCAAATCTACGGACATATTTAGCACACAAGATGTGTGTAATCGGATATCCAAGCACCAGTCTAGATAGTCTTCATGGCCTTTCCTGTAGCCCTCCATTATATGCCTTGTAATGAATCATAATGTATACTGGATTAAATGGTGTTTGAAATTGTTGTCTAAAACATTTGTGCTTCTTTAAAATATTAATGTGATTCAATATGGTTTATTAAATTGCCTGTGGTAAGGTGGAATTGTAAGCTGGTAATTCTTTATTCAGTATAAGGGATTACTGATGATTTTTAGCAGCAATATTTATATCTGGGCAGCCAAATATGTGAAAAGTACAGTGTAATGTTCAGAAAGAACTTAAATTCCAAGTGAAAGGCCTGGATTGAGTGGATGTGGAGAGGATGTTTCCGTGAGTGGGAGAGTCTTAAGGCCAGAGGCTGTGGCCTCAGAATAAAAGAACGTATCTTTAGGAAGGAGGTGAGGAGGAATTTCTTTAGCCAGAGGGTGGTGAATGTGGAAATTCCTTGCCACAGAAGGCTGTGGAGCACAAGTCAACAGATATTTTTAAGGCGGAGATTGACCGATTCTTGATTCATATGAGTGTCGGGGGTTATGGGGAGAAGGCAGGAGAATGGGGTTGAAAGGGAAACATAGACCAGCCATGATTGAATGGCGGAGTGGACGAAGGGCCGAATGGCCTAATTTTGCTCCTGTAACTTATGCATTTATGAATTTATGACATTAGGCAGGTAATTGGGTGAGCACAGATGAGAGGGTGGGGGGCGGGGAGGGGGCGGGGGCGGGGGGGGGGGGGGGATATTGATAGACAGATTTGGGAATAAAACATGTCTTGCATGGCAAACTAACAGGCGTCACCTGGAGGATTATTAAAGGCAGATTGACATCTTTGTGTCGTAAGGAAATGCTGGTTTAAGCCGAAGATAGACACAGAATGCTGGAGTAACTCAGCGGGTCAGGCAGTATCTTAATTTAGTTTAGAGGTACAGGAGGGAAACAGGCCCTTCGGCCCACCGAGTCCGTGTCGGCCAGCGATCCCCGCACATTAACACTACCCTACACACACTAGGGACGATTTTTTACATTTTCCCCCCTAGCCAATAAACCTACAAACATGTGCGTCTTTGGAGTGTGGGAGGAAGCCGAAGATCTCAGAGGAAAACCCACGCAGGTCACGGGGAGAAAATACAAACCCCCGTACCGACAAGTACCCGTGGCCGGGTCTCTTGCGCTGTAAGGCAGTAGCTCTACAGCTGCGCTACCATGCCGTACCTGGGGAGAAGGAATGGGCGACCTTTCGGGTTGAGACCCTTCTTCAGACTGAGAGTCGAGACCCTTCTTCAGACTGAGAGTCGAGACCCTTCTTCAGACTGAGAGTCGAGACCCTTCTTCAGACTGAGAGTCAGGGGAGAAGGAAGCGAGAGATATAGACGGTGATATAGAGAGAGATACGACAAATGAGTGAAAGATATGCAAAAAAAGTAACGATGATGAATGAAATGGTCCATAGTTTGTGTGGACTGGGTGAAAACCCTTTGCTTGCTAGAAAATTGGCAACAGTGTAGTGTTGCGTTCAGCAGGACCTTAAAGGGCCTGTCTCACTTTCACGACCTAATTCACGACCTCTGCCGAGTTTGCCCTTGACTCATACTCGCAGCATGGTCGTCACGAGCTCGTAGGCAGGTCGTGATGCTAGTCGTAGGTACTCGTGGCATCAAGTAGGTCGGGGCGTTTTTTCAACATGTTGAAAAATGTCCACGAGTAAAAAAGGTCGTGAATTAGGTCGTGAAAGTGGGACAGCAGCTTAAGCATCTTCACAGCGAGTAGCTGAGAAGCCAGGAACAAGTCTTTACTGAGGATTTCACCTGCTGGTGTTAGGCCGTTTTTTACCTCTTCATTTTCCGCGGCAGGTTTGAAATCGATTTCTGATTCAAAGCGAGAGATGTTCTGGACCAGTCTGTCGAGGCTTGTGGGCAGTCAAGCAGCACATTCCTGGACAGAGCAGGTGCTGCGATACCGCTCCTTGCGTGAGTGACCGAGATAACGGGAAAGCCTTGCCGCGGATATCTTAATGAGGTCTTCTCAATCCTGCGGAAGGAACGGGGAGGGGGGAGAGGCAAGGTTGGGGATATCCTGGCAGTACCATAAGTCTCTGCCTCACAGCACCCGGAGACCCGGGTTCAATCCTGACGAAGGGTGCTGCCTGCGCGGAGTTTGCACGTTCTCTCCGTGACCTGCGTGGGTTTTCTCCGGGTGCTCACGGGGGAAGAAACCCCACGCGTTCGCATGGAGAAGGTGCAAACGCCACAGACAGCACCCGAGGTCAGGATCGAACCCGGGGCCCTGGCACGGTGAGGCAGAGACTCATGGTGCTGCCACTGTTCCGCCATCATTATTTCCAAGCAGAGATGGATGTGTACTGTTACCTCCGGACAGTCTTGGTAAATCACAAGTTCGGCTATTCGGCCCATCGAGTCTACCCCGCCATTCAATCATGGCTGATCTCTGCCTCCTAATCCCATTTTCCTGCCTTCTCCCCATAACCCTTAACACCCGTTCTAATCAAGAATTTGTCTGGCTCTGTCTTAAAAATATCCACTGACTTGGCCTCGGCAACCCTTTGTGGCAATGAGTTCCAGAGATTAACTACCCTCTGACTAAAGAAGTTCCTCCTCACTTCCTTTCTAAAAGAGCGGCCTTTAATTCTGAGGTGATGACCTCTGGTCTCAGACTCTCCCACCAGTGGAAACATCCTTTCCACATCCACTCTACCTATGCCTTTCATTATCCTGTAAGTTTCAATGAGGTTTGCCCCTCATCCTTCTAAACTCCAGCGAGTACAGGCCCAGTACTGTCAAACGCTCATCATATCCCACTCATTCCTGGGATCATTCTCGTAAACCTCCTCTGGTCCCTGTCCGGAGCCAGCACATCCTTCCTCAGGTATGGGGCCCACACTTGCTCACAGTAGTAATCAGTGATGTAGACCAAAATTGTACACTAAAGGCAGGCTTTCAAGCAGGCATGTTGTACAAGCAGAGCACCTGTTTCAACGCCTTCTCGAAAATGAATGTTTGGAAATCTTTCAATGGGCTGTATTGTTTGTTTGAAAATCAAAGAGAGCTTTGTGGTTGTCAGCATTGTGGATGAGTTTCAGCGCGGCAGGTAACCAGCATGTAACGGTGGCTCTTTGAGGTGAGCTGGCAATGAGCAAACAACACATTCCACCGTTACCAAGTTACTCGCACTTGTGAAAGGGTGGTGGTTAATCTGTGGAACTGATTGCCACAGAGGGCTGTGGAGGCCCAGTCAATGGATATTTTTCGGCAGAGATAGGCAAATTCTTGATTAGAACGGGTGTCATGGGTTGTAGGGAGAAGGCAGGAAAATGGGATTGGGAGGCAGAGATCAGCCATGATTGAATGGCGGAGTAGACTCGATGGGCCGAATGGCCGTATTGGTACCACCAGGGGCGCCACACGATTGGCAGCCCCGCCAACAGTCTGTCCGTTTTTTCATCTTTTTCGATTTTTAGTGTGTGTTAAAAGTTTGTGTAAATTTTTGTTTTTATGTTATATTCAGTTTCTTACCTTGCCGGAGATGCGATTATTTTCCAGCTCTGCGGCCTACCATTCATGAAGCTGGAGGCCTCCTCAGTCTTGAGCCCTACCGCGGGGCATAGACTTATCATCACTGCCGATCCCTTGTCTGGGATCTCTCCATCCGTGGCCTGCAGACTTTACCATCATGAGCTCGCAGTCTCGGGAGACGCTGATGTCGGGATCCCCAAAGCCGCGGAAGGTTGGACCAGCCCCGACGCGGGGTCCGATCGCCTGCGATGCAGTAGCTGATCGCCCCAACGCGGAGGGTCCAAACGCCGCCGGCTACGGGAGTCAAGTTCGTCCCGTCAACGGAGGGCTCGAGGCCCCTGACCGCGGGAGAGCAAAGAAGGGAAGAGATTTGAACTTTTTTTTGCCATTCATCACAGTGAGGAATGTGGAGGAGTCACTGTGGTGGATGTTTATGTTAAAATGTGTTTTGTGTGTCCTGTGGCTTTTTATTTGTATGACCGACTTGGCAAATGAAATTCCTCGTATGTTGCCAAAAAAATGGCTAATAAAGTATTATTGTGATTGTGATTGTGATTGAGTTCTGATCGCCCCGTCACAGGTTGGATGTGGTTGCTTTGGAGAGGGTGCAGAAGAGGTTTACTGGAATGCTGCTGGTTTTTAGGGTATTACCTATAAGGAGAGACTGGACAAATTTGGACTGTTATCTCTGGATGATCTGAGGCTGAGCGTTGACCTGATAGAAGTATATAAAACTATGAGAAGCATTGATGTTCAGAATCATTTTCCCCAGGGTGGAAATGTCAAGGACTAGAGGGCGTAACTT
The DNA here is from genome assembly GCF_010909765.2 of Amblyraja radiata. NCBI lineage: Eukaryota > Metazoa > Chordata > Chondrichthyes > Rajiformes > Rajidae > Amblyraja > Amblyraja radiata. The sequence continues at coordinate 27,413,804 of NC_045983.1, read as the reverse complement.
TAAGATGAGTGGGGCAAAGCTTAAAGGAGATGTGCGGGGCAGCTATTTCCTACAGAGTGGTGGGTGGCTGGAACGTGCGACCAGCTGTGGTGATGGAGGCAGATGCAATTGAAGCATTTGCGATGCATTTGTACTCAGTAGGTGCATGGGTATGCAGGGAATGGAGGGACATTGATCATGTGCAGGCAAGGGAAATTAGTTGAACACAGATTTTGTGGGATGAAGAGCCTATTCCTGGGTTATACTGTGTGTAGGAAGGAACTGCAGATGCTGGTTTAAACCAAAGGTGGACACAAAAAGCTGGAGTAACTCAGCGGGACGGGCAGCATCTCTGGAGAGAAGGAATGGGTGACATTTCAGGTCGTCGTCTCTATCTTTTTTTTCCATTTCCCCAACTCGTCTGAAGAAAGGTCTCGAACCGAAACGTCACCCATTCCTTCTCTCCAGAGATGCTGACTGTCCCGCTGAGTTACTCCAGCTTTTTGTGTCTATCCCGGGTGATACTGTTCTACACACACACAAAATGCCGGAGTAACTCAGCGGGTCAGACAGTATCTCTGGAGAGAAGGAATTAAATGATGTTTCCGGTCCAGTGAGTAGCATTGACCACGTCCCTTCAGTCTGAAGAAGGGCCCCGTCCCGAAACGCCACCTGTCCACGTTCTCCAGGGACGCTGCCTGACCCGCTGAGTTGCTCCAGCACTTTGCCGTCCTGCGGTGATTCAGATTTCCGTATGCCGATTCCGATCACTACTGAAGGCACCACTGTACGCAGCAGACAATGCAAATTTTGATTCAATCGGCAGAGTTTAGATTTATTGCCAGGAGTGAGAAAATGGGATAATTTGCCACTACTGATTAGCCCAAAGAGCCTCTGAAGTCAGATTGTCATTCATCTGTGATTGAAGACACGCTGTGTGCAATGCTGATGAGTTGGTGCCGACATGCCAGTTGATTTCTGAAGGCCTATTAATGTGTTAATCATATGCAATTTAATTGGCGACTGGGAAGAAATTCTTCATATCCTGCCTAATTTCTCGATCAATCATTCCGGCTTGGCCCCCATGGGCAATTTGTGGGGGAGGAAGGTTTTACATCGTAGTGGGGGGGGGGGGGGGGGGGCTTCCAATTTAATTCTAGCCATCGCGGAGACCACACGCGACGTGATGCGGGGAAAAAATAATGTCCCTCGTTTTATCCTCGGCCCGGCCAGCACTCTGCACTCTGCAGCGTCACGCACATCAAAGTTGCCGAGTGCGGTGATTTACAAAGCAAATAAGCTATTACAGTTAAGAGCGGCAAATCAATCAAATTCTTACTTACAGTCACCGCGGGGAAAGAGAAGGCGAGCGATAGGGAGCTAATTTGAAGCCAAGCTGCAAGTGTGCTCTGCCTCTACAGAAGCTGCAGTTGTAATGATCACTGAGTTGTACTGAGTTGGATGATCAGCCATGATCATATTGAATGGCGGTGCAGGCTCGAAGGGCCGAATGGCCTACTCCTGCACCTATTTTCTATGTTTCAATGTAATGGTTTGAGCTGTAAAGACCAATTGCTTCATCCAGTGGGGCACGGCGCACTTGAGTCCGAACAGTTCCATAATGTCATGAGCGATTCTGGGCACTGTATCTGAGGAAGGACGTGTTGGCTCTGGAGAGGCTCCAGAGGAGGTTTGCAAGAATGATCCCAGGAATGAGTGGGTTAACCCATGATGAGCGTTTGTCAGCACCGGGCCTGTACTCGCTGGAGTTTAGAAGGATGGGGTGTGGCGACCTCATTGAAACGTGTAGAGTAGGGAAAGGCTTGGATAGAGTAGATGTGGAGAAGATGTTTCCCCTAATGGGAGAGTCTAGGACCAGAGGTCATAGCCTCAAAATTATAGGACGTTCTTTTAGGAAGGAGATGAGGAGAAATGTCTTTAGTCGGAGGGTGGTGAATCGGTGGAATTCTTTGCTACAGAAGGCTGTGGGGGCCAAGTCAGTGGATATTGTTAAGGTAGAGATTGATAGATTTTTTAATTAGTACAGGTGCCAGAGTTTATGGGGAGATGGCAACAGAATGGGGTTGAGATGGAAAGATAGATCAGCCATGATGAAGGAATGGGCGACGTTTCGGGTCGAGCCCATTCCTTCTCTCCAGAGATGCTGCCTCACCCGCTGAATTACTCCAGCATTTTGTGTCCACCAAGGAACTGCAGATCCTGGTTTAAATAGAAGATAGACACCAAAAGCTGCAGTAACCTCGTGGGTTAGACTATAGACAATAGACAATAGGTGCAGGAGTAGGCCATTCGGCCCTTCGAGCCAGCACCACCTTTCATTGTGATCATGGCTGATCACCCCCAATCAGTACCCCGTTCCTGCCTTCTCCCCATATCCCCTGACTCCGCTATCGTTAAGAGCCCTATCTAGCTCTCTCTTGAAAGCATCCAGAGAACCCTCCTCCACCGCCCTCTGAGGCAGAGAATTCCACGGGTTGAATTGAATTGAATACCTTATCAAGGTATGCAAATAGTTGCCCATAAAGGGTGCTTACAAAGTTACAAATCATCCCCGTCCCCCCCCGTGCCAGTCGTCCCTTTGTTCTTCCCTCCCCCCCCCCCCCCCAAATCACGGCAGTTCCCCCCACACCGGATCCTCCATTGTTCCTTCCCCTCCCTCACGGCAGCCCCGCCAGGCCGGGACGTCCTTCGTCCCTGCCCCCGGCGGCAGCGACGTCCTCACTTCCACGTGGTCCGTCCTCATCAGCCGGTCGGCGCCATCATCGACCGCCGCGCCGACCTCTCCACTATCGCCGCCGGACCCAACATCGCTGGAGTAAAGGAACAGGTGACGTTTGGGGTCGAGACCCTTCTTCAGACTGATCTACTTGACTGATCTCGCCTGTCAACCTACCCGCTGGTTGGAAGCAGTGCTGTTTGAACTTCTGCGTTGTATAAGAATATCAAAGCCAGTTTATGTTTACGCAGAAGAGGCATGTCAAGAGGTGGGCGGGTGTGCTTATTTAAAGAGCAGCATGGCGTAGCAGCAGGGATGCTTTCAATAAAAATATAACTGTCTTGCATTGAGAAAGTGGTGCTCTCTCCTTAGAGGTTTAAATCCAATCTACTTCTAATCTCTATCCTGTAAAGTAGAGACCAGGAACTGGTTTAGAAAAGACACAGAGTGTTGAACTAGTTCACCGGGTCAAGTAACATGGATAGGTGACGTTTCGGGTAAGTATGAAGAAGGGTCACAGGTGATGTTTCTGTTCGGGACCCTTTTTCGACATGAACAGTATAGCCCCTGTCCCACTTTCCCGAGTTACTCACCAATTCTCCCGGGTTTTCCCCTTGATTCAAACTCAGAGAATGTCCGTAGCGAGTCTGTAGATATTTCGTAGCGGCTCGTTATGCCAGCTGTAGGTACTCGGGGCATCAGGTAAGTCGGGACGTTTTTTCAGCATGTTGAAAAATGTCAACGAATAAAGAAAATAGCCCCGAGTACCTACGGCTGGCTATTACCGTAATTCTCCGAGTTTGAATCAAGGGAAAAACTCGGGAGAATTTGTGAGTTATGGGGCTTGTCCCACTGTAAGAGCTGATTCAAGAGTTCTCCCGAGTTTCCCCTGATTCGTACTCGGAGAATTACGGTAATAGTCGCTCGTGGGTACTCGGGGCTCTCGTGGACATTTTTCAACATGTTGAAAAATCTTCACGAGTCTTCCCGAGCTTACCGCGTTTCCCGAGTACCTGCCGTTAGCGTTACGAGCCGCTAAGAGACGTCCCGAGCTCCGACGGACCCGCAACGCACATTCAACGTACTTACCACGAGTTTGATTTTTTTTTAAACTCGGGAGAGCTCTTGAATTAGCTCGTACGGTGGGACAGCCCCTTAACTCGGGAAAGTGGGACAGGGGCTTAATATTGACAGCCGACGTTTTGGGTCTGAACGGTCCTGATCAGAAACGTCGCCTGTCCATGTTATCTTGAGATAGACACAAAAAGCAGGAGTAACTCAACGGGTCAGACAGCATCTCTGGTGAAAAAGAATTGGTGATGTTTCGGGTCGAGAAATACTTCCCTTCTTCTTGGGATGTTGCCTGACCCACCGAGGTACTCCCACAATCTGTGTCTTTTTTCTTGAAACGTCGGCTAGGCACATATTATAACCACGATATAATCCAGACTACTTGTCCCTATTTAAACATCCATTCATCTAGCTGTCCATTTGAACAAATCTTTGCCCACAAAGCCTTTTGAAGTGTGGAGAAGCCCGTGTTTAAGGACAAAAACCAAGATTTTCCCAGCATTTTCTGCAAATTTGGGATGGTAAATTGGGGAAATTCCAGCCTGCAAAATTGAGCTCAAAGACCAATATCTTGCCCACTGCCATGACCACTCACTTCCATGTGACTGTGTCGCATGCCGTCATTCTCACTAGGCCACCATCTCTGCTGAAAGCCTTGGGCCTGCTTGAGTTATCTCTTGGCTTCTATCTGTGACGCTGCTGCAAGTATGAATTTCATTGTTCCCTTGCGGGACAAATAACAGTAAAACATTCTCGACCCTTGAATTACTTTCTGCACGTCGGGTTAAAGGCCGGGCTCTAACGTTTAGGAAGGAACTGCAGATGCCGGTTTACACCGAAGATAGACACAAAATGCTGGAGTAACTCAGCGGGACAGGCAGCATCTCTGGAGCGAGGGAATGGGTGACGATTCATGAAGGGTCTCGACACGAAAAGTCACCCATTTGGGGAGAAGGCAGGAACGGGGTACTGATTGGGGATGATCAGCCATGATCACATTGAATAGTGGTGCTGGCTCGAAGGGCCAAATGGCCTACTCCTGCACCTATTGTCTATTGTCTATTGTCTCTCTCCCGAGATGCTGCCTGTCCCGCTGAGTTACTCCAGGATTTTGTGCCTCTCTCTGCCATTTAGGTTTCCGATGCCATTGTGTGCATTTGGTTGTCAGTTTCCCGCTGCCTCCAGTGTATGTACATTAACGTTGTAGGCTTCCGATGGTTAACCAGTCTAAGTTCTTATCTGACTGCTTGTAGAAAATGAATAATGATATTTCCAGGTTGTGCTGTGTTGATGCGTTAATAGTGATGGATTGATTCTGGGTAGTGTTTTCAGTTCAGCTATCACCGCAGCCCTGTTATTGTTTGTGTTTTTTCGAGAGTGATTAATTCAAAGAATAATCACTTGTAAATTGTGAGTGCAATAGACATTTGGCTCTGTCTGTGGGGAAATCATTTTCCATGTTTACGTGTAATGTTCTACTTGTTCTTGAGCTGTTCCTGTGAAAGGGAAGCAGATTCTCCCTAATAAAGTGAATAAGGATGTATGCAAAGAAATGTATCTGTAACGCACTGGGCAATTCACTGCCATGTTTGCCTCCAATGTTGGAAAGACTCTGAATTTTGGGCTGAATGGGCACAGGACTGAGGATAGGATAATGCATTAAGAGTTTTTTCAATTTTACTGACCCTGAACAATAATAGAGAACGGGGTCTGCTAATCCATCAAATAACGTGATGAGGCATGATGATAACATTGTACAGAGCAAACCCACACTTCAAAATCCATCGCGTTAAAATATTCTGTTACTTAAGAACAAGATATTAAAATAATCAATTTCCGGGACGCGTGTGATTCGGTTAGCCTAAAGCATTGAACGAGCTGCCATTCTGGCAGGCGATTATTACTCTGTAAAATATCTGAGGCGCTTCAGCTTGGAATGTCGCTCAAGGGAAGAGGTCTTGTTTTTTAAATTGCCAGCCATTGCGGGGTGGGGGGGGGGGGGGGGGTTGGGGGATAGGGCCGTTTTCTTTTCTTCCCCTCCGCTGGTTCGGGTAATCTTCAGTGAATGGGGCTTTGCAAATTTGCAAAGAGTTTTCTTTGGACTGGGGCCTATTCTGCAAAAAGCGCCCATCATTCAAGTTAAATTGCCATTAATTTGACCATCTGCCGTGTTGATGCGAGCAGGCTCGTTGGCGCAAATTGAACTCTAATTCTGATCGATTAAAGACACTGTACTGAGGCAGAAATCAAAGACCTTTATTGTAACTGTATCGGCTCTTTGCTGAGCCAATACTTGCATGTGTTCACACTGTTTGGTTTTTCATTTTGAATACATAAATGTGTATTTTTTAGACGGTTTTGACAGGAATGAGACTCACTGTAATGTATCTTCCCACTATGATTTTACCCACAACTAGCATTTCACAAAACATTGTTCCCTTGGGAGTAAAAATCCCATTTGGGAAAAAATGGTTCGAACTAAAAATGTAGAATAGGATATAAGATTAATAAACGTACGATGTTTAATCTAATATCATACCCTACATTTTTAGTTGGAACTTTTTTTCTCCAAATGGGGTTTTTATTTGATAATATTTCTGAAAAAGTGTAACATTCTGGCAAAGGATCTGGAAATGTTTACAAAACAGTAAAATGGAGGTTAAATCGATGAGATTTAAAATGGCTTGTAAAGTCTCCACATCTGTAAAAAATCAGCCAAGGATCAGAAATTAGTGAATGGGTGACAAAGATAAAAGAAGTAATAATGAACAAATGTAGGAAAGAACTGAAAATGCTGCTTTAAACCAAAGATAGACACAAAATGCTGGAGTAACTCAGAGGGGAGGCAGCATCTCTGGATAGAAGGAATGGGTGGTGTTTCGGGTCAAGACCTTTCTTCAGACTGAGCCAGGGGAGAGGGAGATCCATAGATAAGGAAGTGTAAGGTGTGAAAATGAGACAAAGGGGACAGAGATCAAGGAAAATGTAGAATGGATCATTGTTAGCGAGGCGAAAGTAACAACAAAGCAAACAGAGATACAATGTAAACGAGGACAGTCAGACTAGTCGGAGAACTGGGAAAGGGGGAGGGATGGAGAGAGAGGGAAAGCACGGGTTACTTGAAGTTAGAGAAGTCAATATTCATGCTGTTGGGGTGTAACCTGTCCAAGCTAAATATGAGGTGCTGTTGCTCCAATTTGCGCTGGGCTTCACTCTGACAATGGAAGAGGCCCAGGACAGAAAGGTCAGTGTGGGAATGGGAGGGGGGAGTTAAAGTGTTGAGCAACCGGGTGGGAGACCAGGTAGGTTTAGGCGGACAAAGATAATGAACAAAGATACAGCATGACATTAACTACACGCTGTGCCGTTCTCCAAAATATCGAAAAATGCAAAACAAAAACCTTTCAAAAATACTTGGATTAAAACGGGGATCTAGAGAATGGGGAATGTGAAGAGTTCCTTCCATTGTTCTTCCATTCTCAAACTGTGACGCAGGAAGATGAGTGAATTGTGATAGGCCAGCGTGTGCGGGAAATGCCAAAAACACTGGTCAAAAAGACTGAAAATACTGAAGTTTAGTTTTGTGATATAGTGTGGAAACGGTTCCTTCGGCCCACCGAGTCCATGCCTCCCTAGTACAGTAGTTCTATCCTACACACCAGGGGCAATTTACAGGAGCCAATGAACTTACAAATCTGCACGTCTTTGGAGTGTGGGAGGAAACCGGGAGCACCCGGAGAAAACCCACGCAGGTCACGGGGAGAACGTACAGACAGCACCCGTAGTCAGGATTGAACCCTGGTCGCTGGGGCTGTAACGCAACAACTCTACCGCTGCACCAACATGCCACCCCCAAACTCAAAACTCGGCAGGAAGCATTTGTGGAAAGAGAACCAGAGTCAATCGACTAGGTCTCATCCATTGTCAGAGTGAGGCTAAAAAGCAAATTGGAGGTACAGAATGTCACATTTTGCTTGGGCAGCCTACCACTGGGCAATGGTATGAATATTGATTTCTCTCATTTCAGGTAGCCCCGGCATTCCCTCTCTCTCTCTATCCCTCCCCCACCCAAGTCGCACCAGCTTCTGGTTTTCACCCAACAAACAGCTAATAATGGACTGTTTCCTTTATCATCGTTAGTTTTATGCCAAGTCAAGTCAAGAGAGTTTATTGCCATGTGTCCCAGATAGGACAATGAAATTCTTGCTTTGCTTAAGCATATCTTTCATTCATTGTTCTTTATCTCTCTACATCATCGTCCATATCTCTCGTTTTCCTTTCCCGTGACTTCAGTCTGAAGAAGGGTCTCTGCCCGAAACGTCACCCCTTCCTTCTCTCCAGAGGTGCTGCCTGTCCTGCTGGAGACCCTCCAGCTTTTTGTGTCTATCCAGAGTTAATGGTTCGGGTCAAGGCCAGTTTGGCACAATGGACTTTTGTCAACTTGCCAGTCACAATCTGTTGTCTGATTGTTTTGTAGTTTTGACATGAGTGATGCTGGAGTAATAATAATATCTCTAAATTGTACACCAATTGTGGAAGTGACATGAAAGAAGTGGGCAGATTAACCAATTTGTTTCTTGTTTATATTGTACTAAATTAAGATGGGAATGAGGAAAGAAAATGAAGTATTGAATAAACATGTCAGTATGAAGAAAAGAGCTGTCTTGCTGTATACCACTTCAGTGATATTTTTCTAGCACTATTTACTTCAAGTTATTTCACATGACCTTGTTCCTGTTGTGGGGAGGGCCGGCCTGGTTATTGTTCTGCAGCCAATTAGTGTTTGAAGGTGGACACAAAGTGCTGGAGTGACTCAGCGGGTCAGACAGCATCTCTGGAGAGAAGGAATGGGTGACGTTTCAGGTCGAGACCCTTCCTCAGACTCTAGTGCTGGGTCAGGCAGTGTAATTGAGGACCCAGAGCTAATTTACAGTTCCTCTCCGTAAGGGACAAGAAAAAGGCGCAAAAGGTGCCTGTTGAAGATCGATGGCAGGTAATGATAGACACATAAAGCTGGAGTGACTCAGCGGGACAGGCAGCATCTCTGGAGAGAAGGAATGGGTGACGTTTTGGGTCGAGACCCTTCTTCAGACTGAAGCATCTCTGGAGAGAAGGAATGGGTGAAGTTTCGGGTCAAGACCCTTCTTCAGACTGAAGCATCTCTGGAGAGAAGGAATGGGTGACGTTCCGGGTCAAGACCCTTCTTCAGACTGAAGCATCTCTGGAGAGAAGGAATGGGTGACGTTTCGGGTCAAGACCCTTTCCTCGACCCGAAACGTCACCCATCCCTTCTCTCCAGAGATGCTGCCTGTCCCGCTGAGTTACTCCAGCTTTTTGTGTCTATCTTCAGTTTAAACCAGCAGATCTGCAGATCCTTCTTACACATTTCGACAGCAGCTGATGACACTGGGTCAGGTAAATGGATTACCTCAACCCCCAAATGGATTGCTTCTGTCCTGATGCAGTTTATTACCTGAAACTTTGACCTTCCCTTTGCCTCCACAGATGCTGCTTTACCCGCTGAGTTCTTCCACAATGTTTTTCTTTTTCTTTTGCTTCAAACTGTCCAAGTTTTTGCATGCGGCTCACCGACTGCACCTTGCCACCCGTGCAATTTGGCAAATCCCGAATTGCCATTAGAATGAAATGGCAGCACGGTGGCACAGCGGTAGAGGTTGAGCAGGCTAGGACTCTAGGACACCTTGGAGCGCAGGAGGATAATAATAATAATAATAATAATAATAATAATACATTTTATTTATGGGCGCCTTTCAAGAGTCTCAAGGACACCTTACAAAAATTGAGCATGTAGAGGAAAAACATGTAAGTGGAATGAAATAAATAGTAGAGACATGACTAGTACACAAAGTAAAGACAGAATTCAATACAAAACACAGTATGAGGCAATTAATGCACAGATGAAAAGGGACGGGGACGTGGGGCTAAGGATAGGCAGAGGTGAAGAGATGGGTCTTGAGATGGGACTGGAAGATGGTGAGGGACACGGAATTGCAGATCAGTTGGGGGAGGGAGTTCCAGGATGAGGGGTGATCTTATTTATAGAGGTGTACAAAATCATGAGAGGAACAGGCTTGGCAAATGGGCTTCGGTTTCCTCCCACACTCCAAAGACGTGCAGGTTTGTAGGTTAATTGGCTTGATAAAAATGTAAAATTGTCCATGTTGGCGATATGCAGAGTACTGCCCTGCAGACTACAAAATTCAGAAGGTTCATCTCCTTCCCAAAGGAACGTCCTTTAATTATGAGGCTGCGGCCTCTGGCCCTGGACTCTCCCACCGGTGGGAACATCTTCCCCCACATCCACTCTATCCAAACCTTTCACTGATTTCAATTTGGATTCCTGAGGAATGGTGTCCCCCAAGTTGGTTCCTGGAGTATACGCAGCTTAATCTAACAGTAATCACGGTGCCAGAATGGTACATAATATTGCTGGCCGCTGAGCCTGCTGCAGTGATGTTGGAGCCAGGCTCAGCCGTGGATGGGTCGGTGTCAGCAGCAACACAGCGGAGAGTAGCGTCTGGAGCCCATGGTGAATTTGATCCAATATGTACAGTTGTCTCTGTGGTAATCACGTTTGCCTCATGTCATTTGCTGCGATAAATTGAATCACCACTGTCGCATTTACAACTAAGATGCATTTTGACAGTCTCAGAGCTGTGATTATGATCAGATTTTAGCTACTGCCAAAGGAGCTCTCGATTTCTAGCAAATGAAGTGCTTCCTATTACTACTGGAGATCAGGGCAGCGTACTGCTAGTACGTTCACACAGATGTTATAGAGACATAGCATCTTACAGCGTGGAAACGAGCCCTTCAGCCCAACTTGCCCACACCGGCCTACATGTCCCAACTACTGTAGTCCCACCTGCTTGCTTTTGGCACGCATCCCTCCAAACCTGTCTTATCATAGAGTCATAGAGTGATACAGTGTGGAAACAGGCCCTTCGGCCTAACTCGCACACACCGGCCAACATGTCCCAGCTACCCCAGTCCTACTTGCCTGCGCTTGGTCCATAACCCTCCAATCCTGTCCTATCCATGTACCTGTCCAACTGTTTCTTAAACTATGCGATAGTCCCTGCCTCAACTACCTCCTCTGGCAGCTTGTTCCATACACCCACCACCACTGTGTGAAAAGGTTACCCCTCGGATTCCTATTAAATCTTTTCCCCTTCACCTTGAACCTTTGTGCTCAGGTCCTCGATTCCCCTGTTCTGGGTAAGAGACTCTGTGCAGCTACCTGATCTATTCCTCTCATGATTTTGTATACCTCCATTTACCTGTCCAACTGTTTCTTTGATGTTGCAATAGTCCCTGCCTCAACTACCTCCTCCAGTTCCATACACCCTTTGTATGAAAAAAGTTACCCCTCGGTAATCTTTTCCCCCTCACCTTAAATGTATGTTCTCGATTCCACTTCTCTGGGCATCTACCCAATCTATTCCTCTCATGAGTTTGTACACCTCTTTAAGATCACCTCTTAAGGCCGTGATCGAATAGCAGAGCAGACTCGATGGGTCAATTTCAATCGTGTAGTGCAGCTATTAGGTTTGCTCCACGTTAGAAGTTTATTGGAAAATTACTTTGATACATTTATCTGCTTAAATTGCCAAGTTGCTTCCAGCTCCTCCATACAGACACAAGCCAAGAATTGTTCACAATTCCGTTTAACATGAGTGGGAAGGAACTGCAGATGCTGCTTCAAAACCCACGCAGGTCATGGGGAGAACGTGCAAACTCCGCACAGACAAGCACCCGTAGTCAGGATCAAAACCCGGGAATCTGGCGCTGTAAGGCAGCAACTCTACCGCTGCGCCACCGGGACTTGGGGAGCTTTCTTCTGGAGATTAGCAGTCGCCCCACTTACAGCCTGTTTTACATGAATTACTGAGCCTGTGTTCCCTCCACTGCCATTAAACATCAAAAGCACTGAAGCAGCCGACACTATCCACACCATCATAATACAATTCACCCACATTTGAAGACTTGTTAAGCAGCATTTTCATGTTCGGTGTCATTTGTTTTGGGAATTGTTTGATTTGAACTACTGCAGCTATTTTTGCATAGAAATCACCATATATGCGATCGCATGTCAGTTTTGTTATAGAAGGTAGACAAAAAATGCTGGAGAAACTCAGCGGGTGAGGCAGCATCAATGGAGAGAAGGAATAGGCGATGTTTCAGGTCTCGGGACCCGAAACGTCGCCTATTCCTTCCCTCCATAGATGTTGCCTCACCCGCTGAGTTCCTCCAGCATTTTTTGTCTACCTTCGATTGTTCCAGCATCTGCAGTTCTTTCTTAAACAGTTTTGTTATAGAGTCTGGTTTAGTTTAATTGTTTGATTTGGTTACTTTTGCAAATTGCGATGTAATAGTGCTTTCCATTTCCATTAGCACGTTAAAGTTAGGTAACATTTCGAAGTGTTTTAGCGCTGGTAAATGGAATACGGTAAATGACATATTTTGGTTTATTGATATAGTGATCTGGGCTAATTTGCTCTGAAGTTTAAAAAAAATCTTCAGAGTTTTACATTTAGTTTAGAGATGGAGGGTTTAAATGGGCCCTTCGGTCCATCGAGTCCGTGCCGACCAGCGATCCCCGCAGAGTAGAACTATCTCACACACTCGGATAGATTGACAATCTTAACCGAAGCCAATTAACCGACAAACCTGTACATCTTTGGAGTGTGGGAGGAAACCGAAGCGCCCGGGGAAAACCCACGTGGTCAAATGGAGAACGTACAAACTCGGCACAGGCAGCACCCGTAGTCAGGATCGAACTTGGGTCTATGGTGGTGTGGGGCAGCTGCTCTACCCCTGCGCCACTGTGTTGCTTTTTTGTAACCACCATTTTCATCTTAAGGATAAGTGTTATCCTTGCATTTTGCTCATGTTGTGAGCTTCTGCAAGAATTTCTAAATAAGCACGCACGCACGCACATATAATTATTATTTTTTGAACAAAAAGCAGAGTTCTGAAAAAAGTCAGCAGGCCAGGCAGCATCTGTGGAGGGAAATGGTCAGACGATGTTTGGATCGGGGCACTTCAGACCGAAGAGCCGACCCACAATATCGTCTGCCCGCCCCCTCCATAGATAGACACAAAAAGCTGGAATAACTCGGGAGAGAAGGAATGGGTGACGTTTCGGGTCGAGACCCTTCTTCTCGACCCAAAACATCACCTGTTCCTTCTCTCCAGAGATGCTGCCTGTCTCGCTGAGTTACTCCAGCTTTTTTGTGTCTTATCTTCAGTGTAAACCTGCATCCGCAGTTCCTTCCTACACATCCCCTCCAAGCATGCTATCTGACCTGCTAAGTCCCCCCAATGCTCTGTGTTTTGCTCAAGATTACAGCATCTGCTGTTAATGATCAAAAGGATCGAAGGCACTTTGCTCACGATAGTAATACAATTATGATACAATTACGGCGATCACGGTGGCACAGCGGTAGAGTTGCTGCCGTACAGCGAATGCAGCGCTGGAGATCCAGGTTCGATCCCGACTACGGGTGCTGTCTGTACGGAGTAAGTACGTTCTCACCGTGACCTGCGTGGGTTTTCTCCGAGATCTTCGGTTTCCCCCCCCACACTCCAAAGATCTACAGGTTTGTAGGTTAATTGGCTTGGTAACTGTAAAAATTGTCCCTAGTGTGTGTAGGAGGATGGTGTTGATGTGCGGGGATTGCTGGTCGGCGCGCGCTGTATCTCTAAAAAAAAATTCACCCACATTTGAAGATGTTGTGATGAAGATAGACACAAAGAGCGGGCTAGGCAGCATCTCGGAAGAAAAGGAATGGGTGACGTTTTTGGTCGAGACCCTTCTTCAGACTCTGTGTCCTTTCTCTGAGTTGTGTGTCTCTCCGTACCTCCAGTGCCCCACTCCCTGACTCTCAGTCTGATGAAGTGTCTTGACCCGCTGAGTTACTCCAGCTTTCCGTGTCTACTTTCGGTTTAAACCAGCATCTGCAGTTCCTTCCCACACATGTTGTGTTGACATATCTTGTGTCTCCATATTTATTTGGAACTCTAAATGAATTGGAAAATGGGTCACAATTTGTCGGTAGAATTTGTGTCGGAACTGTGCACTGCAAATCCAAAGATTTATCAGCACAGGTTGATTTATTTTTACTGTGTATAGAAGGTGATGTTTCACAATGATGGTATTCTTTAACTTCATTTGGAGAAAATAAAATCGTTTATATAGGTGAGAGAGGCAAAATAAAGAGCTATAGGGAGAGGTTGAGCAGGCTAGGACTTTATTCCTCAGAGTGCAGGTGATCTTATAGAGGCGTACAAGATCATGGGCGGAACAAAATTCAGTGCAAATACACAGTGTTTCTTACCCAAGAAAGAACTGTGGATGCTAGAAAAATCTAAGGTAGACAGAAATGCTGAAGAAACTCAGCGGATGAAGCAGCATCTATGGAGCGAAGGAATAGGTGACGTTTCGGGTTGAGACCCTTCTTCAGACTCAAATATACAGTCTCACACCCAAAGTAGGGGGGATCGAGAACCAGAGCACCCAGGTTTAAGGTGAGGGGGGAAAAGTTTTAATTGGAATCTAAGGGCAACTTTTTTTACTCAAAGGGTGGTTGACTATATGGAATGAACTGCTGGAAGAGGTGGTTGAGGCAGGTACTGTCACAACGTTTAAGAAACATTTAGACAGGTACATGGGTAGGTTTAGAAGGATAAGGGCCAAATGCAGGCAGGTGGGGCTAGAGTAGCTGGGACATGCTGGGTGGTGTGGGCAAGATGGGCCGAAGGGTGTAGGATGGAACTGGTTTAAACGAAAGATAGACACTAAAACCAGGAGTAACTCAGCGGGACAGGCAGCATCTGTGGAGAGAAGGAATGGGGGAGACTTTGGGTCGAGACCCTTCTTCAGACTAGTCGGGGGGGGGGGGAGAAGGGGAAACGAGAGATATAGATGATGGTGGAGAGAGATAAAGAACAATGAATGAAAGATATGCAAAAAAAGCAATGATGATAAAGACAACAGGCAATTGTTAGCTGTTCGTTGGGTCTGTTTCTACGCTGTATGACTCTATGACTCTATGCATGTGAAGTGCATTTGGGTTCCCGAAAGGTTTAAAGTTGCTATGTGACTGTAAGCCTTCTCAGAAGATAGACACAAAAAGCTGGAGTAACTCAGCATCTCTGAAGAGAAGGAATGGGTGACGTTTCGGATCGAGATTCTTCCTTTTCAGAAGGCAGGGAGCGGAGGAGTGGGGTTGAGTGGTGGTGGTGGTGGGGGAGGGGGGGGGAGGGAGGGGGAGATCAAGAGCACAAAAGTTAGCTTGTTGACATATTATTCTTGACAGTCCAACTGTCACTTACCCAAGGTAAATGGATCCTGAAGAGACAGTTGGTGGCTTGTCAACCCAGAGTGGAAGTTAGATAGCTTTGATTCTTCTCCAGACAAGAACGTTCACAACTTCTAAGCTTTTCCTGGATAGACTAAACCACTTTAACACTGGCAGGGGCTTTGACATCAAACACTTGTGAGCGCCACACTATAATGTTCCTTTGTTAAAATGCGTTCATTAAATCAATCACCCGCTCTTGTAAAAGGCCTCTTGATCACGGGACTCGGGGATAAGGTTTAATGGACTTCGAGGATCCGCTGAGAACTCCTCTTGTCCAAACGTCCTTGAGTCTTTGTGTGTCGCGAGTGTTTTATGTCTGTGGCTTTCAAGAGACTGGTGACCCCTGGGGTGACTTGTTAGACACCTGGCCTATAATTCACCAAAAACAGGCACACAAACTGGAGTAACCCAGCGGGTCAGGCAGCATCCCTGGAGAAAAGGAATAGGTGACGTTTCGGGTCGAGACCTTAATCAGACTGAGAGTCGGGGGGCTAATTTGGCAAATTGCTGACACGAGTTTACGGGCAGGTGAGACTGGTTGTCATTCCCAGATTATATCCCGCTGCCGTTAAATAAGGTTTCCTGACACCAGCGTCCGCAGGCAGCATTCATCAGGCTGCGCTAAATGAGAAACTTCACATCACGTTTTGTGTGCAGGGTGATAAAATAGAACGGCAGGCATGGGGAGGTGGGATCTGCGGATGCTGGTTTATACCGAAGATAGACACTACAAGTTGGGGGTAACTCAGCGGGACAGGCAGCATCTCTGGAGAGAAGGAATGGGCGACGTTTCGGGGTCGAGACCCTTCTTCAGACAGAGAGTCAGGAGACATAGAGATATGGAAGGGTAGCATGGTGTGAAGACGAGAGATCAAAGGCGACGAAGCTCAATGAAAATGATGAATGGATCATTGTTAGCAGAGGGGAAGGATGACTCAGAGAAGGGGAGGTTTGCACGTGTCGATTGTAAGGGGCAGGGAGCAATTTGAAAGTGTTCTGAAGAAGCGTCACGTCCCGAAACGTCACCCATTCATAGAGTCATAGAGTGATGCAGTGTGGAAACAGGCCCTTTGGCCCAACTTGCCAACCTATCCCAGCTACTCGAGTCCAACCTGCCCTGCTCCTGGTCCATGTCCCTCCAAACTTGTCCTATTCATGTACCTGTTTAACGTTGGGATGGTCCCTGCCTCAATCATTGTGAACGGGGAATATCATCCTGTGTGAAGAGCAGTCTCATATTGGAGTCAAATCGCTGTGTTATAAATTCCCGTGACCAGATATGCAACACATGTCATGAGTCAAGAGCATTTTATTGTCAGATGTCCCAGATAGACCAATAAAATGCTTACTTGCAGCAGCACAACAGAATATGTAAACAAAGTACACTGTAAACAATATAATAAACGAGGGATAAGTAGAGTTTGGTGTGTGTATATACACATACTCACAAATACACGTATATCATATAGATCATATATATTCCTTGATTCTCATCCCCTTTGTCTTGTTTTCACACCATACACATCCTTAGCTCTGTAACTCCCTCTTAGTCTGAAGAAGGGTCTCGACCCGAAACATCACGCATTCCTTCTCTCCAGAGATGCTGCCTGTCCCGCTGAGTTACTCCACCATTTTGTGTCTATATATATATATGAATATGATTGGCACAGATCCCCATTCCCTTCAAAGGCCTCAACATGCTGGAACGATTAAAGGCAGCACTGAGTTTGGTGATTGTCAGGCCACTTAATGTAGTCATGAGATTTGCATCATTTAATGTCCTTTTGTACTGTTAGCCCATCAAAGGAGTTTGAACAGTGTGTATGTGGGACTGCCACTCTGGACTTGTCACAGAGCGGGGCAATTTAGATCTCCATGGTAACGAAGCACCAGGCAAGACCGTCTGGAGGTTTGTGTGGAGGCACAGGAGCGTCTTGTTGCCAACGGAATAATGAGGCCCTTAACAACTGCAAGTGTATTGTTTGTATTTAATGACCGTCCATGTAGCTCTTTCGTGCCCGTTCAAACTGCACAGAGTTTTCCTTAGAGCCATTCAAAGTCAGGGAAACTCACACAATCACGGGTAGTTTTCAGTTTTAGTTTTAGAGATACAGCGCGGGAAATACAGGCCCGTCGGCCCACCGATTCCGCGCCGACCAGCGATCCCCGCACATTAACACTATCCTACACACACTAGGGACAGTTTAATGTCATACCAAGTATACAAACCCAAGCCGATCAACCTGCAAACCTGAAGGTCTTCAGAGTGTGGGTGGAAACGGAAGATTTCGGAGAAAACCCACGCGGTCATAGGGAGAACATAGAAACTCCGTATAGACAGCACCCGCAGTCAGGATCGAATCCGGATCTCTGGCGCTGTAAGGCAGCAACTCTACCTCTGCGCCACTGTGCCGCAGGGACCCGGTTTTGAGCCTGACTTTACGTGCTGTCTGCGTGGTGTTTGCATGTTCTCCCTGTGACCACGTGGGTTTCCTCCAGGTGTTCTGGTTTCCTCCCACATCCCAAAGATGTACAGGTCTGTGGGTTAACTGGCCTGTGTAAAATACGTGTCAGGAGTGGCTGAGAAAGTGGGACAACGTTGAACTATTGCGAGCGGGTGATTGATGGTCGTCGTGGAGGCAGTGGGCTGGAGGGTGCAGGAAGGAACTGCAGACGCTGGTTTAAACCGAAGATAGACACAAAATACTGGAGTAACTCAGCGGGACGGGCAGCATCTCTGGAGAGCAGTAAAGACCGTCTCAACCCTAAACGTCACCCATTCCTTCTCTCCAGAGATCGCGGGGAAAGTGGGACAGGCCCTTGAGAGAAATTGGTGGACATCTATGGAATGGAACAAGAGCCAATTTGGAGGCTTGAAGCAAGTTTTATACATCTTGCCTGATGAATGCTCAATACGCCCACTTTGGACGAAGTTGGCGCAAAATATTTCAAAACTAAGCAACCAAACGCTGCGTTTTCCTCGCCTGTCCTGTAAATACATCGCGTGCCTGAAGGGAACAAATATATAATGGATCAGGATAGACAAAAATGCTGGAGAAACTCAGCGGGTGAGGCAGCATCTATGTCGCCGAAACGTCGCCTATTCCTTCGCTCCATAGATGCTGCCTCGCCCGCTGAGTTTCTCCAGCATTTTTGTCCACCTTCGATTTTTCCAGCGTCTGCAGTTCTTTCTTAAATATAATGGATCAGGCGTATGATTCAAAGATTCCTTCCTGCAAAGTATTGCCTGTACATATTGTCACTCCGCCTACGTACCTACCTGTCAGCTTAATCTCTACGTAACATGAATCGACATCAAAGAACCTTCACAATTTCTAGGTTTTGCCACATTCAGGGCTACGCAACACCTCGCTATTAACAAATTAACAATTGTGTTACATGCAAGCAATAATTTGTCAAGAATACATGAGGTTTTATAGCGCTGGTAAACTGCATATTTACAAGATCAATCCTCTACAGAAACAAGCGGGACCCAGGTCGGAAGAGTAATCAGAGAACACAGAACGGTGCACGGTGGCGCAGCTGTTGAGTTGCTGTCTTAAGGGCTTGTCCCACTTTCACGACCTAATTCGCGACCTCTGCCAAGTTTGCGCTTGACTCATACTCGCAGCATGGTCGTCACGAGGTCGCAGGTAGGTCGTAAGTAGGTCGTGATGCTAGTCGTAGGTACTCGTGGCATCAAGTAGGTCGGGGCGTTTTTCTAGCCTGATGAAAAATGTCCACGAGTAAAAAAGGTCGTGAATTAGGTCGTGAAAGTGGGACAGGCCCTTAACAGCGAATGTCTGTGCGGAGTCCTCCCCGTGACCTGCGTGGGTTTTCTCCGGGATCTTTGCTTTCCTCCCACAATCCGAAGACGTCCAGGTATGTAGGTAATTTGGCTTGGTAAATGTAAAAATTGTCCCTAGTGTGTGTAGGAAAGTGTTAATATGCAGGGATCGCTGGTTGGCGTGGACCCGATGGGCCGAAGGGCCTGTTTCTGCGCTGTATCTCGAAACTAAACTAAACTAATAGAACACTACAGCACAAGAACAGGCCCTTCGGCTCACAATGTCTGTCCGATCATGATGCCCAGACCAACTCTTATCAGCCTGCAATAATCCATAACCCTCCATTCCCTGCATGTCCATGTGCCTATCCAAACAACTCCTAAATGCCACTTAACAGGCAAGTTAGTCATAGAGTCCTACAGCGTGGAAACAGGCCCTTCTGCCGACTTGCCCACACCGGCCAACACGTCCCATCTACACTCGACCCACCTGCCCGTGTTTGGCCCATATCCCTCCAAACCTGTCCTTTCCATGCACCTGTCTAAATGTTTCTTTAACGTTGCGATAGTACCTGCCTCAACTACCTCCTCCGGCAGTTCGTTCCACCCACCCACCACCCTTTGTGTGAGAAAGTTACCCTCTCAGGTTCCAAATCGTGCCAAAGTCCATATTGACGTCGGCACAAGGACACCCCTCTCTTCTTCTAGGTAGTGTTGCCGTCTTGCAGCGCCTGAGACCCAGGTTCGATGCTGACTATGGGCGCTGTTTGTGTGAAGTTTTCACGCTCTCCCCGTGACCTGCGTGGGTTTTCTCCAGGAGCTCCCACACTCCAAAGGCGTACAGGTTTGTAGGCTAATTGGCTTGGCGAGTGTAGGATAGTGCGAGTGTACAGGGATCGCTGGTCGGTGTGGACCGGAGGGCCGGTGGGCCTGTTTCCGCGCTGTATCACTAAGCTAAATTAGACGGGGTGGATGGGAAGAAGGTGAGCCAGACCCAAGCAAGCATGGAGTATTTCCTTAGGTACACATAAATGCTGGAGAAACTCAGCGGGTGCAGCAGCATCTATGGAGCGAAGGAAATAGGCAAAGTTTCGGGCCGAAACCCTTCTTCAGACTGAGGAGAGCGTGAAAACTCCACACAAACAGCACCCGTAGTCAGGATCGAACCTGGGTCTCAGGCACTGCAAGACGGAGTATTTCCTTCCCTGATTGGACTTGGCGATTAGGCCACCAGAGGCTTGGGAGCAAAAAGAAGTATCTGGTGTACAGGCAGACATTCCCCTGATAAACACTTGGAAACGATCCTTGTCCTTCAACTCCCTCAAGCTACGGAGCATCCCAAGGGAACATCTCGGCACAGCGGAGTCTGCTGGCTGGCCAAGGAAAGCTTCGTGTCTGGTTTGCACAAGGAGACAAAGGGGTTGCGATTCCTGGAATTAATTAAATATGATGCCGAACAAATGTTTCTGCTGGAACAGGGGGAGGAATAAAGAGCATAAGAAGGGGCCATAAATCTAGGGGAAATATCATCTGCTGTGCCTTTCGGAGCATGGCACCTGAGGAGGTAGCTGTGGAGTTGAGATGTCTGGCACCTGATGATAACATTGTGCCAAAGATGCAATGTGTCAGGAATTATGTGGTGACAGCATGGCCTGTGTTCTTAAGTGGAATTTGGAAATTCCATTTAGATTCACACCACAGAGCAACATAAGGGGTTTAATGTGCAGGAAGGAACCGCAGATGCTGGTTTAAACCGAAGAGAGACACGGAAAGCTGGAGTAACTCAGTGGGATAGGGCAGCATCTCTAGAGAAGTCTCGACCAGAAGGGTCTCAACCCAGTCCTTCTCTCCAGAGATGCTGCCTATCCCGCTGAGTTACTCCAGCTTTTTGTGTCTTTATAAGGGGTACAGAAACATAGAAAATAGGTGCTGGAGTAGACCATTCAGTCCTTCGTGTCAGCAGCACCATTCAATATGATCATGGCTGATCATCCAAAATCAGTAACCCGTTCCTGCTTTTCCCCATATCCCTTAATTCTTTTAGATCTAAGAGCAGGTTTAATGCCGTCCGGCTGGTTCCCTCTGAGAAAGATCAGAAATCAGCTGTTTCGGTCATAGCTGACCTGACCATGGGTGTCTCCAGGGTGCTATCCCTTATATGGAGGATTTAAATCTAGATTTAGTTTTTGGAGTTTGAGTTTCAGAGATACAGCGTGGAAGAAGGCCCTTCGGCCCACCGGGTCTGTGCCGACCTGTTCACCAGATCTATGTTATTCCACTTTTCACATCCTATACACTAGGGGCAATTTACAGGAGACAATTAACCTAATAGTGAGTCAATAGTGGTAGCATGGGGGGGGGGGGGGGGGGGGGGGGGGGGGGGGGGGGGGTGGGAGGTATTATTATTTTTCAGAGATATAGCACGGATCAGTCCCTTTGGCCCACTCAGTCCGCACCGACCAGCGTTCCCCGCATATTAACGCTATCCTACACTAGTGGCAATTTTACATTCATACCAAGCCAATTAACCTGCAAACCTGCACGTCTTTGTAATGTGGGAGGAAACTGGAGCACCCGGAGAAAGCCCGCGCGGTCATGTGGAGAACATGCAAACTCTAAACAGAGAGCATCTGGAGTCAGGATCGAACCCGGGCCTCTCGCGTTGTGAGGCAGCAACTCTAGCGTTGTTAGGGCAGCGCGGTGGCGCAGCGGTAGAGTTGCTGCCTTACAGCGCTTGCGGCGTCGGAGACCCGGGTTCGATCCCGACTACGGGTGCTGTCTGTACGTTCTCCCCGTGACCTGCGTGGGTTTTCTCCGAGATCTTCGGTTTCCTCCCACACTCCAAAGGCGCACAGGTTTGTAGGTTAATTGGCTTGGTGTGTGTGTAAATTGTTCCTAGTGTGTGTAGGGTAGCGTTAATGTGCAGGGATCGCTGGTTGGCGCAGACTCGGTGGGCCGAAGGACCTGTTTCCGCGCTGTATCTCTAAACTAAACCAAACTGCGTAAATAAAGGCGGCCTCTATAATGATTATCATAACACTATAATTTTGCCACAAACGTCCAATTGGCTCATTAATATCTCCCAGGGAAGGATATCTGTTGACCTAACCCTATGTGGACACAGACTCAATGTAATTTGCTTGGCTGTTAACTGCCCATTGAATTGGTTGAGCAAACCACACACTGGCAAACGATGCAATACATCTGAGACATCAAATGCCATGAAATAAAGAAAGTCTCGAGGGACACAAAACCTAACCCAGCGGGTCAGGCAGCATCTGTGGAGAAAAGGAATAGGTGATGTTTTGGATCGAGACCCTTCTTCAGGTTCCTTGCTCTAACCCTGGGCATTTTAAATTGACTGAGATAATCTGGCAGATAAACAGGCACACATTAATAGAGAGTGCATATTTACTCACAACAATAATAATAACACTAAAAGCTTAATTTGAGAATAGTAGTTTATATAATATTCAAAGGAGAGCATGTGGATTTAGTAATGTTGTACTCCAGAGAGGAATAGCTGGCAGCAGTGGATGCTTCAAGCTGCACATGGCAATTGTCCATTTGTTTTGGTTCTCCCCGTGACCTGCGTGGGTTTTCTCCGAGATCTTCGGTTTCCTCCCACACACCAAAGACGTACAGGTTTGCAGGTTAATTGGACTCGGTATAATTGTAAATTATCCCTAGTGTGTGTAAGATAGTGTTACTATGCGGGGATCGCTGGTCGGTGCAGACTTGGTGGGCCGAAGGGCCTGTTTCCACATTGTATTTCTTAACTAAGCTTAAATAAATGGTGTGAAGAGTTTGCATTTACAGAGGATGGTCGGGGTGCTGTGAAAGACCAGTAGTTAATATTCCCTCGGAAATGAGACTCACATTTTCAAGTTGCTCCAAAATCTGGCTTAATATACATGGTAGTGATCTACTTAACTTTACAATTAATGAATATTCTATTAATAAGGATGGAAGTCCTCAAACGACTCCTGTCAATTTCTTTAGCTTCACCATAGGGCGGCACAGTGGTGCAGCTGGTAGAGCTACTGTTTTACAGCACCAGTGACTGGGGTTCGATCCCGACCTCGGGTGCTGCCTGTGTGGAGTTTGCACGTTCTCCCTGCGACTGCCGTGGGTTTCCTTTGGGTGTTTAGGCCTCCTTCCTACGACGTGCGGCTTTGTAGATTAATTGGCCCTTTGTAAATTGTAAATTGTCCCCAAATAGGTAGGAAGTGGATGTGAAAGTGGGAGAGAGTGTGAATGGGTGATTGCTGGTCGTCGTGGACTCGACGTAACAATGGGCGTGTTTCCACGCTGTATCTCTAAGCTGAAGCTTCCTGTCGTAATGCATCACAACTCAGTTTGACTGCCCTTCTGCCTGAAACTGCGGAGTTGTGCAAAGCAGCCTCTTGCCCACTCTCCCTCCCACCACACAAACCCCACATACACTTGGCGCTGCCTCAAGAAAGCAGCCAACATAATCAAGGACCGCTCGCACCGCGGTTGTTCCCCCTTCATCGAGCAGAAGGCACAAAAGCTTGAAAGCACCCATTCGTACCCTCTCCCATCGGGCAAAAAGGTACAGAAATGTGAAAACGCACACCTCCAGATTCAGGGACAGTTTCTTCCCAGTTGTTATCAGGCAACTGAACCATCCCACCAACTACTAGAGAGCTGTGCTGAACTACTATCTACCTCCTTGGTGACCCTTGACTATCCCTGACCGGACTTTCTGCTGGCTTTACCTTGCAAAGTCTTCGAGAGATGGTCATGAGGCAGTCCCTATCACACCTTGCAAAGCTGTACCTCCAGCGTTATTTATGGCCCGCTGTACTTGGTGTATATGAGTAAAAATTCCAACATTGCTCACCAGAAATCCCCAGTGACGTAGCACAGGTGATTTATTACCTTATAGGCCATGCTCTGAGAGAAGTTTGACGAATTGCAGAAGGCGACGGAATTTCCTGTCACATCCTTCATACATAAAAATGGCCCATTATTATCGAAATAAGCTGCTCCCTTAATGACCATTAGGTCTCTCACGTCCCATAAACGTATCAGAAGCTCATGAAATGTTGCCGATAAGTTTATAGATTTTTCCATAAACGTCTCCCTTGAGCTACCCAGAGCTGGAGATGAGAAGGAAGAGTGCAGGACAAGGCAGCAGGCGCCATGAAAACACACATAAAACCTGTTGCTCTGATTGGAAAAAGATGGAGCTTGCCAGCGCCAGGGATTACAGTGACAACAAGAGAAACAGAAGGTAGACAGAAATGCTCAGCGGGTGAGGCAGCATCTGTGGAGAGAAGGAATAGGCGACGTTTTGGATCGAGACCCTTCTTCAGACTGATGTCGGGGAGGAGGGCGGGAAAAAGAAAGGAAGAGGCGGAGATCGTAGGCTTGTGGGAGAGCTGGGAAGGGGAAAGGAAGGAGGAAGAAAGCAAGGACTACCTGTAATTGGAGTTCAATGTTCATACCGCTGGAGTGTAAACTACTCAAGCGAAATATGAGGTGCTGTTCCTCCAATTTGCACTGGGCCTCACTCTGGCCGTGGAGGAGGCCCAGGACAGAAAGGGCGGATTTGGAATGGGAGGGGAGTTGAAGTGCTGAGCCACCGGGAGATCAGGTTGGTTCGTGCGAACTGAGTGGCGGTGTTAGGCGAATCATTCGCCAAGCCTGCTCTTGGTCTCATCGATGTAGAGTAGGTCCCATCTCCTCCCCTTTCTGCTTTCCGCAGAGACTGTTCCCTCCGTAACTCGCTGAAGAAGGGTCTCGACCCGAAACGTCGCCTATTCCTTCTCTCCATAGATGCTGCCTCACCTGCTGAGTTTCTCCAGCATTTTTGTCCACCATCGATTTTTCCAGCATCTGCAGTTCTTTCTCAAACATAGAAACATAGAAAATAGGTGCAGGAGAAGGCCATTCGGCCCTTTGAGACAGCACCGCCATTCAATATGATCATGGCTGATCATCCAAAATCAGTACACCGTTCCTGCCTTTTCCCCATATCCCTTGATTCCTTCAGCCCGAAGAGCTAAATCTAACTCTCAAATGAAAACATCCAGTGAATTGGCCTCCACTGCCTTCTGTGGCAGAGAATTCCACAGATTCACAACTCTTTTTGTAAAAAGGTTTTTCCTCATCTCAGTCCTAAATGGCCTGCCCCTTATTCTTAAATTGTGACCCCTGGTTCTGGACTCCACCAACATCGGGAACTTTTTTCCTGCATCTAGCCTGTCCAATCCTTTAAGAATGGTATATGTTTCTATAAGATTCCCTCTCATCCTTTTGAATTCCAGTGAATACAAGCCCAGTCGACCCATTCTTTCATCATATGTCAGTCCCAGTCCTATAACCAAGAATGATGACAGAGACTCAAGTAACTGCAGATGCTGGTTTACCAAAAAAAGAAGACACAAAGTGCTGGAGTAACTCAGAGGGTCAGGCAGCATCTCTGGAGATGTGTGGGCACTTCTTCAGCCGGCTATCATTTCGTAACGGTGCAGCGGCAGAGCCTAAGATTTCTTTTTTAAATTTAGGACGTAGAATGATTGGACAGGAAAGTGGCTGAGGCATGGCATCAGTCGGAACCTTATTGAGAAGTGGAGCTGGGTTAATGGGCCGAATGGCCTCTTGTTGCTTTCTGTTTATGTTCAGCAGAGTTTATTGTAGCACGGCGGTGCAGCGGTAGAGTTGCTACCTCACGGCGCCAGAGACCCGGGTTCGATCCTGATTACGGGTGCTGTCTGTACGGAGTTTGTACGTTCTCCCGCATGGGTTTTCCCCAGGTGCTCCGGTTTCCTCCCACCCTCCAAAGACGTGCAGGTTTGTAGGTTAATTGGCTTTGGTAAAATTGTGACGTCCCTAGTGTGTAGTATAATGCGCATTTATGGGGATCGCTGGTCGGCGCGGACACACGGTGGGCCAAAGGGCCTGGTTCCGCGCTGTATCGCTAAACTAAATGAAACATACAGTCTGAAGAAGGGTCTTGACAGCATTCCTTCTCTCCAGAGATGCTGCCTGACCTGCTGAGTTACACCGGCACATTGAATCTATCTTTAATGCACGACCATGTCGTCTTTGTATAGAAGTCGATCCAGGTGAGGAAAAAGACTAGTAAAAACAAATGGGTAATTCGAGAAATACTAACTGGACAAATCCCAAGCTTTTGGAAGTCTACACTGAAGATATTAGGGGGAGGAGGAGACTGGTACTATATTCAACTGTTTTGGAAAATAATTACTTGAGTCAGAACAAAAAGTATTGATTTTCAAAGACCATGTTCAATGTATTAAAAAATCCCAAGGTGTTTCGTTGAAGAGAATGATACTTCAATTCATCCTGACTAGAGTTGATCTCTCTGGGATTCCTGATAACTTCAGAAGTATCGGATAATTTGACATCGCGCTGTGATGACCATGGAGATCAGTTTAGTTTAGAGATACAGCTGGGAAATAGGACCTTCGGCCCACCGAGTCCGTGCCGACCAGCGATCCCCGCACACTAATACCATCCTACACACACGAGGAACAGTTTACAATTATAACGAGCCAATTAAACTACAAACCTGTACGCCTTTGGAGTGCGGGAGGAAATTGGAGATCCCGGAGAAAACCCACGTGGGTGAACATACAAACTCCGTGCAGACAAGCAGCCGTATTTGGGATCGAACCCGGATCTCTGGCGCTGTAAAGGCAGCAACTGATTAGTACGGGTGTCAGGGGTTATGGGGAGAAGGCAGGAGAATGGGGTTAGGAGGGACCGACAGATCAGCCACGATTGAATGGCGGAGTAGACTTGATGGGCCGAATGGCCTAATTCTTCTCCTATTCCTTACGACATGAATTCTACCGCTGCGCCACCGTTCTGCCCGTGCTTCAGTGAAGCATCGGATGAAGGCAGGCACCGGAGGGAACGAGTATCTTTCGCATCAAAAGCTGTCACGATTCCTCTGCAAAGAATGGTTTTGGATCTCATGAGGAAACCATTGTTTCACTGTCGGGAAACCATGAGAGTGTTGCAGAGCGAAGCTTGCTGCTCCCTGTAGACTATCACTCGTGGCAGCAGCGAGTGAACGTTGCCTCCCTGGCTGGGCGCTTCCTTATCTGTTAAGAAGAGAAGGCTGAGGGGGGATCTGAAAGAAATCTTCAAACCAATGAAAGTTTCTGAGAGAGAGAGAGAGAGAGAGAGAGAGAGAGAGAGAGAGAGAGAGAGAGAGAGAGAGAGAGAGAGAGAGAGAGAGAGAGAGAAGTAGGGGGAGGATGCGGTGAGCGCACTTTCACTTGTGGGAAAGAGAACAAGACACCATCAAGGTGAGATGGCCACCAAGAAATTCAGCAGGGAATTCAGAGAAATCTTTGTGTTTGCCTGCGTCTCTGTGCCTGCGATGCTGCTGCACGCAAGAATTTAATTGTCTCAGTAGCCCGGCGCGCTTGTGCATTGGATCATCAACTCGATCAAGGGGAGGCACGGTGGCGCAGCAGTAGAGTTGCTGCTTGACAGCGCTAACGGCGCCGGAGACCCGGGTTCCATCACGACGACGGGTGCTTGTCTGCACGGAGTTTGCACGTTCTCCCCGTGACCTGCGCGGGTTTTCTCCGAGATCTTCGGTTTCCTCCCACACTCCAAAGACCTGGGATCGCTGGTCAGAGTGGAATCAGTGGGCCGAAGAGCCTGTTTCCTCATTGTATCTCTAAACTAAACTAAACCTCGCCGCTTGTTCATATGGTCGATAGATCATAAGTGTAGGAATAGAATTAGGCCATTCGGCCCATCACGTCTACTCCGTCATTCAATCATGGCTGATCCATCTCTCCCTCCTAACCCCATTCTCCTGCCTTCTCCCCATAACGTCTGACACCCGTACTGATCAAGAATCTATCTATCTCTGCCTTAAATAATATCCACTGACTCGGCCTCCACAGCCCTCTGTGGCAAAGAATTCCTAAAGATTCACCACCCTCTGACTAAAGAAATATGAAAGTCAACTCCTCGTGCCGCGAATGGTCTCAACTCGAGCAGGTGAGGGGGAAGGGAGGAGAGGAGACACTGACTGATTTAATTGAGGGAAGGTGGAAAGAAGTCTGAGGGGAGCATTGGGGCCGAATGGAAGGGCCGAATGGCCTATTTCTGTGCCGCGTGCCTTCTTTAATTCTATATTCATGCAGAGCAAAAATATTGCTTGTGGGGATCTGGTTGAACAGTCAGTTATGGCATTGACATTGGAAATAACAACCCACATAAGGCGTTAGAAAAGACGTCAGAAACATTAGGGCGGCAAGGTGGTGCTGCGGTAGAGTTGCTGCCTTCCATAGAAACATAGACAATAGGTGCAGGAGTAGGCCATTCAGCCCTTCGAGCCTGCACCACCATTCAATATGATCATGGCTGATCATCCAACTCAGTATCCCGTACCTGCCTTCTCTCCATACCCCCTGATCCCTTTAGCCACAAGGGCCACATCTAACTCCCTCTTAAATATAGCCAATGAACTGGCCTCAACTACCCTCTGTGGCAGAGAATTCCAGAGATTCACCACTCTCTGTGTGAAAAATGTTTTTCTCATCTCGGTCTTAAAGGATTTCCCCCTTATCCTTAAGCTGTGACCCCTTGTCCTGGACTTCCCCAACATCGGGAACAATCTTCCTGCATCTAGCCTGTCCAACCGCTTAAGAATTTTGTAAGTTTCTATAAGATCCCCCCTCAATCTCCTAAATTCTAGCGAGTACAAGCCGAGTCTATCCAGTCTTTCTTCATATGAAAGTCCTGACATCCCAGGAATCAGTCTGGTGAACCTTCTCTGCACTCCCTCTATGGCAATAATGTCCTTCCTCAGATTTGGAGACAAAAACTGTACGCAATACTCCAGGTGTGGTCTCACCAAGACCCTGTACAACTGCAATAGAACCTCCAGCGCTAAAGACCTAAGTTCGATCCTGACTACGGGTGCTGTCTGTACGGAGTTTGCACGTACTACCTCATGACTCGCGTGAGTTTCCTCCCGCACTCCAAAGACGTCCAGGTTTGTAGGTTAATTGGCCTGGTATCATTGTAAATTGCTCCAAGTGTGTGTAGGATAGTGTTAGTGTGCGGGGACCGCTGGTCGGCGCAGACTCGGTGGGCCGAAGGGCCTGTTTCCACGCTCTATCTCTAAACCAAACTAGACTAAACACTGTTTTTGGGCGGAATCGGAGTGCAGTCAGCATGGCATTGGAACTGGAGATGCACCTTGCTGTTCTAAATGTGCAAGCTTCTACGACCGAAGGAAAGAACATAAACAAAGACAGCTGGGAATATGAACTAATAAATATATACTTGATGGATGCCCAACTACAATAAAGCTCCAGATGGTGTTCTCCATTAGATCGGTAGGATATCTGCAGAGCAAGTCATCACTATGAGCTTGGTGTACATCTTAAGACCAAAATGTGTGCTTATTAGTTTAGTTTAGAGAAAGAGCGCAGAAACGGGCCCTTCGGCCCACTGAACCTTCGCCGACCAGCGATCCCACCCCCCTCCCCATCCCCTCCTCCTCCCCCTCTCCCTCCCCCACTCCCTCCCCTTCTCCCTCTCCCCCTCCCCCTCCCTCCCTCCCCCTCTCTCCCTCCCCCTCTCCCCCTCGCTCCCTCCCCCTCTCTCCCTCCCCCTCACCCCCTCTCTCCCTCTTCCCCTCTCCTCCTCCTCCACCTCTCCCTCCCCCACTCCCTCCCCTTCCCCCCTCTCCCTACCCTTCCCCTCCCCCTCTCCCTCCCCCACCCCCCTCTCCCCCTCCCCCTCCACCTCCTCCCCCTCCCCCTCCCCCTCTCCCCCTCTCCCTCCCCCTCCCCCTCCCCCTCGCCTCCTCCCCCTCCCAGCCAGTCCACAACTGATGGAGTGCATGTCTGTTGGCAGTGACAACACGTTTGCTGCACCACCGCCTGCCCTGCTGGTGAAGTAGGGAGTTAAACTTCCCATCGCCATCATGGAAAGAAAAGCACAACTGGCGCTCAGCAACACTGTTGAAGCAAAGTACATAATCCATCATGTGAAGAATCGTTCTGGAAGTGATTAGTTGAAGTCATTGCTCGTAAACCTATCAATATGTGCAGTATTTAAGTTATTTTTTAATTGACTTCATCGTATTAAATGCACCTGTTATGGCATCTTTGTGCTCGCTGTGTTTAGTTTACTTTAGAGATACAGCGTGGAAGGAAACAGGCCCTTCGGCCCATCGAGTCAGTGCCGACCAGCGATCCCCGCACAATTAACACTACCCTACACCCACTAGGGACAATTTTTATATTTACCAAGCCAATTAACCTACAAACCTCTGTGGGAGGAAACCAAAGATCTCGGAGAAAACCCACGCAGGTCACGGGGGGATCGTACAAACTCCGTGGGTTGGGATCGAACCCGGGTCTCTGGCGCTGCATTCATTGTAAGGCAGCAACTCTACCACTGCGCCACCGTGACAGCCCAAAAGCAATTTTAAAGCAATTAATGCAGTGTTGTGTACTTCTCGTTAAGGAATGTAGTGCGATCTAACGTTATATATAATAGAAGGTATATAACTCAGCAGGACAGACCGCATCTCAGGAGAGAAGGGATGGGTGACGTTTCGGGTCGAGACCATTCTTCTCGACCCGAGATGTCATCCCTTTCTTCTCTTCAGAGATGCTGCTTGAACGGCTGAGTTACTCTAGCATTTTGTGTCTATCTTCGGTGTAAGCCGGCATCTGCAGTTCCTCATGCAGGAAGGAACTGCAGATGCTGGTTTAAACCGAAGATAGATACAAAAAGCTGGAGTAACTCAGCAGGTCAGACAGCATCTCTGAAGAAAATGAATGGGTGACACTTCGGGTCAAGACCCTTCTTCACTTCCTTCTTACACTGTACACAATAGCTTGATATCATTTAGTCTGATTTCTTACAATTTTAGTTTAAATATGAAAATGGATTTGTTGAGCAGTTACTTTTTGACAGTGAGGTAGATATGGTTTGCAACCAATGCACAAGTTTCCCTTTGTGTTGCAGAATTAAATTTGGCCAACCCTCTCCTTAACTCACGGCACTGGGCCTCCACTCGCTGGAGTTTAGAAGGTTGAGGGGGGACCTCATTGAAACTTACAGAATAATGAAAGGCATAGGTAGAGTGGATGTGGAAAGGATGTTTTTACCACTGGTGGGGAGTCGAGGACCAGAGGTCACAGGCTCAGAATTTTAGAAAGGAGAATTTCTTCAGTCAGAGGGTGGTGAATCTGTGGAACTCATTGCCACAGAAGGCAGTGGAGGCCAAGTCAGTGGATATTTTCTAAGGCAGAGATAGATGAATTCTTGATTAGAACGGACGTCAAGGTTTACGGGAAGAAGGCTGGAGAATGGGATTAGGCCATGACTGAATGGCAGAGTGGACTAATTTGACTCCTATAACTTGTGAACTTGTGACTTCCTGCTGCCCGCCACAATGACCCAACACCAACCACCTTGACGCTGGGCAACTGGTGATTAGGCAGACCCCTGTTTTTGAGGAATGAAGATCACTCAGTCCCATTTTCCATCTGCAGCTGATCTAATCGTTCTGAATGGACTCAATTTCCCTGCACAAATGCTGACGGGCATGGAGTCGGCATGGAGTCGGTGGGCAGAAGGGCCTGTATCCATGCTGTTGCCTCGACAAAGAAGATCACCATAACTGTCTGTCTGTCTGCCTGCCTTCTGTAGCTCTCACTGTTCCACCTATCGGCTTTTTATGAGTCCGCACTTTACTCTTCTTTGCTCACTGAAATCCTGTTTGGTTTTTTTTTTAGCTGGAGGGGATTTCTGATAGGTGCCCGACTGTTGGCTGTCAAATGAAGTTAAATTTGTTGTGGTTTTATAGGTTGCACCACTTAAGCGGGAATAGGAGCAATTTACTTCCATGCACTCGGTTCACAGAAGTTAATAATGGTGGAAAGGTGGAGCTGAAATGTGCAATTTCTTGGCAGACTCCATTTTGCATCGTGTTTTAAACCTTTGCACTGAGCATGAATCAAACTTATGATATTCGTATCCCGCCAACCCTTCGCTGCTTGCTAAATCGTTTAAATTGGCAAATCATACCAGCAAACCTGTTTGCAGCTTTCAATGCTTTAGGCTTTAGCCTTAAAGCCCTGTCCCACTGTACGAGTTCATTCAAGAGTTCTCCCGAGTTTGGCCCTGATTCAAACTCGGAGATTTACGGTAATGGCCGCTCGTAAGTACTCGGGGCTCCGGTGGACATTTTTCAACATGTTGAAAAATCTTCACGGGTCTTCCAGAGCTTACCGCGTTTCCCGAGTACCTGCCGTTAGCGTTACGAGCCGCTTAGAGACGTCCCCGAGCTCCGACGTACCCGCTACGTTCATTCTACGTGCTTACCACGAGTTTGATTTTTTTTTAAACTCGGGAGAGCACTTGAATGAACTCGTACAGTGGGACAGGGCTGTTACAGTGCCAGAGACCCGGGTCAGATCCTGACTACATATGGATGCACATCTGTACAGAATTTGTACATTCTTCCCATGACCTGCGTGGGTTTTCTCCGGGCGCTCTGGTTTCCTCCCACACTCTAAAGACGCTCAGGTCTGCAGGTTAATTGGCTTGGTATAAATGTACATTGTCCCACGTGTGTGTATAGTATAGTGTTAGTGTGCGGGAATTGCTGGCCGGCATGGAGTCGGTGGGCAGAAGGGCCTGTATCCATGCTGTATCTCTAAACTAAACTAAACTAAACTAAACTAAACTTTAGAGATTCGGCACGGAAATGGGCCCGTCGACCCACCTGCGCCAAGTCTGCGCCGACCCGCGATCACCCCGTGCACTAGCACTATCCTACGCACTAAGGACAATTTACAATTTCACTGAAGCTAATTAGCCTACGAACCTGTACGTCTTTGGAGTGTGGGAGGAAACCGAAGCACCCGGAGAAAACCCACGCGGTCACGGGGAGAACGTACAAACTCCATAAAGACAGCACCCGTAGTCAGGATCGAACCCGATGCCTCTAGCACTGCAAGGCAGCAACTCTACCGCTGCGCCACTGTGCCGCCCCATTATGCTGTGAATAATGCAACGGACATAATTCTCATAATATCCGTGGATGCTTTCCACAGTCTTCACTTGCTTGATAGACCTCTGGATATGCAGGGAATGGAGGGATATGAGGAGGTAGATAAGGTGAGGTCTTGACATCATGTTCGGCGATGATATTGTGGGTTGCAGAACCTGTTTCTCTGCTGCGCTGTACTATGTTCTAAAACTAACCATGCACAGAAAGCAGAATATAAGAAAATGAAATAGGGCGAACAAGATAAAGACATTAAAACGAAACATTTAAAGGCATATTGGACTATAGTTAAGCACTCTGGTAGATGGCTTGATTGTAATAATGTATAGTCTTTCCGCTGACTGGTTAGTACGTGACAAAAATGTGTTCACTCATTACAATACAAGTAATTACAATACAACTCAGTACAAGCCATGATAAACTAAACTGAACTAAACCTAACTTAACTTATGGTGGCGCTGCGGTAGAGCCGCTGCCTTACAGCGCTTGCAGCGCCGGTGACCCGGGTTCGATCCTGACTAAGGGTGCTCTCTGTACGGAGTCTGTACATTTTCCCCGTGACCTGTATGGGTTTTCCCTGATATTGGTTTCCTCCCACACCACAAACACGTACAGGTTTGTAGGTTAATTGGTTTGCTGTATGAGTAAATTGTCCCGAGTGTGTGTAGGATCACCGTGTGGTGATGCCTGTATGGTCGTGAGTAGTCGCCCAAAGAGTCGTACCTTTTTCCGGTTGCCACTGGATTTTCAACATGTTGAAATTTTTCAGAGACCTGCTGCGACTATGACGGGTGCCGGCAAGTCGCCGAAAACAATCGCGTATGTGGGACAGGCCCTTACACATGTTTAAATTTTAGACACATTCTTATCCATTCCAAACTATGCAATTTGTTTGTGGTACTCTTGGGTACTGCAAAACAACCCTTGAGCTCATTTTGTTAAAACAACATCTTCAATGGCTCTCTTGAGAGTGAAAAGGATTAATGTGTATCCATGCTGGAAAAGGGGGATTTCAGCCACAGACGCTGCGCCTTTGAACTAAACTCTTAGAAGAACCTCGTTAGCTATGGACTTTTGTCTGTCGTGTGAATGCTCATTAAATTGATGTTTCCCTGCAAAAATTTCACGAATGCCAACATCGCTAGCAAAGGTTTGGAGGTCATTGGTTTAAGTGAAGTTGTTTTATTTAAGAGAGAACCCCGATCATAAATTCATAAGTGATAGACATTAGACAATAGGTGCAGGAGTAGGCCATTCAGCCCTTCGAGCCAGCACCGCCATTCAATGAGATCATGGCTGATCATCCACAATCAGTACCCCGTTCCTGCCTTCTCACCATATCCCCTGACTCTGCTATCTTTAAGAGCTCTATCTAACTCGCTCTTGAAAGCAGCTGAGGCAAATAATCCCCCATTCACAACTCTCTGTGTGACAAACTATTTCCTTATCTCCGTTCTAAATGGCTTACCCTTTATTCTTAAACTGTTGCCCCTGGTTCTGGACTTCCCCCAACATCGGGAACATGTTTCCTGCCTCTAGCGTGTCCTAACCCCATTCTTCTGACCCCTGACGCCCATACTAATCAAGAATCTACCCATCTCTGCCGTAAAAATATCCATCGACGACTTGGCCTCCATAATATCAAGAAAAGGGTTAAAAATAACTGGAATTTGGTCTTTCAACCAACCAGTGGTGCATTAAAGCTCCAACTAATGGAAGTGATTTGAAATTGATACACAATCTAATGGATGATGCAATGATATTTGTTTATTGCTTTTGCTTCCAATTGAATTTTGATTCACTTGCACAATTAATTAGATGTACAATGTAAGTGTCTATAACTATCGATGAATGGAGTTGCACCAGGCCGATGAGCATTGAGATCAGAAGTCATGTTTCCACTTTCACGAGAGCATTGAAGGTCTAACACAACAGTGCAATGTTAATGCATTTTCTCCACCCCGCTATAAAGCCGGGGTAAAGACTAATTCTTTGGCCATTTTCCCCACATTTAAGCTGCTGAATCCATTTTAATGCAGCAATCCTCTCGCAGCGAGGAGCTTATGCAGTTGCACCAATGAAGGTCCACGGAGAAACGATATAACCTTTTGGCTTTGTTCGTGATCAATGCTCTGTGTTTCTCTGGCCGCTGAAAGCAGTACTTCAGTCCATCCAAGCACAGTGGGGACACAACTATGAGGCCGCTGTTGGTATTAGTTTATTATTGTCACGTATACTGAGGCCCAATGAAAGATGATGTTTGGCATGCGGTTCAGGCCCTGCATATCATTCATACGCGAGTGTGAAAAGTAGTGCAATCGAGAGAGTAAACAATAACGCGGTGTGCAGAACATAGTTCAACAGCTACAGAGAAAGTGCAGAGTGTGAAAAAGTAAAAGTGTCACAACAAGGTAGCTTGGAAGATCATAAGATTCACCCCGAGCATACAACAGGACCATTCACGAGTCCTATAACAGTGAGGAAGCAGGTGGTCTTGAATCTAGTGTTGTATGCTTTCAGGCTTTTGTAACTTCTGCTCGGTGGGAGGAGAAGAACTAATAAACCAGCATCTGTATTTCCTCGTTATCACTGAATAACTGGGGTTTTAATGATCCTCTGGTTCTTTGGCTCCTTTCCCCGAGGTAGTATGAAGTAGGGCGGCACGGTAGTGCAGTGGTGGAGTTGCTGCCTTACAGCACCAGAGACCCGAGTTCGATCCTGACTACGGGTGCTGTCTGTACGGAGTTTGCACGTTCTCCCCGTGACCTGCGTGGGTTTTCACCGGGTGTTCCGGCTTCCTCCCACCGTCCAAAGTTGTAGCAGGTTTGTAGGTGAATTGGCTTCTGGACATTAGCCCAGTATGTAGGCTAGAACAAGTGCACGGGTGATCATTGGTCGGTGTGGGCCAAAGGGTCCATTTCCACGCTGGATCTCTAAACTAAACTATCCCAACTGAACTAAATATTATTCATCTCAGTTTCATTTTCTTTTGGTCCATTCTGATCCAATCCCACAAATCTGGATAAACACAGAGCTTCTTCAACTCTGGCAACATGCAAAAACTCGACTGAACTCTGTTTGGTCATAGAGTTGTACAGCACAGGAACAGGCCGTTCAGCCCACCTTGTCCATGGTGGCCAAATGGGTCTACTGTGCTAGTCCTACGTAGCCCATAGCCCTCAAACACCTTCCTATCCACATACCTGTGCAAGTCATCCGTTTAATGTCACGTGTGCCGAGGTACACTGAAAAGCTTTTGTCTAACCAGTCAGCGGAAAGACAATACATAATTACAGTCAAGTCATTTACAATGTACAGATGCATGATGAAGGGAAAATTGTGAATAACATTTAGCGCAAGATAAAGCCAGTAAAGTCTGATCAAAGATAGCTTGAAGGTCTCCAATGAGGTAGATAGTAGTTCAGGACTGCTCTCTAGTTGTTGGTGGGATGGTTCAGTTGCCTGATAACAGTTGGGAAGAAACTGACCCTTCAAGTTCAAGTTCAAGTGAGTTTATTGTCATGTGTCCCTGTATAGGACAATGAAATTCTTGCTTTGCTTAAGCACACAGAAAAATAGTAAGGCATTTACTACAGTACAGATAAATGTGTCCATATACCATGATATAAATATATACACACATGAATAAATAAACTGCAAATAAAGTGCAAATAACAGAAAGTGGTTGTTAATAATCAGAGTTTTGTCCGAGCCAGGTTTAATAGCCTGATGGCTGAGGGGAAGTAGCTATTCCTGAACCTGGTTGTTGCAGTCTTCAGGCTCCTGTACCTTCTACCTGAAGGTAGCAGGGAGATGAGTGTGTGGCCAGGATGGTGTGGGTCTTTGATGATACTGCCAGCCTTTTTGAGGCAGCGACTGCGATAAATCCCCTCGATGGAAGGAAGGTCAGAGCCGATGATGGACTGGGCAGTGTTTACTACTTTACTACTTTACTACTACACCCCTGAATCTGGAGGTGTGCGTTTTCACACTTTTATACCTTTTGCCCAATGGGAGAGGGGAGACGAGGGAGTGGCCAGGGTGCGACTCGTCCTTGATTATGCTGCTGGCCTTGCCGAGGCAGCGTGAGGTGTAAATGGGAGTCTTTTCTTGTCTTGTCTTGCCATGCAGTGACCAGACCTACAGTGTAACGGATGTCCTTGTGCCACCAGGCATGTTAATGCACAGCAAATGAATGAATGAATGACAAGTCACAGTGAAATTCTTCGTTTTGCCTACCCAAGGTATGCAAAGAGTCGCCACACAAAGGGCGGCGAGAACGTTACAACGTTCCCCAGGCCAGGCTCTCCCCAGCGCTGCTGCTTTTAACTTCCTGGAAGCGAAGTGGTGGCAGTTTTGTCAGGTTTTTGCCGAATTAATTAAGGAATAACAGCTCCCAGACCTAACGGTGTGTAGGAGTGTTTGGAACTTCTTGTGCTGCCACTTGTCACAGCAGAAACTGATTACTGCGTTCGTACATTCCATCTGGAACCTTGAACTCATCAGCTGGCAGCTGGACTTTTTAATCCTGTGTCCTGTCAAACACATCTATCCGTGTTCCGACTGGTTTTTTGATCTGGCTCAGCCAGGGAGGGTTAAAGTGGGTGATCCACGTCTTTCAGTATGAATGAGAAGACCCTCTGCTCAATCATGCAA
The DNA here is from genome assembly GCF_010909765.2 of Amblyraja radiata. Taxonomy (NCBI): domain Eukaryota; kingdom Metazoa; phylum Chordata; class Chondrichthyes; order Rajiformes; family Rajidae; genus Amblyraja; species Amblyraja radiata. Next base: position 27,376,128 of record NC_045983.1, on the reverse strand, counting down.
GGAGCCCGCTGCATTTGGCTGCAGTGTTTTTGTTACTGTGTTTCTTGGGTTCGGTTATACCACCAAAGTATTTAGAGATGAAGGGAGGGGGAACAATAGACAATAGGTGCAGGAGTAGGCCATTCAGCCCTTCGAGCCAGTACCACCATTCACTGTGATCATGGCTGATCATCCACAATCAGTACCCCGTTCCTGCCTTCTCCCCATATCCCTTGACTCCGCTATCTTTTAGAGCTCTATCTAACTCTCTCTTGAAAGCATCCAGAGAATTGGCTTCCACTGCCTTCTGAGGCAGAGAATTCCACAGATTCACAACTATCTGGGTGAAAACGTTTTTCCTCATCTCCATTCTAAATGGCCTACCCCTTATTCTTAAACTGATTCTGGACTCTTCCAAAATTTGGAACATGTTTCCTGCCTCTAACGTGTCCAATCCCTTAATAATCTTCTTTGTTTCAATAAGATGCCCTCTCATCCTTCTAAATTCCAGTATATACAAGCCCAGTCGCTCCATCGCAACATATGACAGTCCCGCCATCCCGGGAAACATACAGAAAGGTTTGGATAGAGTGGATGTGGAGAGGATGTTTCCACTAGTGGGGAGAGTCTAGGACTCGAGGTCACAGCCTCAGTATAAAAGGCCGTTCTTTTAGGAAGGAGTTGAGGAGAAATTTCTCGGGTCAGTGGGTGGTGAATCTGTGGAATTCCTTGCCACAGAGGGCAGCGGAGGCCAAGTCAGTGGATATTTTTACGGCAGAGATAGATAGATTGTGCATTAGTACGGGTGTCAGAGGTTATGGGGAGAAGAAGGAAGAATGGGGTTGGGAGGGTGAGATAGATCAGCCATGGTTGAATGGAGGAGTAAACTTGATGGGCCGAATGGCCCAAAGCTGCTCCCATCATTTTATGACCTTATGAACTCAGCGGGTCAGGCAGCATCTCTGGAGAGAAGGAACAGTTAATGTTTCGGGCCGAGACCCTTCGTCAGACTTTGGACTGGGTCTGGGAGGTGCGGGCAGTGTCTGCAGGTTTCGTAGCGAGCGTGTGTGGAGAGAGTTGGTGTGTTGCATGCTCGATAGCAAGACTTTTATTTTCCCATCAGTGTTAAAGAGCTTCAACGATGGCAATTAGCGCTTCTTCATTAAGGAATGAGGGGATGGTTGTTGCCAGTCATATAAAGCGAACATATCAAGTGGAAAAACATTAGCTATTTAATCCCAGCACACTCATCCACAAAGATGTGTTGGTCGAGACAGTCATCTTGGGCACACAAACTGTTTGCAAAGTGTTGCAGAATGTTCTGATACACGGCGCCTTGGTAAAAATCTTCCAGATTGGTTAGTGCTTGGGGGCGGTTTTAACGTCATGTTGCTTGGCGTGACAACTGCATGTTATTATTTTTCCAGCTGCTGCCGGCCAAGTCCCACCATTCCATTGCACTTAACGCGAAATCAAAATGAATGCAAAATGTATCCCGTTTTAAACGGCAAGAACACGCAGTGCTGGGGTAACTCAGCGGGACAGGCAACATCTCCAGAGGACTTGGATAAGCAACGTTTCAGGTCGGGATCCTTTTTCAGACTTGTGACGTCACTTATCCATGTCTTCCAGAGATTCAGTGTAGGAAAAAAACGCAGATGGGATTTACACCGAAGATAGACACTGCATGGACATAGACACTGCATAAATGCTGGAGAATAACTCAGCAAGTCGGACAGCATCTCTGGAGAAAAGACACAAAAAGCTGGAGTAACTCAGCGGGTCTGTGGAGAAAATGAATAGGTGACATTTTGGGTCGAGGCCCTTCTTCGGTGAATCTTAACCTTTAGTTCCGTCTGAAGAAAGGATTTGACCCGAATCGTCACCTATTCCTTTTCTCCACAGATGCTGCCCGTCCTGTTGAGTTGCTCCAGCTTTTCGTGTCTATTCTCTAGAGATGCTGTCTGGCCCGCTGAGTGAACCCCAGCAGTTTGTGTTCCACGCATGACTCCCGTGTCTGCAATTCCCTGTGTCTATTGGAAGGCGACTCGGGATTGTCAAAGCTGCCACAGCCAGACATAAAAACAGTTTTTATCCACGAGTAGTTGCTCTACTCAACAGCCAAAAATCTGTTGCCTCCATTTGATCTGGTATTTTAGGTTATGGGGAGAAGGCGGGAGAGATATAGAGCGGAATCCAGCCCATCGGCCCATCGAGTCCGCGCCGACCAACGATCGGCCCGTGCATTAACACGATCCTTACACACTAGGGTCAATTGACAATTTTTATCAAAGCCAATTAACCTACAAACGTGCACGTCGTTGGAGTGTGGGAGGAGACCGGAGCACCCACACAGGTCACGGGGAGAACGTACAAACTCTGTACAGACAGCAGCCATCGTGGGTATCGAACCCGGGTCCCTGGCGCTGTAAGGCAGCAACTCTACCGCTGCGCCAATAATGTTACTGGAAGGTGACTGGATGCCTGTATATCATGGGTGCAGATTAAATGATGGAGAATTGGTGTTCAGTTGTGGCAGTGTTTGTTGTGTTGGTGGAGAACGGCTGTTAACTATCAAGGCTTTCACTTCTTTCTGTCTGCGTTTTGGCAGACAAATGATTTGAACAGTTCTGATAAATGGATGTCAGCAGTTTAAGGGTTAATTGGGAAGCACACACTGAATGCATTAGCTCACATTGCCAGAGAGTGGATCATTAGGATTGAACTGTGCAGTCAATTAGTCATCAGCAACATTCAGTTAACATGGAGACTGGGTTTAAATGAATGATATTAATGTATAATTATGGGAATAAATCAAACAATCTGTTAATTCTTATGTTAGAATTTAGTTTCTTTGTTTCTGATCATCTATTCAGTTGCTCTCAGACCTCTGCCCGAGTCCAATCTTAGTGTGTCAAATTAGAGCACATGGTATTGGGGGTAGGGTATTGACATGGATAGAGAACTGGTTGGCAGACAGGAAGCAAAGAGTAGGAATTAACGGGGCCCTTTTCAGAATGGCAGGCAGTGACTAGTGGGGTGCCGCAAGGCTGGGTGCTGGGACCTCAGTTATTTACAATATATATTAGCGATTTAGACGAGGGAATTAAATGTGACATCTCCAAGTTTGCGGATGACACAAAGCTGGGTGGCAGTGTGGGCTGCGAGGAGGATGCTATGAGGCTGCAGGGTGAATTGGACAGGTTGGGTGAGTGGGCAGATGCATGACAGATGCAGTATAATGTGGATAAATGTGAGGTTATCCACTTTGATGGCAAGAACAGGAAGGCAGATTATTATCTGAATGGTGTCAGATCAGGAAAAGGGGAGGTGCAACGAGACCTGGGTGTGCTTGTACATCAGTCACAGAAAGTAAGCATGCAGGTGCAGCAGGCAGTGAAGAAAGCTAATGGCATGTTGGCCTTCATTGCGAGAGGATTTGAGTTTAGAAGCAAGGAGGTCCTACAGGGCACTTGTGAGACCGCACCTGGATAGTGTGTGCAATTCTGGTCTCCTAATTTGAGGAAGAACATTATTGCTATTGAAGGAGTGCAGCGTAGGTTCACCAGGTTAATTCCCGGGATGGCGGGACTGACATATGATGAAAGAAGGGGTCGACTGGGTTTGTATTCACTGGAATTTAGAAGGATGAGAGGATATCTAAAATAAACATATAAAATTCTTACGGGATTGGACATGCTAGATGCAAGAAAAATGTTACCGATGTTGGGGGAGTCCAGAACCAGGGGTCACAGTTTAAGTATAAGGGGTAGGCTATTTAGGACTATGAAGAAAAACAAATTCACCCAGAGAGTTGTGAATCTGTGAAATTATCTGCCACAGAAGACAATGGAGGCCAATTCACTGGATGTTTTCAAGAGAGAGTTAGATTTAGCTCTTCGGGCTAAAGGAATCAAGGGATATGGGGGAAATGCAGGAACGGGGTACTGGTTTTAGATGATCAGCTATGATCATATTGAATGGTGGTGCTGACTCGAAGGGCTGAATGGCCTACTCCTGCACCTATGTTTCTATGTTTCTAATCTTATTGATTCAGTCTTCTCATCAGCTTCTCGAATCTCAGTCTTATGTACTAGTTAAATTATAATGTTTGATTCTTTGCCCAATTATTATCCATAAAGATAATATTTGATTTATTAGGGCTTTTGAATAATTTAATATATACAGACTGTGGGAGAACCCTGAAAAATGCATTGGATTTGAGTAATCTGGTGAGCTTGTTCTAAAGATACAGCATGGACGCAGGCCCTTCGGCCCACTGAATCCATGCCAACCATCGACAACTCGTTCGCACTTGTTCTGTATGTTAGCCCACTTTTGTATTCACTCCCGATACAATCAAAGCAAATTAAGACCAACAGCGAACCCCGCACACTTGCACTATCCGACACACATGCACACAAGGGGCAATTTACAAATTTACCGAAGCCAATTAACCTACAAACCTGTACGTCTTTGGAGTGTGGAAGGAAACCGGAGATCCTGGAGAAAATCCACGCAGGTCACGGGGAGAACGTACAAACTCCGCACAGACAGCACCCATATTCAACATCGAACATGGGTCTCTGGTGATGTTGGGCATTAACTCTATCGCTGCACCACCATCGTGCCTTTTACTCCAACAATTTGTCTTTTTTTTTGTAAACCAGTATCTGCAGTTCCTTGTTTCCAGAAAAAAGCCAACTTGGGACTAATCACGTAGATCCTAACAAATCCCAGCTAATCCTAACAAGTAACACTTAAGTTCATAGGCGATAGGAGAAGAATTAGGCCATTGGGCCCATCAAGTACAGCATTGTACTTCCGGTGGCGCTGGTGCCAGCTGCCTCCACCTACAGCCCGGTATCTTTTTGTTTTTTTGTTTATTTAGTTATGTAAAAGTGTGTTTTTTTGTGTTTTTTTTGTGTTTTGATGTGGGGGAAGAGGGTACGGTGCGGGGGATACCGTCCTTCAGCCGCTTCCTGGTGAAGACGCAACTTTTATTCGAGTCGCGTCCTCGCCCCCCCCCACCACCAGCGGCCTACCTACTGGACTGGCGTGGACTTTCCTGCGAACAGAGCTCCAGCAGCGGCGGGACAGCGCTGTAACATTGCGAGGCTGGCGATGCCTTACCGGGGGTCGCCGTCTGGATCCCGGAGTGCTGGACCTGCTGCACCGACATCATGGAGCTGCGGTTTGCGGAGCTCCCAACGCGGGCGGCGCTGATGGACAGCGCGGGGTCCTGCGACTCGGCCCGGCTCGGCCGCTGCGGGCTCGGGAGCTGTGGACTCGGGAGCTGCGGACACGGGAGCTGCGGACTCCGGCTGCGGGAGGCGGCTGTTCAGGAGGTCCGGGCCGCTGAGGAGGAGGATGTTCACCGTCGGGGTTCGGCGTCGGCGTTCCACCAGCCCGGCGTGAGGGCCTGAACATCGGGCCACCCGGGGCGGCGACTGCGGGTGCTAGGAAGGCCTCGACCACGAGTGAACATCTGGGAAGAACGGAGGGGAGGCTGGCTGGACTATGGTGCCTTCCTCACCTTGGTGCCACTGTGTTATGTTGTGTCGTGGACTTTCAGTGTTTGTGCTTTTTTTTAAATTCTATTTTATTTTTAATATGTTTTATTATTTATTATTATTTATTTATTTTTTTATTTTTATGATACTGCCTGTAAGGGAAATTCATTTTGTTGTCTCTAACTGAGACAATGACAATAAATTTGAATACAATACAATACAATACAATACAATCAAGTTTACTCCGCCATTCAATCATGGCTGATCTATCTTGCCCTCTCAACCCCATTCTCCTGCCTTTTCTCCCATAACCCGGACTAATGAAAAAGGAACAGGTAGGTAAGAAGTTATACGGCTGCCAACAATATCAAAGTAAGAGGGATACTGCGCCTGTAATCCACAACGTATTGTGTCCTTTGCTTCATATACAGCTGCCATTTTAGAGAGCGGGGACTGAGAGTGGAAGGTGTACCAGTGGTGCTTGAGCTTGCAACAGAATGCCAACAATGAACATTTCTCTATCTTGCAATAAGCAGCTTAACATCCAATACATTTTGCCATGAGGCTGACAGGCAGGCTTGTCATGTGCCTCATCCTGTTGAGTTTCTTGATTGGATTTTCGCTGCTTACCCTTGTGTGATTATCTGGACATAACATGAGAACGAGTTGAAATGGTTCTTCTGTGCGAGGTTTAAAAAAAAAAGCCACGTCCTGGGATTACACTGCCTCGACAACTAGCTTTTGAAAAGCCTTTTTGTTGGACTCGGCCCAGCGATGTATTACGTTTTTGCAATACTTTGTTTCTCTTTATTTTTCTGAGGGGAAATAACTTTAGTTAATGCAGTTTACGTTAAGCAGCTCAGCTGTATAACACTTTTTACAATGGAAGTTTTTAAATGCCGCAAACAATGAATTAGTGAGGCCCAACGCAAATTGGAGGAACAGCACCTCATATTTCGCTTGGGCAGCTTATGAATATTGGTATATTCATATAGTGGTATTAATATTGACTTCTCTAACTTCAAGTAACTCTTGCTTTCCCTCTTTCTCCGTCCCTCCCCCATCCTAGTTCTCCAACTAGTTTCACTGTCCTCCTGATTGAATTTTACTGATTGTGTGCCTCGTGGTCACCTTCTCCCAGCTAACAATGATCTAATCTACATGTTCCTTGATCCACATCCCCTTTGATGTCTCGTTTTCACACAACACTTCCTTATCTCTGTGTCTCCCTCTCTCTCCCCTGACTCTCAGTCTGAAGAAGGGTCTCGGCCCGAAACGTCACCCATTCCTTCTCTCCAGAGGTGCTGCCTGTCCCGCTGAGTTACTCCAGCATGTTGTGTCTCTATTTGAGATGAATGAGGTTGAGAATAATATACTTACCTTGTCAAAGTAACTGAGATGCTGCAGTGCAGGAAGGTCTCGGAGGGTTGTGAGGTTGGGTGACTTTACATATGGAAGCGACACAGCATCTATTTCACGTAACGGCCACGAGATGCAAGAACTGTCGTTCCGTTTTGAGTTGATGTCTTGAAAGGAAATGTTGGCCTCCACTTCAGATCTGTTCCCTTTTTATGAAAAGGCCATGAAATCTTTAGCCTTAAGCAAAGCTGACGGATTAGTTCTAGCCTCAATACTTGAACAGCAGAGCATTGATCAAATGCCTTTCCCTCTGCTACGACTTTGGGTTTTGTGAAAGCAACTGCAGTTTTATTTTCTGGTGGATTAATTGAAACATGAAATAAGAAATCAAAATGGCACGCTTTTAATAAACTGTTAATAATTATGTCTTTGAGGTTCAATTCAACCCTGCTGTTGCTTGGACTCTACGGCCAGCATTTTGTCTTTCTTCTAACATTGTAGTTGCTCTTTGATCTGTTACATTATAGCTGCAGCAATGCAAAGTTGCATTGTAGCTCATAGGGTCAATAAGTGATAGGAGTAGAATTAGGCCATTTAACTAACCTACCGACTCACAGAGCAGCTGAAGGAAACCCCACGCGATCACAGGGAGAACATGCAAACTCCACGCACACATCACCCAACATCAGGATTGAACCGGGTCTCCTGTGCTGTGTGGTGGCAGCTCTACCAGCTGTTCCACTCCACCACAGTAACGCCACGATTGCCGTTTGGCCTCTGTGTGCTTATTTCTGATCATCAGCATTCATAGGATTTTATTTCCGCAAAACTCATTTTTCCCTTGCTTTCCTTTTGCAAAGTAAGGATTTTGACTGGATATTGATTTCATTTCCCTCATGCTTTATTGCCTATTGGCAATAAGGTGGGCCATATTAAACACCATTTGTGCAAGTCACACAATGATTGGGATATGGAGATGGGAGTTTTAAGGGCCTGTCCCACGAGCATGCGATCTGCATGCGGCAAGCGCGACCAAACTGGAAGCGGGGGCCGTGTGGAGGTAGAGTGATCCCCGTACAGGACCGGTCCCACCAGCATGTGCCTGCATGCGGCGAGCACGACCAAACCGGAAGCGGGGGCCGCGCGTAGGTCGAGTGAGTGACGTGAAGTTCGAGCGAAGTTCGCGCTTGACATACGGCGTCGAGACGCTGCGCACGCCCGTCGAGGCGGTGCGTACGGCGTCGTGGCGGCTGCGGGCCGGCAGACCATTGCCGCGTGGAATTCTTGAACACGGTCAGTTTTTCGGAGCCCCGCGCGATGTTGGGACCAGCTCCGCACAACTGCATACGGCTCCGGCGATCGAAGTGGGACCGGCCCCGCAAGGCCGTACGGCTCAAGCGACCACGTTAGGTCGCGCTTGCCGCATGCAGTCGCATGCTCGTGGGACAGGCCCTTTACAGAACAGTATTTGTCGAGTGTTCCTGCCTAAAGGTACACGCATCTTACACCCTAGCGGAATGAATATTGACTTCTCTAACTTCAAGTAACCCTTGCTTTTCCTCTCTCTCCGTCTCTCCCCGTCCTAGTTCTCCGGGCAGTCCGACAGCCCCCCTGATTATATTTTATCTCTGTGTACTTCGTTGTCACCTTCTCCCAGCTAACAATGATCTAATCTACATTTTCTATCTTCCCCATCCTCTTTGATGTCTCGTTTTCACACATTACACTTCCTTATCTCCGTATCTCCCTCTCCCCAGACTCTCAGTCCAGTGAAACTTCACCCATTCCTTCTCTCCAGAGATGCTGCCCGTCCCGCTAAGTTACTCCAGCATGTTGTGCCTTATCTAAAGCTACACAGTTTCAGTGCAGTGCATTAATTCCCTTGATCTATTCCAAGGTTCCTGTGGCTGCCAACATTTGGCCTTGTAGCTGCGATCTTGTAGCCAGATTTTAATGGGATCACCAGAATATGGAGAGCGTGCTTACAAATATAGAGTGCGCTTCCACTTAAAGTATGGCTGATGCAGTGATTCAGGGGTGAGGAAGTGGCAGTGATGAGAAAGTATTCTGAGTATTCACGTGGCGCAGCGGTAGAGTTGCTGCCTTACAGCACTTGCAGCGCCAGAGACCCGGGTTCGATCCCGACTACGGGTGCTGTCTGTACGGAGTTTGTTCGTTCTCCCCGTGTCCTGCATGGGTTTTCTCCGAGACCTTCGGTTTCCTCCCACACTCCAAAGATATACGGGTATGTAGGTGAATTGCCTCGTGTGTATGCGTAAATTGTCCCTTGTGTGTGAAGGATAACGTGCGGTGATTGCTGGTCGGCGCGGACTCGGTGGGCCGAAGGGCCTGTTTCCACGCTGTATCTCTAAACTAATCTAAACTAAATCTGCGGACCGTGAAGTAACGTAACATTGGATGGATGCAACATGGCAAAAGGCCCTCACTCAAACGACCCAGAAACGTCACCTATTCCTTTTCTCCAGAGATGCTGCCTGACCCGCTGAGTTACTGTAGCATTTTGTGTGTATCTTCGGCGTAAACCAGCATCTGCAGTTCCTCCCTACTGATTTAGTTTAGTTTAGAGATACAGCGCGGAAGCAGGCCCTTCGGCCCATCGGGTCCGCGCCGGTCATCAATCACTGGTACACTAGTTCTATCCCAGATACTAGAGGACATTTTACAGAAGCCGATTAACCTACAAACCTGCACGTCTTTGGAATGTGGGAGGAAACCGGAGCACTGGGAGAAATCCCACATGGTCACAAGTAGAATGCACAAACATCTCCTTTGGTCAGGATCAAACCCGGGTCTCTGGTGCTGTAAGGCAGCAACTCTACCGCTGCGCAAACTGTATTAACCCAAAGCAAACAGACACACACTGTGCTGGCGTAACTCAGCGGGTTAGGCGGCATCTCTGGAGAACATGGATCGGTGATATTTCTGGCCAGCACCCTTCTTCATTTTGGTGGTCTGGGGGGGGGGGGGGGGGGGGGGGGGGGGTGGAGTGGGGAGGAACGATATGAAAGCTGGAAGAGAGGGGAGGCAGGACAAAGCACGGTGAATGATAGGTGAGAAACAGATGATGGGGGGTTTTTGTGAGGTAGATGGTTGGTTCGTTAGACACTTGGCTGTTCTGCAAATGAATAAGCACTATTGCTTTTCAGACAAGTGAGGTTTAAAATCGCACTGCAGAAAATGTTTTGTCAGTCGTGAGCGCTTCATGCCAGGAAAAAGGTGTCAGAGCAAACAAAATCCTGTTAAAATGTTATTACTTTAATTTACTACCAAGACTATACCGCCTATGTATACACACACACACACGCACTGCGAGTGCTTATCGAGAGAATAGGAATAAACATCTAAAGCAGCAGCCGAAATAATGGCCTATTGAATGAATGAATGAATGAATAAGTTTATTGGCCAAGTATTCACATACAAGGAATTTGCCTCGGTGCTCCGCCCGCAAGTGACAACAACATACAGTGATAAAGGGGTCCCATGTTGTTGGCCAGGAAGGTATTGGGTTTGTGGCTGACATGGGGACCTCCCATTCAGTAAAGAGAGGCACAAAATGCTGGATCAACTCAGAGGGACGGGCAGCAGATCAGAAGAGAAGGAATGGGTGACGTTTCGTGTCGAGACCCTTCTTCAGACTCGACCTGAAATGTCAGCCATTCCTTCCCTCCAGAGATGCTGCCCGTCACGCTGAGCTACTCATTTTATGTCCATTTTCCGTGTATGAACAGCATCTGCAGTTCCTCCACACACATGCCCATTCAGTAAAGCTGGAGGAAGTCATACGGTGATACAGTGTGGAAACAGGCCCTTCGGCCAAACTAGCCCACACCGGCCAACGTGTCCCAGCCACACAAGACCCACCTGCCCGCATTATGCCCATATCTCTCCAAACCTGTCCTATTCATGTACCAGTCTAACTGTTTCTTAAACGTTGGCATAGTCCCTGCCTCAACTACCTCTCTCTGGCAGCTCGTTCCGTCCACCGACCAACTCCATAAACAACGACAATCCTGGAACACTCCGCCTGAGTCTGAAGAAGGGTCTCGACCCGAAACGTCACCTCGTCCTTTTCTCCGGAGCTGCTGCCTGTTCCATTGAGTTACTCCAGCATTTTGTGTCTATCTTCGGTTTAAACCAGCATCTGCAGTTCCTTCCTCTTCCTACACAGATAGGACAGGTTTGGAGGGATATGGACCAAAGGTGGGACTAGTGTAGCTGGGACATGTTGGCCGGTGTGGGGAAGTTGGGCCGAAGGGCCATTTCCACGCTGTATCACTCTATGACTCTAAATGTTTTCCTATTCTTCAAGTAGTTAGTGATCTGCTTTCCACCTTGTTAAAGTCATGGATTGAATTTTCTGTCTGGCTGGATTCAGATATGATAGACGTGCATTGTCATTGTGTAATTGAGCTGATGGTATACGGGTACCTGCAGCTCTCCTGTTGAAACCTACAATCTCTCACATATTTACTGTCAAGCCGCCAGATCGACCTCATGAATGTTTTTTTTTTAAAAATACATGTTGGCCCGTAACAAAATACAAATGCGAAAATGAAAGCCCTGTGCGTCGGAAGCCGAAGGAGGCAGAGTCACGTGGTGCATGGAGCAATCTGTCTCACACTAGTACAGATGGGACCCAGATGATAAATAGTTTCTCTGCAGCATGCAGAATGACATGTTCCTGCAGAGAGACCAGGCGTTCTGGTCCTAATGTTCCCAGCTGGGCCCCGTGTTCCAGTTTGTCAAGAGCATCGAGATTTCACATCAATTTAAATCAGTCGAGGCGCAACTCGAGCGCTGGTCCCCACAAGTGGAGTTCTAAAACGGTGGCATCGCAATTTATTTCAGGCAGAGTAATGCAAACCTGGCGCTGTAATTCACAACTACAGCTCCATAAACTACGAGTGCAGAGCCTGAGTTATTGATCAAGTCGAAGATTGCGCGTGGTTTATCATTCGTAAATCCATATGGAGAACGTTGTTGGCCATCCGAGTGGAGTTGAGCTTTTAGCTCTGAATGCCTGAATAATACAGATGTGAAGATGTTCTGAAACATTCAGGTGCATCGTCTTAAGTTTGGTTTAGAGATACGCCGCACACTAACACTATCCTGCACTAGGGACAATTTACACTGACATCAAGCCAATTAACCTACAACTCAGCTCCCGGAGAAAACCCACACAAGTCAAGGGGAGAATGTACAAAGACAGCACCCGTAGACAGGATCGAACCCGGGTCTCTGGCGCTGTGAGGCAGCAACTCTACCGCTGCGCCACCATGTCACTCTACTCTTCCCTTCTCCACCTTCTGCCTGGCCAAAACTTTGAACGTAAAACTAACTTAAAAACATAACAGCCTATGAGTATCTATTGAATTGAATCTTTGCTTGCAACAATGATAGATTACCTACGGACAAACACACATCCATTAATTGGATTCCCCCTTCCAGCATTTTACCCTCTCTCGGTCTTTCCATTGCCACTCTCGGAAGGCTAGGTTTGTTTTGTCTGAAGGAGGCCGTGGTTTAGTTTTGTTTAGAGATACAGCATGGTAACGGGCCTTTCGGCCCACCGAGTTTAAAGAAGGGTCTCGACCTGAAACGTCACCCATTCCTTCTCTCCAGAGACGCTGCCTGTCCCGCTGAGTTACTCCAACTTTTTGGTCCATCTTGAGTCCCACCACCAGTTCTACCTTACACATGAGGGACAATTGGCAGAGGACAATTAGCTTACAAACCTGCACGTCTTTGGAGTGTGGGAGGGGTAAACTGGAGTAAATGGGTTCATGCGCAGGTCGATAAGAAATGGTCTTGGCATCATGTTCACCACAGACTTTGCGGGCTGAAGGGCCTGTTCTTGTGCTGTACTATTCTATGTTCTAAGATCCATATCCTTCCATTTCCCGCATATCCATGTGCCTATCTAAAAGCCTCTTAAACGCCACTACTATTACGGCCTCCACCGCCACCACCTTTGGCAACGTGTTCCAGGTACCCACCTTGTCGTGGTTTTTTAAAAACCTGCCCGCACATACCTCGTATATTACTTTAAACGCTGCCTCTCTCACCTTAAAGCAATCCCATCTAGTCTTTGACATTTCCTACGGTTGAAGTATCGAAAGCAAGAGGTTATGTCTGAAGTGAGAAGAAGGATTTTTAAAAGGGATACGAGGGGTGATTATTTTTCCCCCAGAGAGTGGTTGATATCTGGAACGTGGTGCCAGAAGAGGCGATGGAATCGGATACAATTATTACCTTTGAGTCGCATCTAGATAGGCATATGACCTGACAAATCTAGAAGGATGTGGTCCTGCTGTGGACAAATGGGATGTGTCGATCGACAAAATGGATAGCACGGACATAGTGGGCAGAAGGGCCCAATTTTGTGCTCTGCAACGCTGTAACTCCTGTACTCCGTGAGTTTGATCGGAGAAGACTGAGAGGGGACCTGAAGGTGGTATTAAAAGTTGTGAATGGCAGAGATCGGATGGGTGGTGGAAGTCTTTCTCCCAATGCAGAATCGTCTCAAACGGGTGAGAGAAGGAAGGATCGGAGGGAACCAACCTGAGGAGGAATTTGTCCACCCGGGAAGAGGTAGGGTGTGTTGTATGCCGGAATCTGGAATCCACTGTCTGAGGAAGGTGGTGGAGGCTGATATTCTCGCAACAAATACGAAAGGGTTGAGACACTCAACTTCAGGTACCAGAGCATCGAGGCCCACAGGCCAAGTTGCTGGTAAACGTGGAAGACACAGAATGCTGGAGCAACGCAGCAGGTCAAGCAGCATCGCTGGAGATTCTGGATAGGCAGCATTTTGCGTTGGGACCCTTCTGCAGACTGAATGCAGGGGCGGGAAGGAAGAAAGCCAGAGGATCGAATCCGGGTCTGTGGCACAATGTTGGGATGAGAAATTAATGTGGACATGGTGTGATGAAGTCCCATGTCTCTAATTCAAATAAATATTTCAGGCAGTCAGCCTACCACGTAGGTTAGTGCCAATATGAGAGTGGTCCCCGACCATGATGTTTCTGTTTTAACTGAGAATGAGGGGGCATTTCTTTAGTCAGAGGGTGGTGAATCTGTGGAATTCTTTGCCACAGAAGGCCGTGGAGGCCAAGTCAATGGATGTTTTTAAGGCAGAGATCGATAGATTCTTGATTAGTGCGGGTGTCGGGGGTTACGGGGAGAAGGCGGGAGAATGGGGTTAGGAGGGAGAGTTAGATCAGCCATGATTTGTTCGCTCGCGTGTCAGACGACGCCATAGCTCGCTGTTGGCTTCCGTAATCATCCAACATGTTGACAGAATTGGCCGCCCGACCCGTCACAGAGAGCATCGTGTCGTCGTTTCCGGGGATCGCCACGAGGGGGCTTCCGTCGTGATCCCCAGCCATGATTGAGTGGCGGAGAAGACATGATGGGCCGAATGGCCTCATTCTTCCCCTGTCACTTATGAGAACTGCCCCAAACCTAGTTTGCCACTGGTTTCTGGTGATAAAAATGGAAGCGGGGGATGGATGTTGTGTTCAGTCGAGCAGAGTGGAGGGGGAAGCAGTGTGTTCCTGCTCTGCTTTTCACAACAATTAATTATGTGAAGTGCCTTAAAAAGTGTTGACATGATGAGCCATTAGTTAAAAGCATTTTATGTATTATTACTTGTAATGCATAGCCCGATTGCCTTCGGTCCGTAACCTTTATCAGAACTCTCTACAATTAAATATAACTGCGGATGCAGATTTATAAAATAATTTCTATCTGCCGGTGCCTGATCTGCATGCATATTATACTAATTAACCAATTATTTAAAAAGAAGTTAAATAGCTATAAGTCATTTTCACAGACATCTGTGACTTGAAGGAAAAAATATTTCATAACTAATTAATTTCTGGAGTGATTGCTCACAGCTAATTGGGAAGAGATGCTATTTGATATGAGCAGAGTGCTGCTGATTTGAAATTGTGTGAAATTGGTCAGTCTTTTTTTTTTCAAGGCAGCGGTAACTATTGTTGTAAATTGTCACATCTTGAGATTAATGAGCAGGAGCCCTCTCTTTGGATAGACGCAGAGAGGGCAGGCAGCGTCTCTGGAGAGAAGGTGGCGTTTCGGGTCGAGACCCTTCTTCAGACTGAGAGTCAGGGGAGAGGGAGACGCAGAGATAAGGAAGTGCGAGGTGTGAAACTGAGACATCAAAGGGGACGAGGATGAAGGAGACTGTGGAAGAGATCACTGTTAACTGGGAGAAGGTGACAATGAAGCACACAGAGATAAACATTTAACCAGGGGGGACAGTTGGACTGGTCGGAGAACTAGATACGGAAGGGTAGAAAGGGAATGCAAGGTGTGAAAAGAACAGATCAATGCAGACGATGATCAAGGAATTGTAGAATGGTTCATTGTTGACAGAGGGGAAGGTAACAACGAGGCATGCAACCAGTAAAATTAATCAGGAGGACAGTGGAACAAGGGTAGGGGAGGGATGGGGAGAGAGGAAAAGCAGGGGTTACTTAAAGTTAGAGAAATCAATATTAGGTGTAAGCTGCTCAAGCGAAATACAGGTAGGAGGAGTTGTTTCTCCAATTTGCGCTGAGCCTCACTCTTGACAGTGGAGGAGGCCCAGGACAGAAAAGTTCATGAGGGAATGGGAGTGGGAGTTAGTGTTTTGCAACCGTGAGATCGTGTAGGCCCAGGCGGACTGAGTGAAGGTGTTCTGCGAGACGATCGTCGGACCTGCGCTTGGTCTCGCCTTATTTCCCTCACTCTAGACAGACTCAGCCTGAAGAAGGGTCTCAACCCGAAACATCACCCATTCCTTCTCTCCAGAGCTGCTGCCTGTCCCTCTGAGTTATGGGGCTGTCCCACTGAACGGTTTCGGCCCGAAACGTTACCTATCTCCTTCGCTCCATAGATGCTGCTGCACCCGCTGAGTTTCTCCAGCATTTTTGTGTACCTCCGAGCTAATTCAATTCTCCCGAGTTTCCTCTGATTCGAACTCGGAGAATTACAGTAATAGCCACTCGTAGGTACTCGGGGCTCTCGTGGACATTTTTGAACATGTTGAGAAATCTTCACAATTCTTCCCGAGCTTACCGCGTTTTCCGAGTACCTGCCGTTAGCGTTACGAGCCGCTAAGAGACGTCCCTGAGCTCCGACGTACCCGCTACGTACATTCTACGTACTTACCACGAGTTTGATTTTTTTTTAAACTCGGGAGAGCTCTTGAATTACCTCGTACAGTGGGACAGCCCCATAACTCCAGCACTTTGGAGTTCCTATCTTCGGTGTAAACCAGCATCGGCAGTTCCTTCTCGCGCATTCCCTCAAGTTGGGGGATGTGATTTCCTTTGAAAGGTACAAGGTTACAAATCTGACTTTCTTTTTCGGTCGAAAAATTGTTTTCTCTCCAGCGCTGGAGAATATCAGTGTGAATTGTAATGACTGGAATCTGACCTTTCCAGTGACATCTGAAGTGTGAAGGACATATACCAGAAGCATGTCTGCCCTGTACAGCCTAATAGAACTCTTGTAGAAAAGATCACAGTTAGCCAGGGTCTCATTTGTAACATTTAACTGGTAACCTGGCTGTCAATTTGAAACTCTCATTCAGCCACCTTCAAATGAGAAACTGGTCTCTTTCCATCCTGAATCAGACTCCAACGACTGAGTTTAATTGTAAATAGTCCCTGGTGGTGTGTGTAGGATAGATGTGTGTGGAGGATAGATGTTTGTGGGGATCGCTGGTCAGCTCAGACTCGTTGGGCTGAAGGGCCTGTATTTCTAAACTAAATTAATTGTAGTAAATGCCTACTATGTTCTGTGTGCTGAAGCAAAGCACGAATTTCATTGTCCTATACAGGGATACATGACAATAAACTCACTTGCACTTGAACTTGTAATGCCCAGATTCTCTTGCCCAGAGTAGGGGAATCGAGGACCAGAGGACATAGGTTCAAGGTGAAGGGGAAAAGATTTAATAGGAATCTTACGGGTAACTTTTTCACACAAAGGATGGTGGGTGTATGGAACGAGCTGCCAGAGGAGGTAGTTGAGGCCTGGACTATTCCAACGTTTAAGAAACAGTTAGACAGGTACATGGATGGGACGGGTAGACAAAAATGCTGGAGAAACTCAGCGGGTGCGGCAGCATCTATGGAGCGAAGGAAATAGGCAACGTTTCGGGCTGAAACCCTTCTTCGGTTTGGAGGGATATGGACCAAGTGCAGGCAGGTAGGACTAGTGTAGCTGGGACATTTTGGCCGGTGTGGGCAAGATGGACTGACACTGTATCACTCTATGACATAATTTCTCTATTCTCACTTTTTTGGACAGGTGAGTTGATCCAATGATGATAATTGACTGATCGAAAGATGCAGCATGAAAACTGACCCTTCGGCCCACCAAATCCATGCTGACCACTGATCACCCGTTCACTCCCGTTCTACGTTGTCCCAACTTTCTAATCCATTCCCGACACGTTAGGGACATTCTGCGGAGGCCGATTAACCTCCAAATCTTCCTGCGTATCTTTGGGATGGAAGGGGAAACCGGAGCACCTGGAGGAAAACCCACGCGATCACAGGGAGACCATGTAATAATAATAATGGATGGGATTTATATAGCGCCTTTCTAATACTCAAGGCGCTTTACATCGCATTATTCATTCACTCCTCAGTCACACTCGGTGGTGGTGAGCTACTTCTGTAGCCACAGCTGCCCTGGGGCAGACTGACGGAAGCGTGGCTGCCAATCTGCGCCTACGGCCCCTCCGACCACCACCAATCACTCACACACATTCACACACAGGCAAAGGTGGGTGAAGTGTCTTGCCCAAGGACACAACGACAGTATGCACTCCAAGCGGGATTCGAACCGGCTACCTTCCGGTTGCCAGCCGAACACTTAGCCCATTGTGCCATCTGTCGTCCCAAGAGAATGTAGGAGAGTGTAAGGGTGTGGGGATCGTGGGTCAGTGCGGACTCGGTGGGCCGAAGGGCCTGTTTCTGCGCTTTGTCTCTCAACTGCACTAAAGAAGGAAACAATTAAATCTGTTTAGGGGAAGATTGATGTAGGCTGTCTGGATATTGTCATGAAGACAGCAGCAATTTTCACACTTCAATAAATACAACGCGATCTCACACCACTGCTGAGCAGGAATTTCTAATAATTACTAAAATACTTCTACTGTCTCGTCTACCGACGCAGCCCAGGATTAGCGTAGGTTTATTGACGACAGATGCACAATGGGCTAAGTGTTCGGCTGGCAACCGGAAGGTAGCCGGTTCGAATCCCGCTTGGAGTGCATACTGTCGTTGTGTCCTTGGGCAAGACACTTCACCCACCTTTGCCTGTGTGTGAATGTGTGTGAGTGACTGGTGGTGGTCGGAGGGGCCGTAGGCGCAGATTGGCAGCCACGCTTCCGTCAGTCTGCCCCAGGGCAGCTGTGGCTACAGAAGTAGCTTACCACCACCGAGTGTGACTGAGGAGTGAATGAATAATGCGATGTAAAGCGCCTTGAGTATTAGAAAGGCGCTTATATAAATCCCATCCATTATTATTATTATTATTATTGTAAAAATAAATCTTGATTATTCTTAAACATCATGAGGTACTTAATATCTTGAAGGGTGGCACGATGGCGCAGCAGTAGAGTTGCTGCCTTACAGCACCAGAGACCCGGGTTCGATCCTGACCACGGGTGCTGTCTGTATGGAGTTTGCACGTTCTCCCCGTGACCCGCGCGGGTTTCCCCCGGGTGCTCCAGTTTCCTCCCATAATCCAAATGCGTGCGGGTTTGGAGGTTAATTGGCTTTGGTAAAAATTCTGTTTGTGTAGGCGAGTGTTCGTGTGCGGGGATCGCTGGTCGGTGCGGACTCAGTGGGCCGAAGGGCCTGTTTTCGCGCTGTATCTCAAAACTAAATTGAACTAAACTAAACTCAACTGAAGGTAGGGCCTCTGGGTGTTCCTTTTTCTTCTCATATCCCAAAGATGTGCGACTGAACTTTGGTGCCTTCCCTCACAGTGGGAAACTTTGATACCACTGTGTGGGGATGTTTATGTTAAGGACTATCGTGTTCTGTGTTCTTTATTTTATTCGTATGGTGACCACAAATTTCACTGTACCAATTGATGCATGTGACAATAAATGTCTCTTGTCTTGTCTTGTCTCTTGCAAACAGCGCCGAGTGGGATAGCAGAACTCATGTGAGAGATGGTCGACGTCGACTTGGTTGGCTGAAGGGGGGTTTAAGAAACATTTAGAAGTACATGGATAAGACAGGTTTAGAGGGACATGGGCCAAACGCAGGCAGGTGGGACTAGTATAGATGGGACAGGTTGGCCGATATGGGAAAGTTGGGCCGAAGGGCCTGTTTCCACATTGTGTGCCTTTCTATCAATTCAATAAAGAAAAGCACAATAATCGCCATCAAGAAATATCTGTCTTCTCCATCCCTGCACCAAATTGATGGGTGGAAATGTTTCTCACTGGTTGACAGTTAATTAGAGATTGTAAACTCATGGGGCTTGCTGTTATTCTACCTTTCTCTGAGGGTACATTTATCAGTCTGTAGCCTCATGATCTAACCATATGTCTGTTCTGTATAGACCTGCTAAACATAACTTTGCCAATTGGACCGTCAATCTCCCTCTTCCTCTGACAGATGTCCTTTTAGCCTCTTCTCAGAGCTGAGACTTGGAACATCTGTGAATTTTCTGTCCTGGCGTTTTGTGCACCTTCCCAGTTCCCTGCAAGGAACGGGCTGACATCTTTGTGCACGTCTCATTTCAACATTCATATCAAACTTTCTGTGATTCTCCCCAGTACCGACAGCTTGTGTTGTACAGGTCCCGTTCAAATGCAGCAATCCAGTCTTTTTGCACAAATATGGATTCTGAACCGCTCAACAAAGTCTTAAAGACAGACACAAAATGCTGGAGTAACTCAGCGGGACATGCAGCACCTCTGGAGAAAAGGAATAGGTGACATTTAGGGTTTGAGACCCTTCTTCAGACTGCCCCTCTTAATTGTAGAATGGATGAGGAAAGGTTTGGTGTGAGAAGTAGGCTTAAGGAGGGACTTAAAGTGGAAGATCGTTCTGTTAGGAATATTATCACTTACTGTCAGGTACCTGGTCTCCGGCCCGAAACGTTGCCTATTTCCTTCGCTCCATAGATGCTGCTGCAGCCGCTGAGTTTCTCCAGCATTTTTGTGTACCTTCGATTTCCCAGCATCTGCAGTTCCTTCTTGAACACCTGGTCTTCTTGTATCCTCTACATATCATCCCTAAAATCGCTGAATCTATATTATGAGAGGCATGGTAGGGTGGTACGGTGGTGCAGTGGTAAAGTTGCTGCCTTACAACGCCAGAGACCCAGGTTCGATCCTGACTACGGGCGCTTGTCTGTACGGAGTTTGTGCGTTCTCCCCGTGACCTGCGTGGGTTTTCTCCGAGACCCTCCCACACTCCAAAGAGGTACAGGTTTTGTAGGTTAATTGGCTTGATCTAAATGTAAACAATTTGTCCCCAGTGCGTGTCGGGTGGTGTTAATGTGCGGGGATCGCTGGTCGGTACGGACTCGGTGGGCCGAAGGGCCTGTTTTTCCGCTGAACTAAACCAGACTGTCAATTGGCGTTAGAATTTTCCTCCAAAATGACGGGATTTCAAGGACCAGCTTGTCACAGAACTGAGAAGACCACAACTCTGTGCCAAACTATCTCTCGTGGCCATCCGTTTGAGTGCCCTCTCGATTGTCTGTGGAACTGAGCTCTGAGCTAATGAGAGGGCATTGGTGGTTTAATTTGAAGGCTGAGAGTTTAATTTTTTCACTGAATATTTAAACACTGCAGGGAACCTCTTGAGCTTGGTGGTTAAGAGAACAGCTGCTCGGCGTAAAAGGCCCTTCAGCCTACGGGACTTTTTTTCGAAAGCCTTTTTGCAATGTTGATAGTCCGCTATATCTTTAAATATTTTCAGTGTCAGAAAAGTCCCACTGGGCGGTTGGAAGTCCCCAAATAACTATACATTTGGGATAGACACAAGGATCTGCAGATGCCGCTTATCAGAAAGAAATGACACAAAGTGCTGGAGTAACTGAGCGGGTCAGGCATCATCTCTGGAGAACATGGATATGCGACGTTTCGGGTTGGGACCCTTCTTCAAGCTGATATTATAAATATGGGCCACCCAGATTGTTTTCTGATTCTAACCTACTTTGCTAGACCTCCATGGTATCCAGTGTCGGCTTAATGTCACACTTCCTGAGCAAGACACCTGCACGATGACAGATGGGTTTAGTTCAGAGATACCGTGCTGAATCAGGCCCCTCGGCCCACAGGGTTCGTGCCGACTAGCGATCCCCGCACATTAACACATTCGGGACAATTTTTACATTCACACCAAGCCGATTAACCAACAAACCTGTATGCCTTTTGAGTGTGGGAGGAACCCGCGAAGATCACGGGGAAATCCCACGCGGAGAACGTGCGAACTCCATACAGACAGCACTCGTAGTCGGGATCGAACCCGGTTCTCCGGCGCTGTAAGGCAGCAAGTCTGCCGCTGTGCCACCATGCTAGGTAGGGAGCTGCCGTGGCAACCATGCACTGACCACTGGGAAGTGAGTTGGAGCCGTTAAAATGGCCTCTCCGGGAGCTCAGTTCAATTCAATTTATTGTCACGTGTACCGAGGTACAGTGAAGCGTTTTTTGTTGCGATCGCGCCCTCCGCAGCCTGCAGATAAATTACAACGGAACACAGGCGCAGACTGAGGTGGCGACGAGGGTAAAATGTAGAGAGGGGGGAATGTGGGTGAGGAGTGGGGAAATCATGAATCTGGTCTCGAGAGTAAGACCCTCTGTGATATGAAACGTGGCGGACCGTGCTCCAGAGGCCACTGCAATCAGAACTGACCGCGAGGCACAGATCAAATCTTCCTGCGCTGATGAGATTAGTGTGCAGATGCTTCAGTCTGTCGTCTGCACTGCTGGCAATTAGATCTTCATTGAATTGAAATAACTGGAGGACGAATCTTTAGATCTTAAAACAACGTCCCAATGGCGACAGCATAATGAGTCGGCGTGATGTACTCCATGTTTTACACAGAGCTGAAAACGACGCCCATTACGCCATGACCCTCTCGTCTACCTCCGGTCAGTGAGTGCTTAATGAGGGTCACGGTTCTTGATGGTATCATCACCTGCGCAAGAGGAAACGACACCTGCATTAGGGTCAGGCGTTTCACTTGAAGCTAGAAATTGGAGGAACAGCACCTCATATTTTGATTTCTCCAACTTCAAGTAACGGGGTACTGATTGGGGATGATCAACCATGATCACATTGAATGGCGGTGCTGGTTCAAAAGGCCGAATGGCCTACTCCTGCACTATTGTCATCTCTGGAGAAAAGGAGAGGTGACGTTTCAGGTCAGAACCCTTCTTCAGACCCAAAACATCACCGGTCTGAAGAAGGGTTTCGGCCCGAAACGTTGCCTATTTCCTTCGCTCCATAGATGCTGCTGCACCCGCTGAGTTTCTCCAGCACTTTTGTGTACCTTCGATTTTCCAGCATCTGCAGTTCCTTCTTAAACACCTACTCCTTTTCTCCCGCTCCAGAGAAGCTGCCTGACCCGCTGAGTTACTCCAGCATTTTGTGTCTATCTTCGATGTTGACCAACATCCCACAGTTCCTTCTTCACAGAGTATGCTTTATATTGTCAACAATTCAGACGGCAAAGCTCAGTGCAGTCCTGCAAATCATTTTGATTTATAATATTAGCAACGTCTCCGATGAAGTTGTGCCTGAGAGAAGCCAGCGGCACTGTGGAGAAACACCATCAGATGTTCATAACTCAAGCTGCGGTGAGGCAGAAATCCTGAAATACAAAGCCTTTCATTAGTCTATCTAGTTATGTGGTGTGCATTTTGGCTCTGGGCTATCTAGGGGTTCATGAAGGTGTTGAAGGAATGGATACCAATGTGTAGGAAGGAACTGCAGATGCTGGTTTAATTCGAAGATAGACTCACAAAGCTGGTGTACCTCAGCGGGACAGGCAGCATCACTGGAGAGAAGGAATGGGCGATGTTGTTTCGGCTCGAGACCCGTCTTCAGACTTGTTAGGGAAAAGAGGAATGAGAGATATTGGCGATGACCTGTTTCCTTTATCATCATTCATTGTTCTTTCTCTCTCTACATCATCGTCTATATCTCTCGTTCTCCTTTTCCTTAACTAGTCTGAAGAAGGGTCTCAACCCGAAACAATGTCACCACCCCATTCCTTCTCTCCAGGGATGTTGCCTGTCCCGCTGAGTTACCCCAGCTTTTTGTGGCTATCTGGGAGAATCATTCCAGTTGTTTGGGGTGGCCCAGTGGTTCAGCAGCAGAGCTGCTGTCTTGGAGCACAGCACTTACACAACAGAACTTTCACACTAGTTCTATGTTATACCATTCCCCACAAATTAGGGCCATTTAACCTCCACACCTTCCTTGCAAGTGAAGGGAGAGGGTTATTTAGATTTAAAGACAATGCTTACAATGGGTGTCCGGGGGTTATGGGGAGAAGGCATGAAAATTTGGATCTTCTTCTTGCGTATGGCGTGCGCAGCCTAAAGCTGTCGGTCAGCTTGTTCTATTTGATCTTGTTTGTGCACGTCGGGTTGATTGCATTAGTCGAAACAGGGCGGACCAGGGCGTGAAGGTTGCAATCTCCCACCCCAGAAATGGGGTTAGAAGGGAAAGATAGATCAGCCATCGTTGAATGACGATGGGCCGAATGGCCCAATTCTGCTCGTATACCTTATGACCTTAGTACAGAGTTAAACATTTATTCTGATCTCTATCATGTTTTTTAAATTCTGATTTGGAAGTCCAATGCTCTGATTACGATGATGGTCGCATATCATACATAGCTGATTGCAGCTGTAATTCAACAAGGCTGTAATGTGGGCACTTTGCCAAGCCACTGGGCTGCCCTGCATTTGCAGGCTGATCTACAGCTTTGTGCTGCCGAGAGCAAAATTATGAATATTTATTCCGAAAAGAAACTGCGGACTGATGTATTAAAATATAAATCACACAAGTAGCCGGTTTATTGCGGCTAATCACCTTTAATGCACTTGTTAGATAATAATAATAATAATACATTTTATTTTTGGGCGCCTTTCAGAAATCTCAAGGACACCTTACAGAGATTAACAGGAATATAAACATATAATCAGAATAAAATAAATAATAAAGACATCACAGAAACACAAATTAAAAACAGAATTCAGTCCAAAAACAAAAAATCAAAAACACAATGTGAAGAGAGAGCAGCGGCAGCTAAAGAGCGCCAGCGTCCACTCTCCCTCCACGGCAGCCATCTTGGACAAAGACTAACAGGATTACTTACAGACAAAAAAAATCATCCCCCCACAATGGATACCACTGTGGGGGAAGGCACAATGTCCAGTCCCCAACCCCAAGTTCACCCAAAGTCAGGCCTATTGAGGCCACCGCAATTGCCTCTACGGAGGCCCGATGTTCCTGGCCGTTCTCACCGGGTGGTCTTGCCCCGGCGTCGGGAGAGTCCTCTCAGCGGCTGGGCCACCTGGAACGGCCGCTTCCAAGCTGAAGACCGCGGCTTCCGAAGCCGACAAGGCCGCGCCGGGTTGGAGCTCCCAGGCTCCCGATGTTGAAGTCGGCGCCGCCCGCTCCGCTCCGCAGACCCGCAGCCCGGAGGTGTCGAACACGGCGGTCACAGCTCACCGGAGCACCAGCGCGTCGATCCAGCGCGGCGACCCAGGCAAGGCATCGCCCGCTCCGCTCCGCGACAGCGCTCCAGCGCTGTGCCGCAACCGAGGCCGAGGTCGACGGGCAGCCCGGAGAAAAAGCTGCCTCACCGACCAGGTAGGGGCCTAGAAGTAAAATTGCCCCCTACCCCCCACATTAAAAAGTCCAGTTCTCCAACGGACAAAACACAGGACTTACTAAAAACTTTTTAAAAAAGCGAATTAAACGGACGGCTGCTGGTTAGCAGCCGCTCCCCAAGATGGCTCCTCCTCCTCAAGTGCTAATTTAGTAGGCTTACATGGAGTGCGTCACCTTTGCAAGCGAGCACTGCTTGTTGTTTCAAACAGAAGAATTAATTCTCCGCAATGAGAGCCCTGACAAGGATTCAGAGTAAAAAAGTAACATCGCGCGCGGCGTTAGAGCCCTGTGTTCAAGGTCAAAGCAGTCATTTGCAAGAAGGAATTTAAAATACAATAGCTTTTTAATGAGTCTTCTTTGACCCAGCTGATGAAACCGCTGTGGAGCTCGTTGACTCCCAACTAATGTTCGTCAGAATCGGGGCGAAATATTTAAATCGGTAGACGTTAAAATAATGTTTTTACATTATTTGTGTTCTTTTAGTATTGTACCTCTCGTGGCTTCTCATGCGGCTAAGGGTCATAGAGGATTTGCTAAATTGTTATTGCTGTATGATTTTAGCTGAAAACCAAATTAGATTTTTTAGTTTAGAGATACAGCGCGGAAACAGGCCCTTCAGCTCACCGAGTCCGTGCCGACCAGCGATCCCCGCACACCAACACTATCCTAAACGCTCTACTAGGGCCAATTTACAATTTTACCAAGCCAATTAGCAGACAAATCTGTACATCTTTGGAGTGTGGGAGGAAACCGGAGCACCTGGAGAAAACCCATGCACGTCATGGGGAGAACCCTGGTCTCTGGCGCTGTAAAATTGTTTTATCAAAATGCATCAGTCAGTCTTAAATCCTGATCTCATTAAAAAAAAAATTGCTTCAAGAACTGCTGAACAAGTTGAGGACGTCTCAAACCCATTGCCGACTGCCTCTTTACTAGGGAACTTGTTCACAGATCATAGGAGCTGAATTAGGCTATTCGGCCCGTCAAGTCTGCTCCGCCATTCAATCATGGGTGATCTATCTTTCCCTCTCAACCCCATTCTCCTGCCTTCTCCCCATAATCCCTGACAGCTTGTATGTGACAGTCAAAGAAAGAAATCAGTGATGCATCTGGTAGAGTTGCTGCCTCACACTGACAGAGACGCAGATTTGTTCCTGACCTCCGGTACTATCTGTGTGGGATTTGTATGTTCTCCCTGTGACCGCGTGGATTTCTTCAGGGTCCTCCAGTTTCCTCGCACGTTGCAAAGACGTGCGTGATTGTACCTCTTCAAATTGCCCCGGACCGTGTAGGGCGTGGATATGAAAGTGGAACAACATAGAACTGGGGTGAATGGATGCAGCATAAGGAACTGCAGATGCTGGTTTACAAAAAAAAGGCACAAAGTGATGGAGTAATTTAGTGAGATAGGCAACATCCCTGGAGAACATGGATATGTGACCTTTCGAGTCAGGACTCTTCTTCATACTGATTGAAAAGTCCCAATCAAAACTTCATCTTTTGATTGGGACAATTAGTACATTTACCAATACAATTTACCTACATATCTGTACATCTTTGGGGTGTGGGTGGAAACCGAAGATCTCGGAGAAAACCCACGCGGGTCACGGGGAGAACGGACAAACTCCGAACAGACAGCACCCAGATAGTCTGGATTGAACCTGGGTCTCTGGCGCTGCAAGGGCTGTAAGGCAGCAACTCTACCGCTGCACCACCCTGCCTCCCCTGTAAGCCTGTGAGCTGTGTACTGTGAGCCAAAACACCTGTAACGTGTGACTTGTAAACTGATTCAACCCCTTTTGTTCGATATTGTTTCTGTATGCCAGCTTCTTCCCTCAATTTTAGCTTTCACAGAGATATCTGATCCAGCTGTTATTGATTTAAAAAAGTGCTACTTCATCTGATCTACCCCTTAGTTAATTAAATACAAAAGGCAGATCCTGCTATTCCTCACATGGAGACTATCTCCTCTCCAGCACTCCGATAAAGTCCCAACGTTTGGAGATGCAAAATGAGCTTGCTTGGGCTATTTCTTTCAAAGTAAAGATATAAAATGTCCATTCAAACAGTCATTGAACAGAGCAAACATGGATGCCCTGGGCAGCCGCAGGCGGCACGAGAGATTCGCGGAATGTAGCGTATCAAACGGGTTTGTTGGCGAGCTGGAACAAAGAGAATGCATATTAGGTGGTTGCGTGCGTGCAGTAACATTGATCTCGAGTGGCTCATTCCTGCAATGTCTCGTGATGCCTCTGTAATCCGGCCGCATATCTTAATGAACGAGGTCACCGCCGCTACGCTTGGCCAGGCCACCGCCAGGACAACAACAGGCCTTCATGGTCGGATCAAGACCCCTGCACTTATACAACAACCGGGACTTGAAAATGGCGCCAAACTGGCGACCCTGCGCACTGTCTCAGTGGACTACTGCTAAACATTTGAACTGTGCAGGAAGGAACTGCAGTCGCTGGTTTAAACCAAAGATAGACACAAAAAGCTGGAGTAAGTCAGCGGGACAGGCAGCATCTCTGGGTGACGTTTCGGGTCGAGACTGAAGATAGAACTCGGCCTGAAACGTCACCTATACGTTTGAACTGTATCTGAGATGCTTATCTGATATGTATCTAAGTGCCTATGCAGACAATAATGAATTTCACTTTACCTCCGCACATGCAACAAATAAAGTACCATACCATTCTTATTCCGCTGATAGAATCACACAGCATGGAAACAGGCCCTTCAGCCCAAATTGCCCTGCCGCCCAAGATGCCTCATCTAATGCCAGTCCCATCCACCCTCTTTTGGCCCACATCCCTCTCAACATTCCCTACCCATGTGCCTTCACAAGTTCATTAGCTCAAGGAGCAGACCAAGGCCATTCAGCCCATCAAGTCTACTCCGCCATTCAATCATGGCCAAATGTATTTTATATGTTGTAATTGTGCCTGCCTCAACGACCTCTTCTGGCAACTCATTTCATTTCCCCATCGCTCACTGTGTGGAAAAAGTTGCTCCTCATGTTCCTATTAAACCTTTCCCCTCTCACCGTAAACCTGTGTCATCTGGTTCTTGATTTCCCCGAGATAGACACAAAAAAACTCAACGGGCCAGGCAGCGTCTCTGGAGAGAAGAAATGGGTGACGTTTCGGGTCGAGACCCTCCTTCAGACCACTCTGGGTGAAAGACTGCGTGCATTCTCCCTGTCTATTCCCTTCATCATCTGATACACCTCTGCAAGATCACCCCTGGTCCTCCTGCACTTCAAGGAATAAAAACCTCAGGCTGCCCAACCTCGTGCCCTCAAGTCCGTGAACTTGTTTGTGTGTTTTTTTTTTAATTTAAATTTTTTTTAAAGCAGCAGTAAAATCAACCCTGGGGCAGTAACTGTGAGGAAGCACTGCTTTATAATGACAGAAGCATGTTGTACAAAGTGTTTTAGTTAAACAATGACTGCCAACGTCATGATTAGCCCCTGTGGACTGGCAGAGAGTGACAGCTTCAAAGCACGCAAAGCCTTCAAGGTGACATGGGTGGGAAATGGACAAAACACAGACCTCCTGGGGTCAATTAAAAGCCAATTGTTCTTGCTGAGCGAGGTTACATAGGTTTATAAATTCTAAGCTCCTCCGTGCAGGGAATTAAAATGTTGTTCAGCAGGAAACGTCTTCTCCCCACCCCCCTCCCCCCACCAACCCGCCATGTTCAGCTTTAATCTATTGCTAAATATCGACACAAATATATGGAGTCTTCCTCTTCTTAACTATGGCGTGCACAGCCTAAAGTTGTAGGACAACTTGTTCTATTTGATCTTATTTGATTGTGCACGCCGGGTTGATTGCATTCGTCGAAACAGGGCGGACCACGTGAAGGTTGCAATCTTCCACCCCCGCATCTGGAGTAATTCAGCGGGTCAGGCAGCATCATCTCTGGAGAAAATGGACAGGTGACATTACAGATCGGGGCCCTGCTACAGAAGTCTGAAGAAGGGTCTCCCACACGAAACGTCACCTATCCATTGTCTTCAGAGATGCTAATGCTGCCTGACCTGCTGAATGACTCCAGCACTTTGCATTTATTTTTGGTGTTAGCCAACATCTGCAGTTCCCTTTTATTCTATTGAATGAATGAATGAATGAATGAATGAATGAATGAATGAATGATACGTTTATTGGCCAAGTATTTGGCCAATAAACATACAAGGAATTTGCCTTGGTGCTCCGCCCGCAAATGATAACATGACATACAGTGACAGTTAGGAATGACACATAAAACATTAAACTATAGAATTAACTGCTATTTATTTTAAGTCATTTTAAGTGCAAATTCGATACACACATTGTAGGTTTAAGTCTATGCAACTCTTTTTTTTATAAAAAGTAATATTCATTGAAGTAATCAGAGGTGATCTTATAGAGGTGTAGAAAATCATGAGAGGAATAAGGGGAGGTCATTTAAGGGGAGGTTATTTCTTAGAATAAAGGGGAGGTCATTTAAGGCTGAGGTGAGAAAAAACATTTTCACCCAGAGAGTTGTGAATTTATGGAATTCCCTGCCACAGAGGGCAGTGGAGGCCAAGTCACTGGATGGATTTAAGAGAGAGTTAGATTGAGCTCTGGGGGATAGTGGAGTCAAGGGATATGGGGAGCAGGCAGGCACAGGTTATTGACGGGGGATGATCAGCCATGATCACAATGAATGGCGCTGCTGGCTCGAAGGGCCGAATGGCCTCCTCCTGCACCTATTTTCTATGTTCCTATGAATAGATCGGGTAGACGCACACAGTCTTTTGCCCAGAGTAGGGGGATCGAGAACCAGGGGACGTAGGTTTAAGGTGAGGGGGCAAATACTTAATGGGAATCTGAGGGATAACTTTTTTACACAAAGGGTGGTGGGTGTATGGAACAAGCTGTCGGAGGAGGTTGTTGAGGCCGGGACTATTTCAATGTTTTTCGAAACATTTAGGCAGGTACATGCAGAGGGTTGGTTTAGAGGGATATGGGCCAATAGCAAGCAGGCGGGACCTGTGTAGATGGGGCATGTCGGTCAGCATGGGAAATTTGGGCCGAAGGGCCTGTTGGGGGGGGGGAGATTACAGCCCTCCTAAAAGCTGCAAGGAACTGAGAGGCCTTTGATACAAATTTCTGATTATTTTCCTCTGTTATCGGGAACACGTGCCCAGTGCCATCACTCACTCCCCATTTAGTAGACTTCCACCTCCAGCACATCTGACCCCGAACTCCTCTCTGTTCAGTTCAGTTTGGTTCTGTGTACCGAGGTGCAATGAAAAGCTTTTGGTGAGTGTTAACCAGTCAGCGGAAAGACAATGCATGATTGCAATCAAGCCATTTACAGTGTATGGATACATGATAAGGGAATAACGTTTAGTCCAATATAAAGCCAGTAAAGGTCATAAGTGATAGGAGCAGAATGAGGCCATTCGGCCCATCAAGTCTCCTCCACCATTCAATCATGACTGATCTATCTTTCCCTCCTAACCCCATTGTCCTGCCTTCCCCCCATAACCCTTGACACCCGTACTGGTCAAGAATCTACCTATGCCTTAAAAATATCCAAAATAAAGTCCGATCAAAGATAGTCCGAGTGTCTCCGATTGTTGCTAATGATGCCGTTCACTGGAATAAATGTGTAAAAGTATCTTTATACGGAAAGCAAAAGCAGATAAAAAATTGTGTAACAGTGCAGGAAATATTTATAAACCATTATTTTTGACTGGATTGGAGGATAACATGACAGCAATCAGCTCTACTTAAAGAGGCAGTGAGACTTTGATGTACCAGGATGCATTCTGGAGGAGAAAATGCTTACAATTTTTAATTTGTTCATTGCATGCGACTGACTCCCTGCTGTCAAGTTGGACTGCGGTTACAATCTGTCAATTTGTTTAGTGTTTAGTTACATTTTTTCAAACCCAGCTCTTATGCCTGCAGTGGTTTCCATTCATGGGACGCTTTGAACCAGGGAAACTGTGTGAAAGAGCCGTGGAGAGTCATACAGCCTTTGGCCCAACTTGCCACCCACCCACCAACATGTCCCATCTACACTGGCCCCACCTACGATACGATATGAGACAATATGATAGAACTTTATTTATCCCAGGAGAGAAATTGAACGGCCAACCGCCATAACAACACAAAATACATGAAACATGAACTCAAAGTGAAAAGATTGGAGATGTGCAAAGATTGGGG
Source organism: Amblyraja radiata (assembly GCF_010909765.2). NCBI lineage: Eukaryota > Metazoa > Chordata > Chondrichthyes > Rajiformes > Rajidae > Amblyraja > Amblyraja radiata. Next base: position 27,345,153 of record NC_045983.1, on the reverse strand, counting down.
AGGGAGGGGAGTGGGGGGGACAGGACTCAGTCTCAGTCTACCCCACGACAGAAGAGGGAGGAGTTGTACACTTTGATAGCCACAGGGAAGAAGGATCTCCAGTGGCGTTCTGTGCTACATCTTGGTGGAACCAGTCTGTTGCTGAAGGTGCTCCTCAGGTTGACCAGTGTGTCATGGAGGGGGTGAGCTGTATTGTCCAGGATGCTCCTCAGTTTGAGGAGCATCCTCCCCTCCAAGACCAACCTCCCATGAATCCAACTCTAATTCCTGCCTGAATTTGGCCCACATCCCCCTAAACCTATCCAGTCCAAATGTTTCTTAAATTTTGCTATACTACCAGCCTCAATTACCTCCTCCGGCAGCTCGTTCCATACACCCACCACCCTCTGTGTGAAAAAGTTACCCCTCATGTTCGTATTAAATCTTCTTCCCCTCACCTCCCCTAAACATATGTTCTCTGGTTAAGAAGGAACTGCAGATGCTGGAAAATCGAAGGTAGACAAAAATGCTGGAGAAACTCAGCAGGTGCAGCAGCATCTATGGAGTGAAGGAAATAGGCAACGTTTCGGGCCGAAACCCTTCATCAGACGTTTCGGCCCAAAACTTTGCCTATTTCCTTCGCTCCACAGATGCTGCTGCACCCGCTAAGTTTCTCCAGTATTTTTGTCTACCATTAGTTCTCTGGTTCTTGCTTCCCCTACTCTGGACAAGGGACTCTGTGCGTCTACCCGCTCCATTCAAAGAGAGTGGAGTTTGTTGAGTGGACTTTGGACTCATTATGGCTTTGTGTTGGGATATGTGTGGGTTGGGGACTGGAGGAAGGAATGCTGTTTAGAAGTGGTGCTTAAGTAGGAATGAGCCAGGAATTTAACTATGAGTCTTGTGGGTTGGGAACTTTAAACAAGTTGATCTGATAATCTGTGTCGGAAGGAACTGCAGATGCTGGTTTGCACCGAAGATCTGAAGAGTCTGGACCCGAAACGTCACCCATTCCTTCTCTCCAGAGATGCTGCCTGTCCCGCTGAGTTACTCCAGCATTTTGTGTCAACCTTAGATGTTATAATCTGCTCGACAGATGGGGGTTATGGACATGTCTTTGTATAAGCCCCTTTGTACATGTCACTTTTGTGTGTTTGTTTAGTTGAGAGAGAGTGCACGGAAACAGGCCGCTCGGCCCATTGAGTAAGTGCTGACATTGATCACCCATTAATTCTAGTTCTATGTTATCCCACTTTCACATCCGCTCCCTGCATTCTGTGGGCAATTTACAATGAGCCTACAAACCCGCACGTCTTTTAGATGTGGGAGTAAACCGGAGCACCCAGGGGAAACCCACACGGACACAGGCAGAACGTGCAAACTCCACGCAGAGAGCACCTGAGGGCGGGATCGAACCTGGGCCTCTGGCGCTGTGAGGCAGCGGCTCTAGCAGCTGTGCCTCCGTTCCGCCCACAGCGTGGATACAGGCCCTTCGGCCCAACTTGCCCACACCGGCCAAAATCTCCCAGCTGCACTAGTCCCACCTGCCTGCATTTGGCCCCATATCCCTCCAAACCTATCTCATCCTTGTACCTGTCTAACTGCTTCTTAAACATTGCGATAATCCCTGCCTCAACTACCTCCACCGGCAGCTCGTTCCACACGCCCACCACCCTTCGTGTGTGAGTAAATTGATCAGATCATTCTAAATGTGAAAACCAGTTGGGCTCGTGAACAATTTGCGGGCCAAACCTTTCAAGTTCTTCCTGCCTGCTTTTGTGCTTTGGAACGCGTGAAGTTTAGTTTGATGAGCAATTATTAAATTTGACTCGCGACAGCAAAGTGTACAAAAGAATTTGGTCTTCAAAATGTTAATCAACTTGCTTGATTTCTTCAGTGTAATTTCCTCGGCTCATTACCCATGTAGTGTGTGTCCATATAGATCTTTCATTCATGCATATAACATTTCCGTCTGCTTCCCATTTTACTTGGTCACTTGGGCATGCAAATCTAAAAATTAATTTCTAGCTGGCGTTTTATGATTTACAACTTCCTGCTGATAATCTTTTTTGTTTGGAACGTGATGGCTGAACGGAACCGATAATTTCAAACAGCCTAGTGTCGCTGGCCGCATCCATCGACTGATTTCCCGATCAGAAATATGTTTTCTTTCTTTTCCCATGGAGTTTCTGGGGAGAGACACAAAGTGCTGGAGTAAAGGGGCCTGTCCCACTTCCGCGACCTTTACGGGCGACTGTTGGCACCCGTGACATGTCGCCGAAATTTTCAACATGTCGAAAATTCAGCGGCGACCAGAAAGACGCTACGACTCTTTGGAGACCTCTAAAGACCATAGAAGACTTCTCACGACCATACAGGCAACCCCTGGCGACATGTCGTGGGTGACCTCTCACAACCATAGGAGACCTCTCACGACCGTGGTCGTGAGAGGTCTCCTATGGTGGTGAGAGGTCTCCAAAGAGTCGTAGCGTCTTTCTGGTCGCCGCTGAATTTTCGACATGTTGAAAATTTCGGCGACCTGTCACGGGTGCCGGCAGTCGCCCGTAAAGGTCGCGGAAGTGGGACAGCCCCTTAACTCAGCGGGCCAGGCAGCTATTCGGGAGAAAAAGGTATAGGTAACATTTCGGGTGGAGACCCTTTATCAGAGTGGGAGTCAGGGGAGAGGGAGACGAGAGGTTTGAGAAGGATCACAGAACAAAGCAGAGCCGGCACCGATGACTAGGGAAAGGTGGAGCCCACAATAGTCCATTGTTGGCTGGGGACGAGCTGATAACGAAGGAACAAAAACAGTGAAACATGCGCATGGGGACACAACGAACTGCAGTTGCTGGAATCTCAAGGAAAATGCAAAGCGCTGGAGTAACTCAGCGGGCCAGGCAGCATCTCTGGAGAAAAAGGATGGGTGATGTTTTGGGTCGAGACCCTTCTTCAGACTGACGTTTAATGTCCTGAATGGCCATTAATGTAATTAAGAAATATGGAAAATGAATCAACTGAAATCACACGTTCATAAGTGATTAGATTAGATTAGATGAGATTCCTTTCTTGTCATTCAGACCTTTGGGTCTGAACAAAATCTCGTTGCCTGCAGTCATACATATAATAATAAATAACAAAACACACAATAAACACAAATTAACATCCATCACAGTGAGTTCACCAGGCACCTCCTCACTGTGATGGAGGCAAAAGTCTTAGAGTTACTGTCTCTTCCCTCCTTGTTCTCCCTCTGCGCTGAGCGATCGGAGCAGAATTTGGCCATTTGGCCCAACAAGTCTACACCGCCATTCAGTCATGGCTGATCTATCTCTCCTTCCTAACCCCATTCTCCTGCCTTCTCCCCATAACATCTGACACCTGTACTAATCAAGAATCGATGTATCTCTGTCTTAAATAGATCCATTGACTTGGACTCCACAGCCTTCGGTGGCAAAGAATTCCACAGGTTCATCACCCTCTGACAAAATAAATTCCTTCCGAAAGGAACGTCCTTTAATTCTGAGGCTCTGACCTCTGGGCATAGACTCTCCCACTGGTGGAAACATCCTCTCCACATCCTCTCTACCCAGGCCACATGGAGCATCAAACACAGTGGGTTACAATGGTTTTGGATCTGTTTGAAGAATTCCTGGTGATTTGGATTCTGGCTGCAACTTGTGTCACGACAGGTAGCTAAAAAGAATGCTTCCCTGTTACAAGTGGAACAATGATGATCCGGGCCATGTACATTCAAAGAGAAGTAGCAGGGAGGAGAGTCTTGTGGAGCAGCTTTTAGCGGGCTGCTGTAACGTGTCAGAGGGAACTGCAGATGCTGGTTTAATCCGAAGATGGACACAAAACGCTGGAGTAGCTCAGCGGGACAGGCAGCATCCCTGGAGAGAAGGAATGGGTGACGTTTCGGGTCTGAAGAAGGGACTCGACCCGAAACATCACCCATTCCTTCTCCCCAGGGATGCTGCCTGTCCCGCTTTTTGCGTCTATCTTTGCTTTGATGTGTCGCTGTCTGTAAGGTTTCCTTTGTGCTTCAGTCTCCACACACCACTGACTGGAGGCAGCTGGATGACGAGAGGACACAGTGGAACTCCTTGTCGCGAACTTGCTACCCTGCAGAGTGCTGCCGTCCCCGGCTATTGCTTGTAAGCACGCAGTCTGAAGAAGGGCCTCGAGCCGAAATGTCACCCATTCCTTCCGGCACAGACTGAAGGAATCCCACTGTTGTGCGGGGTGGTGCCTCTCTGGCCTTGTAGGGCTTTGGCCAGGTCATCTGTGCAGTTCAGTTGAGTTTATTGTCACGTGTACTGAGGTACAGTGAAAAGCGTTGGTCGCATGCTAACCAACCAGCGGAAAGACAATATGTGATTACAATCGAGCCGTCCACGGTGTACAGGAACACGATAAAGTGAATAATGTTTAGTGCAAGATAAAGCCAGTAATGTTCGATCAAGGATAGTCCAAAGAGGTAGATAGTTGTTTAGGACGTTATATTATCAGCTCGGAAACAGGCCCTTCGGCCCACCTAGTCCTCACCGACCAGCGATTCCTCACACAGTAAAGGGCCTGTCCCACAGGCATGCGACCCGCATGCGGCAAGCACGACCTAAAGGGCAGGTCCCACCAGCATACGCCTGCATGCGGCAAGCGCGACCTAACGTGGTCGCTTGAGCCGTATGGCCTCGTGGGGCCTGTCCCACTTCGATCGCCGGAGCCGTATGGATTTGTGCAGAGCTGGTCCCGACATCGCGCGGGGCTCCGAAAAACTGACCGTGTTTAAAAATTCCGCGCGGCAACGGCCTGCCGGCCCGCAGCCGCCTCGACACCGTGTCACTCACTCGACCTCCGCGCGGCTCCCGCTTCTGGTTTGGTCGCGCTTGCCGCATGCCGTACGGCTCAAGCGACCACGTTAGGTGGGACCGGCCCTTTAGGTCGCGCTTGCCGCAAGCAGGTCGCATGCCCGTGGGACAGGCCCTTAACACTATCCCACACACACTAGGGACAATTTACAATGACACAGAGCTAATTAACCTAGAAACCTGTACGTCTTTGGAATGTGGGAGAAAACCGGAGAAAACCCACGCAGGTCACGGGGAGAACGTACAGACTACGCACAGATGAGCACCCGCAGTCAGTACTCGAACGCGGGTCTCTGGCGCTGTAAGGCAGCAACACTACCGCTGCACCACCGTGCCGCCCTGCGGGGCCTGTTTCTGTGCTGTCCGTCCATGATGAAGAATCGTGTATCGTCTCGTGTACCGCTCAAGTTGCCGGGCTGAGATCAATCAGTCGAGGGTTGGGTATTGGAAGACCACTGGAGAAATGGAAATGGAAAGAAATGGACAGTGAGAGGATGGCAGTAAATCTGTCCAGAGGGGGAGCAAATTTTCTGGTTGTTTTTTTTAGAGATAGAACACGGAAATTGGCCCCTCGGCCAACCCAGTCCGCGCCGACCAGCGATCCCCACACATTAACACTATCCTACACTAGGGACAATGTTTACATTTACACCAAGACAATTAACCTGCAAACCTGTACGTCTTTGGAGTGTGGGAGGAAACCGAAGATCTCGGAGAAAACCCACGCGGGTCACGGGGAGAAGATACAAACCCCGTACAGACAGCACCCATAGTCAGGATCGAATCCGGGTCTCGGGAGCTGTAAGGCAGCAACTCTACCGCTGCGCCACTGAGATTTGAGGCACTCTGTTCCACCCTAATTGCTCCTCCTCCATTTCAGGCAGTCAGTGGTTAAGTTTGTCCTTCAGTGGCATGGCTTAAGTAGTCATGTTTCTGTTTTATTTATTAAATTATTATTATTTTTTTTTTTTTTCCTTCATTGTTCATATTTTACCATGTCATTGCTTGTAAAATGGTGCTTGTTGCAGGAGCCTCTAGTTGGCCATGGAAATGATTGAGCTTCAGTGTCGGGGTAGAGGCATAATAGTACTGCATGGAAACTGGCCATTTGGCCCAACTTGCCCATGCTGACCAATGTGCCCCATCTACGCTAGTCCCACCTGCCCACATTTGGGGAACGGGTAGCATTGGGGGACCAGGCCTCCCATGTGACAGGGACCCAACGGGTCCCACTTAGTCTAGTATCCCTCCAAACCTTTCCTACCCATGTACTTGTCCAAATGTGTAGGAAGGAACTGCAGATGCTAGTTTAAACCGAAGATAGTCACTAAAAGCTGGAGTAACTCAACGGGCAGGTCAGGCAGTATCTCTGGAGAAAGGTCTCAACCCGAAACGTCACCTATTCCTTTTCCCTAGAGATGCCGCTGAGTTACTCTAGCATTTTACGTCGATGTGCGCGATACAGCGCGGAAACCGGCCCTTCGGCCCACCGACTCCGTACCTACCAGCAATCCCCGCACAGTAACACTATCCTACTCACACTCGGGCCAATTCTACATTCTTACCAAGCCAATGAACCTACAAACCAGTACATCTTTGGAGCGTGGGAGGAAACCGAAGATCTCTGAAAAAGCCCACGCAGGTCACGGGGAGAACGCACAAACTCCGTACAGACTGCACCCGTAGTCAGGATCGAACCCGGGTCCCTGGCGCTGTAAGGCAGCAACTCTACTGCTGCTCCACCGTGTCGCCCCTCTGTTGCTGCAGCTTCCCGGGACAACTTCAGATGCAACTCCACAGGTGGGGAAACAGAACCGTCTCATCGTATCACGATCAGGCAGCTGCTGGCACCTGTCTTGCAAGGGAAATGTAGCATGCGACGCTCCACCTAGAACTGCCAATTAATAGCTAACAAGTTAAAAAACAAGCACACATTGAAGTCAGTCAGGATTTAGTCACTCAACAGGTTCCAATTATCTCCCAACCCTAAAGCCCTTTGTCATTTTTCAAACTGACTGACAGGGGGATTCTTAGGTGAACCTGATTAATTACAGGAAAGGGGAGTTCACGCAAGCAGATTGGCATGGACATTTAAAAAAAAAATCAAAATATACTTTATTCAAGTAATAAATATATACAATACAGAAAAATATTCACCTGACATTCTCGGAGGCTACACAAACAGTCAATGCTGTTTACACAAATGACACCAATTCCCCCCCCCCCCCCCCCTCCCTTGCCACTCATGTGGCCCACTGCCGTGGAATCCCTTCCCTTATTTTGAGGGGCATCTCCACCACACCCTGCCCCCCATGTCCAGCAGTGGAAGGTCCCTGGGCTGTGGTCCTCCCCCACCGAGCCTCGGCGTTGGCTGCACCGAGCTTCAGTGCGTCCCTCAGCACGTACTCCTGCAGTCTGCAGCGGGCAAGTCAGCAACATTCCCCGACGGACATCCCGCTCCGCAGGGAGGTCAACAAGGCTCGGGCAGACACGCAGCGCACAAACAAGCCCTTCACCCCACCTTGTCCGTGCGCTGACCATTGCTCTCACACATACCAGTCCCATTGACCATTCATTTGCACACTGCTGGCCAAGTGAATGTGCAGGAAGGAACTGCAGATGCTGGTTGTCACCGAAGTCAGAAACAAAAAGCTGGAGTGACACAACGGGTCAGGCAGCATCTCTGGAGAAAAGGAATAGGTGACGTTTCGGGTCGAGACCCTTCTTCAAACCTAATGTTCAGTTCAGTTTATTGCAGAAAGACAATAATGCTGGCATAACTCAACGGGACAGGCAGCGGAAAGACAATACTTGATTACAATCGAGCCTCGTATAGTGTATAGATACATGATAAGGGAATAACTTTTAGTGCAAGTTAATGCCAGTAAAGTACGATCAAAGGTAGTCCGAGGGTATCATAGTTAAAAGTAAGAAATGTTGCTGAAGGAGCAGAGATTTCAGAGAGTGGAGCGATTGTAATATGTGATTGTGGATCTGCTTCAGTGGCAAGCACGTAAACAGTCGCCTGGTTGGGCGCCATCATTGCCATCCTTTTTAATGACATTGTTTCAGGATAGGATCTGGGTTCAGGAGACAAACACAGTCTGTTGATTTTAAAAAGTCAGTCTTTTTTCTTGTATTTAGCACAAACATCTGACAAAGGAATGTAAGACGATATCTGGTTTATAAAACAGCGCTCCGAATTGGCAGAGGCACCAAAGAGTCTGGAGAGCAAACCAAACTGGCTTGAAACCTCAAACGTTTGGGTCCCAAAACCGTTCCTGTCTTTCACATTGTTTAACCCTAATCTGAGTTCACCATCTCGCCATCCACCCAACCGGCCACTTCCATCGGTCTAACTGGATTTTACAACTGTGGCTTTCTATTTTAAGTGTCGTTGTTGGTCTGCCAGATTGGAGAGTCAAAGAGTGTTTTATTGCCATATGTCCCAGATAGAACATAGAAGGGTCTCGGCCCGAAACGTCACCCATTCCTACTATCCAGTGTTACTCCAGCATTTTGTGTCTCATCTTCAATAATCAGACTGCTGGATTGAAAGCTGCCCAAGCGAAACGTGAGGCGTGAATTCTATCCAGACTCACTCATGAAGGGTTTCGGCCCGAAACGTTGCCTATCTCCTTCGCTCCACAGACGCTGCTGCACCCACTGAGTTTCTCCAGCATTTTTGTGTACCATTGTAAATGGGATATCTTCCGTGAGGCAGGGTAATCAGCTGGTGTTAAGAAGGTAATTGTTTATAATTTCCCATTTGCATTCAAAGCTTTCACTTGATTTTATTTGAGAGTGGTAACCCGATGCAATTGTATCACCACTAAAATGTAAGCAGATTTCTAACAAGTCCATTACGTGCGAGTAATATGGGTTTTGAAATTGAAATTGAATATTCAGTTAATGATTGTGAAACGTGGCTTTTGATTTCCCACGTCTCAAAAACAATTTACATTTCGGAAAATACTTCAGCGAATGTAAAGAAACTTTGGAATGTACTGAGGGCGTGAAAATTGTCGTAGCGCATGAAGGCACGTCTTTTTCTTACATTGGATGTTCATGTGTCAGAATGTGTCGGAAGGAACTGCAGGTGCTGGTTTATACCGAAGATAGACACAAAATGCTGGCGTAACTCAACGGGACAGGCAGCAGCGTCTCCGGAGAGAAGGGATGGGTGACGTTTCAGTTCAAGTCCCTTCTTCAGACTGCGAGTTAGGGGAGAAGGAAACGAGAGATATGGGAGGGTAAGGTGTGAAACCATGAGATGAAAGGAGATGCGGCCCAAGAAACATGTGGAATAGATAATTGTTAGCTAGGGGAAGGTGACAACGAGGCATACGAAATAAAATGTAATCAGGAGGACAGTCGAACTAGTTGGAGAACTAGGATGGGGGAGGGACGGGGAGAGAGGGCAAGCAAGGGTTACTTGAAGTTAAAGAAGTCAATATCCATACCACTGCCCAGGCAAAATATGAGGTGCTGTTCATCCAATTTGCGTTGGGTCTCACACTGACAGTGGAGGAGGCCCAGGACAGAAAGGTCAGTGTGGGAATGGGAGGGGAGTTTGAAGTGTTTAGCAACCGGGAGATCGTGTAGGTCTTGGCGGACATTTACAGATTTTCACTGCGTGTGCCTGTTGTACCAAAATTGCTTCGTTTTAACAGCCCCCATAAATAGCAGAGACTTGTTTTTTTGATTAATTTGGTGCGGGGTGGATTTCAGTGCCGTGCCCTCTAAACAAACTCAACATATCACAACAACTTGATTTACATTGAAAATAACTTGTGCTTAAAATTGAGTATTCTCTTTGCTGGGGCGAGGTCCATTTTAGACACATTGTGCTGGGATAAACAGCACCATCATATACAAATTCAAACCCAGTATGATTTCAGTGACGATTTACAGTTTTGCAGAGCGTGGTCTAATTCCATACCATCTTTGCAGACTCATGGGGATATGACTGATTGATTGATTAAAAGATACAGCACAGAAACAGGCCCTTCGGCCCACCGATTCACTCTGTCCAAGTGATAGGAACAGAATTTGGCCATTCGGCCCATCAAGTCTACTCCGCCATTCAATCATGGCTGATCTATCTCTTCCCCCTAACCCCATTCTCCTGCCATTTCCCCATAACCTCTGACACCCGTACTAATCTAGAATCTATCTATCTCTGCCTTAAATATATCCACTGACTTGGCCTCCACAGCCGTCTGTGGCAAATAATTCCACAGATTCACCACCCTCTGACTAAAGAAATGATCCCACTTTGACACCCACACCCGACACACTCAATTAACCGACAAACACGCATATTCTTTGCGATGTGGGAGGAATCCGGAGCAACTGGAAGAAACCCCTTCCTCAGTTCCTCACTAGTCGAAGACCTCCTCACTCGTTTCCTCCCTCTGCTTCAAAGAGGACAACCATTGCTTCTCTGGTTTTCCACATGGAGTCTCTCAGCCCCGGGAATCATTTTGATCGAAGAGAGACACAAATTGCTGGAAAAACTCAGCGGGTCAGGCTGCATCTCTGGAGAAAAGGAATAGGTGATGGTTCGGGTCAAGACCCATCTTCAGACTGAGAGTCAGGAAAGAGAGGTCTCCATCTCCTCTGACTCACAGTCTGAGGAAGGGTCTCGACCCGAAACGTCACCTATTCCTTTTCTCCGGACATGCCGCCTGACCCGCTGAGTTTTTTTTCCAGCATTTTGCGTCTATCTTCAGTGTAAGCAACGTTCTGTGTTGGTTCAACAGGTTTTTCCTGTTTACAACCCTCCTCTTTGCTCATATCTGTTGTTTATAAATTGGAAGATCGTACTTTCTCTCGGGCCTATATGTCCTCTTGATAGATTTATGTAAAATTCAATTGATAGGCTTTATTTGGAAACAGATAGAAAAGGAAACGTTGAACGGTATTAATTACACCCTGTTGAAAATCCCTGCAGGGCAACAGTTGTTTGTTTTGGCATCCAGGCTGATACTGACAGAGGGATGTGATTCCTATTACCATACAATCAATAAGCCATTGATGGAGATGGTTGTATTGTGAGGCTCAGCGAGGAGGTTTCGAGAGTTGCAGCATCTATAAATAGGGGAATATTTTCTGAGTTTTGGAACAGTTTAAGTTTGCGAAATGCCTTTGCCTTCACGCCGCCCGAAATTGGAATTTGAGCCCTGGTTCGAGTGGACGTGGAGAGGGTGTCTCCATGAGTGGGAGAGTCTTGGACCAGTTCCGTTGAGTTTATTGTCTCATGCAACGAGGTACAGTGAAGAGCTTTTTGTTGCGTGAGACCATAAAGAGGTCAGAGCCTCAGAAGTAAAGGACGGTCCTCTAGGAAGGAGGTGAGGAGGAATTTCTTGGTGAATCTGTGGAATTCTTTGCCACAGAAGGTTGTGGGGGCCAAGTCAGTGGATATATTTTGGCAGAGATGGATAGATTCTTGATTAGTACGGGTGTCAGGGGTTATGGGGAGAATGGGGTTAAGAGGGAAAGATAGATCGGCCATGATTGAACGGTGGAGTAGACTTGATGGGCCGAATGGCCTTAGTCTGCTCCTATCACGTATGAACTTAGGAAATTCACAGATAGCAGATGCTGGAAATCTGAGATTTCCCCCAGAAAATTCTGGGGGAAATTCAGCAGGTTTGGCTTTTCCTCTGCCTCAACCTTAGTAAGTCCCATTTATTATGTCAGATACATACAGCATCTTTATATAAAACCATCTCTTCCCTCTTCATGCACCATTATAGGCAAGAAAGATAAAGTGTACGAAGAAACGGCAGATGCTGGTTTACACTGAAGATAGACACAAGTTCCCTGTTCCACTGGCCTGGTTAATTTTACTAATTGTATGTCTCCTTGTCATCTTCTCCTCAGCTCACAATGAACCTTTCAAATTTCCTTGAGCATCGTCTGTTTTGACCTGTCGTTTTCACACCTTGCTCCTCGATATCTCTAGCCTCCCCGTCCCCTGACTCTCAGTCTGAAGAAGGGTCACGACCTGAAACGTCGCCCATTCCTTCTCTCCAGAGACACTGCCTGTCCCGCTGAATTACTCCAGCTTTTTGTGTCTACAACGTCGGTGAATTCTAAGGAAGATCATGTGATGATTTTTATTCTGATGTCTGCACAATAACTATGATAATAAACCAATGTAACTTATACAGGCGATAGATACAAAGGCTGTAGTACTAAGCTGTTCAGGCAGCATCTCTAGAGATAAAGAATAGGTGACATTTCGGGTCGAGACCCTGCATCAGTGCTCGAACCCAAACGCCACCTTTTCTCTTTCTCCAGAGATGCTGTCTGACCTGCTGAGTCACTCCAGCTATCTTCAGTTTAAACCTCCACCTGCAGTTCCTTCCTCCACATGTACGCTGACTGGATTGCATGAAACATAAGCTTTTCCATGTAAGCTTTTACACGTGTGGCGCAGCGGTAGAGTTGCTGCCTTACAGCGAATGCAGCGCCGGAGACCCGGGTTCGATCCCCACTATGGGTGCTGTCTGCACGGAGTTTGAACGTTCTCTCCATGATCTGTGTGGGTTTTTCTCCCAGATCTTCGGTTTCCTCCCACACTCCAAAGACGTACAGGTTTGTAGGTTAATTGGTTTGGTAAATGTAAAAAATTGTCCCTAGTGGGTGTAGGATAGTGTTAGTTTGCGGGGACCGCTGGTCGGCGCGGGACCGGTGGGCCGAAGGGCCTGTTTCCGCACTGTATCTCTAAACTAAACAAAACTAAACATGACAATATACTAAACTAAACTCACCAACTAGGCACAAGTGGAGATGAAGATCAATCCCCATTGAAGACCCGAGATTACCAAAATATCGGGTAGTTCAGGAGGACTGTTCAAACTAAGCTTTGTGGATTGAAGTGGAGATAAGCTGTGGCGTTTCTTTGTGAGTGGTACTTGGAGGTGAGCCAAGCCTGCACATTGCCAGTGAGCTTGGCAACGAGAATAGAAGCTGGATTTTCTTTGGATTTCCTCTAAAGTTTAAGCGGAGCCATTCGCTCACGAATCGGGACTTATACCACCAAGCTGAGTAAAGGAGAGCCCATGTTCATAAGGTCATTGAGTTCATCAGTGATAGGTGAAGAATTAGGCCATTCAGCTACTCCACCATTCAATCATGGCTGATCTATCTCTCCCACTGAATCCCATTCTCCTGCTTTCTCCCCATAACCCCTCACACCCGTCCTAATCAAGTCTGAAGAAGGGTCTTGACCCGAAACATCACCGATTCCTTTTCTCCAGAGATTACGCCAGCATTTTGTGTCTACCTTCGATTTAAACCAGCATCTGCAGTTCCTTCCTACACAAAAATCTGCATTAAAAATATCCATTGACTGGGCCTCCACAACCTTCTGTGGCAAAGAATTCCACCCTCCGACTAAAGAACTTCCTCCTCATCACGTTCCGAAGGGAACGTCCTTTAATTCTGAGACTATGACCTCTGTTCCCACACTCTCCCACTAGTGGAAACATCCTCTCCACATCCACTCTATCCAAGAGCCTTTAATTATGTTAGATACCCCAGTAACACGTTGATATGAGGCTTTGGATGCGCTGAGCTAAGGAGAATCCCGAAAAAAACTGATAAGAGGAATTGGTTCTGTAAGCAGTCCATTAGACAGACCAGACTCCCCACCACTGACTTTATCTACACTTCACGCTGCCTGGGAACAGCAGCTAACGAAATCAAAGACAATGTTTAGTTTAGTCTAGTTTAGAGATACAGCGTGGAAACAGGCCCTTCGGCCCACCGAGTCCGCGCCGACCAGCGATCCCCCGGACACTAGTTCTTCCCTACACACTCGGGACAATTTCCAGAGCCAATTAACCTACAAGCCTGCGTGTCTTTGGGATGTGGAAAGAAACCGGAGCCCCCGGATGAAACCCACGTGGACACAGGGAGAACGTACAAATTAGATCATGTTTAGTTTAGTTCATTTAGAGATACAGCGTGGAAACAGGCCATCGAGTCCGCACCGACCAGTGATCCCCACACGCTAACAGTATCCTACACACACTCGGGACAATTTACATTTTTACACCCAGCCTACTGACCTACAAACCTGCACGTCTTTGGAGTGAGGGAGGAAAGCGAAGATCTCTGAGAAAACCCACGCAGGTCACGGGGTGAAGGTACAAACTCTGTACAGACAAGCGCCCATAGTCAGGATCGAACCCAGGTCTCTGGTCACAGCACTTCTACCGCTTGTGACTTCTTCTTGCGCATGGCGTGCACAGCCTGTAGATCAAGTGGCATGAAAAACGGCGTCTATTTGTTTGTGCATGTCGGGTTGATCGCATTCGTCGAAACGGGGTGGACCACGTGAAGGTTGCGATCACCTCACATGTGACAATAAAGTATCCAATTCAATTCAGTTCAATCCCAGAGGAAACTCTTGCAGTCCCAGGGAGACCGTTCAAACTCCACACAAACAGCGCCAGAGGACAGGATTTAACGTGATGGTGTTGATGGGTCCTTGATGGCTGGGATGGACTTGGCGGGCTGAAGGGCCTCCTTATCTGCGGTACGATTCTCAACATAACTGTTTGACCCTCATCCAGCATCATTGCGATAGATCACCTGTAATAGATTATTGCCTACTGTTTATTGTATCTTGCATTTTGCAGAATGGCTGCCGCGTTTATATTCATCTCAACTGTAAGCACACTCCACGTCCACTTCATAGTCCTGAGAAGTGGCTATTCAAAGATTATGAAAAGTCCATTATAAATACAAATTCTCCCTCTTCAAGATAGAGGAAAATCTATATAAGAATCAATTGTTCAATTCCAACCTGTGAGCTGATACTTCTTTCATCCTCACCAAACTGGGTTTTGTTTTGAAGAGTTTAATGGGCATTTTCAAAATCAAACCATATCTCTTGCATTATCAAATGCAGTCAACTGTGATTTCTGGATGTTGCCAGGTTCAGGAGTCACCTTTTGAAGTTCAGTAAGTGAACGCCTCCACTCAATCCGCCTGGACCTACCTGACCTCCCGGTTGCCAAACACTTTAATTCCCCTTCCCATTCCCGCACTGACCTTCCCGTCCTAGGCCTCCTCCATTGTCAGAGTGAGGCCAAGTGCAAATTGGAGGAACAGCATCTCATATTTCACTTTGGAAGCTTACACCCCAGTGGTATGAATATTGATTTCTCTAACTTCAAGTAACCCTTGCTTTCCCCCTCTCTCCATCCCTCCCCCACCCGTCGTACCAGCTTCATAGTCGTCTTGTTGAGTCTCATTATCTGTAACTCGTTCTCACCTAGCACACGGCTTACAATGGCCCGTTTCCTTTGTCATCGTTACTTTGTTGCACATCTTTCATTCATCTGTTCTAAATCTGTCTACATCACCATCTATAATCTCTTGTTTCCCTTTGCCCTGACTCTCAGTCTGAAGAAGGGTCTCGACCCGAAACATCACCCATTCCTTTTCTCTGGAGATGCTTGCTGCCCCGCTGAGTTACTCCAGCTGTTTGGTGTCTATCTCCACTTAAACCTTTGATGTTCAATGTGTTTCCTTAAAATGTATGACTCCCTTGAAAGGACCGAGGAGTTGTGACTGAAAAGTGTAAACACTAGTGGAAACTGTGGGTAGGTCATCAATCTTTCCTTGCTGCCTTCAGAAACCAAAAACCCATGAACCCTCCGAGACCTTCCTGCACTGCGGCATCTCAGTTACTTTGACAAGGTAAGTATATTATTCTCAACCTCATTCATCTCTAATAGAGACACAAAATGCTGGAGTAACTCAGCGGGACAGGCAGCACCTCTGGAGAGAAGGAATGGGTGGCGTTTCGGCTCGAGACCCTTCTTCAGACTGAAAGAATTCAGAGGAAAGTATCGATGTTCACAGTCTTTCCTGGTGTTTGCAATTCAATCCATAATAGAGATGTGTGGGAAGGAACTGCAGATGCTGCAGTCTGAAGAAGGGTCTATCTTCGGTTTAAACCAGCATCTGCAGTTCCTTCCTGCACGTCTCGAATATAGATTGGATTGCAAACACCAGGAAGATTGAATAACAGTACAGATTTGCAAAGTGGCCGACCCCGTCATAATTGCAGAATTAAACAGTAGACTATTTATCCCAAGCTGACCTGTTTGAAAGCTGACCCAAGCTTTACAAAGGGATGAGCAGCACCAGGCATTGCAGTGTAATAGCAACATGCCTGGCTCAGCTTCAGTTTAATAAAGAAACGCACAGATGGAATTTTGTATGGCTCTTGCCTATATAGGTACAGACATGCACACACTCACGCACACACACACATGCATGCTATATTCATGTAACTATACACCTTGTACCATCTCACGTTTGATCTTGATAAGACATAATTACAGGTCAGCGGTACAATTTCTAGCAAGAGCCAAATATCCAGATATTTTTTAGACAAATATTTTGATTCGGGTCCAGACCATTTGATGGGATTATTTAATGTTCATTCACTGTTGTGTGTAAAATAGCTAACGGAATTGTGTGTTTGTCCCGGGGAGAAATAACCAGACACACAGACACACACAGACAGACAAACACAGGCTGACAATGTGCACACGTGGACACAGACTCATGCGTGCAGACACACGCACAGACATGCGCATTTTAACACACACAGACTGACACCATGCATACACAGACACGCACACATAGATACAGACACACATACATACAGACCAACTGCATGTGTACACGCACACATTGACACGCGTGTACAGACATGCGCACACAGACACATACACACTGACAGCCTGCATACACAGATACGCACACACAGACAAATGCACACACAGCCTCGTGCACACAAACATGCACACACTGACAGCACGCATATACACACAGACACATAGACACAGACACACACATACATACACAGACACAGACACACACATACACACACAGACACATAGACACAGACACACACATACACACACAGATCGAGGGCATGCACACCCAGACACACGGACACTGACATGCATACATGCAGGTACAGACATGCACACACTCACGCTCACTATATTCATGTAACTATACACGTACCCGTACCATCTCATGTTAGATCTTGATGAGATATATTTACGAGACAGCGGTACAATTTTTCAATCTGCCTATTCTGTGCATACGACATAACTTGATGGAGTTGGAGTGGACTTGCCGGCAGATAAAACTTGCTTGAGCTCCTCATTTGGAAATGATGTGATGTCCAAGACATCAGGGTTTGAGGAACTCTGAAATGTGTTTATAATGAGCTTCAGTGGGCCTGCTGCAGCCTCGAGTCCCCAGTGGCCTTGTGGCTTGTGTTCCAGCTGCTCCCAGCTGCCTTTATGAATGAACTGTGCTGAAGACTTGCCAGCTGGGTATTGATGAGCTATTGGAAAGGTCGGTCTGGTGGATGATGTCAAAAGGGTAGAGTTGCTGCCTTGCAGCGCCAGAGACCCGGGTTCGATCCTGGCCACGGGTGCCTGTCTGTACGGTGTTTGTACGTTCCCCCCGGGAACTGCGTGGGTTTCCTCCGGGGCCTCCGGTTTCCTCCCACCCTCCGAAGGCGTACAGGTTTGTGGGCGTAACTGCAAAAACGTCCCGAGTGTGTGCAGGATAGTATTAGTGTGCAGGCGCGGACTCGGTGGGCCGAGGGGCTTGTCTCCCCCGCTGTGTTCCCAAAACTCACAGGGCCAATGTTTCCCAACATCACCGAACCATTGATGTTCTTCCAGAAAAATGAAAGTCAGTGTTACATCTCCACCCATGTAATTGGGAGTTGTTTAGGTCATGCATGTTCTCCCTCTCTGTATAACCATATAACCATATAACAATTACAGCACGGAAACAGGCCAACTCGGCCCTACAAGTCCGTGCCGAACAACTTTTTTCCCTTAGTCCCACCTGCCTGCACTCATACCATAACCCTCCATTCCCTTCTCATCCATATGCCTATCCAATTTATTTTTAAATGATACCAACGAACCTGCCTCCACCACTTCCACTGGAAGCTCATTCCACACTGCTACCACTCTCTGAATAAAGAAGTTCCCCCTCATGTTACCCCTAAACTTCTGTCCCTTAATTCTGAAGTCATGTCCTCTTGTTTGAATCTTCCCTATTCTCAAAGGGAAAAGCTTGATCACATCAACTCTCATCACATCACATCTATCCCTCTCATCATTTTAAAGACCTCTATCAAGTCCCCCCTTAACCTTCTGCGCTCCAGAGAATAAAGACCTAACTTATTCAACCTATCTCTGTAACTTAGTTGTTGAAACCCAGGCAACATTCTAGTAAATCTCCTCTGTACTCTCTCTATTTTGTTGACATCCTTCCTATAATTGGGCGACCAAAATTGTACACCATGTTAGATCTTGATTGTACACCATTGTACACCATACTCCAGATTTGGTCTCACACAGCTGTACTTCCATTGGTTTTTTTAACGGTTGATTTGAGCATCGAGCAGCAAAAGTAACAGAACATTTGTTGAAGTCTATACAAAGCGAATGCCTAATTTGTACCAGCAATGCTGTAAAACAAAACTTCACACGTATAATACTCCCAACAACCAGGGCGGAGGGAATGTATTACATACACTACACCACACAACGTTAACCTGAATTGTCCACATCCAAATCTCTTTGGTCGCACTGAGCACTCTGTGTTTTTGCACGCGAATTGGGATTATTATTTATGGAATTTCCGTTTGTTATATATTATCTGCGTGTATTGTGTTACTCAGCTGCAAGTAAGAATTCCATTGTTCTGTTGTCAGTCAGTACATGTGACAATTGAACACTCTTGACTCTTGAATAGTACTTCTTGATTAGTACGGGTGTCAGAGGTTATGGGGGAGAAGGCAGGAGAATGGGGTTTGGAGGGAGAGATAGATCAGCCATGATTGAATGGCGGAGTAGACAATAGACAATAGGTGCAGGAGTCGGCCATTCGGCCCTTCGAGCCAGCACCGCCATTCAATGTGATCATGGCTGATCATCCTCAATCAGTACCCCGTTCCTGCCTTCTCCCCATATCTCCTGACTCCGCTATTTTTAAGAGCCCTATCTAGCTCTCTCTTGAAAGCATCCAGAGAGAACCTGCCTCCACCGCCCTCTGAGGCAGAGAATTCCACAGACTTACCACTCTCTGTGAGAAAAAGTGTTTCCTCGTCTCCGTTCTAAATGGCTTACTCCTTATTCTTAAAATGTGGCCCCTGGTTCTGGACTCCGCCAACATCGGGAACACGTTTCCTGCCTCTAGCGTGTCCAAGCCCTTAACAATCTTACAATCTAGATGTGATGGGCCGAATGGCCTAATTCTACCCCTATTCCTTATGACCTTATGAATCAAAAGTGACATTTAGACTTTAGAGATACAGACAGAAACTTCACCCTTCCGGTCCCCGAGTCCACGCCAACTAATGATCACCCCGCACACTAGCGCTGCCATGCACACTAGGGACAATTTACAATTTTTACCAAAGCCATTTAACCTACAAACCTGTGCAAGGATAGAACTGCAGATGCTGGTTTACACCGAAGATAGACACAAAATACTTGAGTAACTCAGCGGGACAGGCAGCTTCTCTGGAGAAAAGGAATCAGTGGCGTTTCGGGTCGAGACCCTTCTTCAGTCTGAAGAAACGTCGCCTGTTCCTTCATTCCAGTGATGCCGCCTGTCCCGCTGAGTTTCTCCAGCATTTTGTGTCATCCTACAAACCTGTACGTCTTTGGAGTGTGAGAGGAAACCAGTGAAAACCCACGCGGTCACAGCGAGAACGTACAAACTCCGTACAGACAGCACCAGTAGCCAGGATCGAACCCGGATCTCTGCACCACTCTGCTGACATGGGGAATTTTTTTTGTTACACAGCAAGATTTCAAAAGGTTGCTGGATAAGTATATGATGCAGGAAGATTGTTCCCGATTGTTCCAAATCCAGCGCCGCCCGCGGCCGGACGCCCGCAGCCCCAGCTTTGCGATGTTGGGAGTCAGCGGCCACAGCGCTCCGGAGCTTACCGCACGGCGACCCGGTAAGGTATTGCCCGCTCCCCGCTGGTATCCCAGCGCTGTGGCCGCCGACTCCCAACATCGCGGAGCTGGGGCTGCGGGTGTCCGACCGTGGGCGGCGCTGGATTTGGAGCGCCGCGCAGCCAGGGGTAGAGTTGCCGGGGTCGGAGCTACAACCGGCGCCGCCCGCGGCCGGACGCCCGCAGCCCCAGCTCCGCGATGTTGGGAGTCGGCGGCCACAGCGCTCCGGAGCTTACTGCACGGCGACCCGGTATGGGACTAAGAATTAAAGTTTCCCCCTTCACCCCCCCCCCCCCACCACATAAAATCCCTCCAAACGAACTGACTAACATTTAAGCAACGATTTACAATGATTCCCCGGTCTCCGGGGAGGAGGCAGCCGCTCCAGACTTTTCAAGCCGCCTGCGCTACCTACCTAATCTACGCTAAAAATCTTCCATTCCGAAATCCGAAAAATTCCGAAATCCGAGAAGTGTCTGGTCCCAAGGCTTTCGGATAAAAGGTTGTGTACCTTTACTGAGTTGGATGATCAGCCATGATCATATTGAATGGCGGTGCAGGCTCGAAGGGCCGAATGGCCTACTCCTGCACCTATTTTCTATG
Organism: Amblyraja radiata; assembly: GCF_010909765.2. NCBI lineage: Eukaryota > Metazoa > Chordata > Chondrichthyes > Rajiformes > Rajidae > Amblyraja > Amblyraja radiata. Next base: position 27,324,659 of record NC_045983.1, on the reverse strand, counting down.
TCTCTATGAAAGGAAATAATCTCTGGGAAGGTCGAGGAATGGTCAAGTGGTTTGGAATATTGCCCTTGTCTAAAGAGGGAGTAAAATGACTTTAAAAAGCACTTGTAATTGTTGCACAGCTTTGTTTTAATGTAACTTGACAAGGTAATTACTTAGGATTTCATCTGTGAAGAGATTTTGCAACTCAAGTTATAAACACAGGATTTTATTATGGGCTCGCTCTCTCAACCAGTTTGATTGTTGATTAATTACTCTGTGAGGTACTTGTGGCTGCCAACATAGTTGATAATCAGTTATGGACATTGAATAAAAATAGATATCAAATGCCATTGCCCCAATATTTTTCACAGATTTGATGTACAGTGTTGTGAATTTCAATCTGCCTCGGTGACCTCTATTTTGGTGAGGGGATTTTGAAGAAATTGCTTTTTGTTTAGCTGCTCGATCGTGAACAGCTCCGTTGCTGTGAACTGTTTGAAAGTCTTCACTCCTTCCTATGAGAAGGTGTTTTTATTGATCTGGCCCTGAGACAAGCACAACACTAGAAAGGCCACCTTCAATCCCTGTTTGCCCTTGATGATGGGCTGGAGCACCCGTGTTCACTGGAATTTAGAAGGATGAGAGGGCATCTTATAGAAACATATATAATCCTTGAAGTCTGAAGAAGGGTTTCGGCCCGAAACGTTGCCTATTTCCTTCGCTCCATAGATGTTGCTGCACCCGCTGAGTTTCTCCAGCACTTTTGTCTACCTATAATTCTTGAAGGATTGGATAGACTGGATGCAGGAGAAATATTCCCGATGTTTGGGGGAGTCCAGAACCAGGGGTCACAGTCGAAGAATAAGGGGTAGGCCATTTAGGACTGAGATGAGGAAAAACTTTTTCACCCAGAGAGGTGTGAATCTGTGGGATTCTCTGCCGCAGAAGGCAGTGGAGGCCAATTCACTGGAGGTTTTCAAGAGAGAGTTAGATTCAGCTCTTAGGGCTAATGGAATCAAGGGATATCGGGGAAAAGCAGGAACAGGGTACTGATTTTGGATGATCGGCCATGATAATATTGAATGGCAGTGCTGGCTCGAAGGGCCGAATGGCCTATTCCTGCACCTATTTTCTATGTTTCCATGTTTCTAAGACATGTGGTGACAGTTCCCTCCACAGTGCTGCCATGCAGGGAGCTCCAAGATTTCAACTCAATAGCATAGTCACACAGCACGGAACCAGGCCCTTCGGCCCAACTTGCCAATGCTGACCAAGGTTCACTGCAGTACATGTGGTAATGGTACCTCCAGTGTTGCCAGGTGGAAGGCTCCAAGATTTCAATTTTATGTCATAGAGCCATACAGCACGGAAACAGGCCCTTCAGCCCGACTTACCCATGCCGACGATGCTGCCCCATCCACGCTAGTCTCACTTGCTCGCATTTCACAAGTTCATGTTATAGGAGCAGAATTAATCCAAATTCGGCCCATCAAGTCTACTCCGCCATTCAATCGTGCGTGATCTATCTTTCCTTCTCTCCCGTTCTCATCTGGCCCATATCCCTTTTAATCTTTTCCTATCCATGAAACTGTCCAAATGTCTTTGACATGCTGTTATAGTTCTTGCCTCAACTACCCCCTCAGGCAGCCTTTTTCATGTATCCACCCACCACACCCTGTGTGGAAAAAATTGCCAGTCAGACTCCTATTAATCCTTCTATGACCTCCTATAACTGAAACCTTTCCCCTCTCACCTTAAACCCATGTCCTCTAGTTCTTGATTCCACTACTCTGGATAAAAGACTCTGTGCATTCACCCTATCTTTTCCCCTCATGATTTAATTCACGCCTGTGATATTGATGAAACGGTTTTATTTGTGCATGTTAACACGATGTGTAACTTGGAGATAATGGTGTTCCCATGCATCTTCACTTTAGTTTGGTGATACAGAGCGGAAACAGGCCCTTCGGCCCACCGAACCCGTGCCGAACAGCGATCACCCCGCGCACTAGTTATTTCCTACACACTGGGGGACAATTTACGGAGGCCAATTAACCTACGCACCTGCCCGTCTTTGGAGTGTGGGAGGAAACCGGAGCTAAAGGCAAATTAACCCACGCAGGTCACGGGGAGAACGTACAAACTCCGTACAGACAAGCACCCGTGGTCAGAATCGAACCCGGGTCGCTGGTGCTGTAAGGCAGCAACTTTACCGCTGCGCCACCGTGCTGCCCCATTGTGATTAAAAGGGCTCCATTATCCTCCGCGCCTCGTTGGCAGAACGAGAGGGTGGCCCGATTTATGGACCCGGGCCAACTAGCCGCCCAGGAGGGTTAATTCCTGAGCACAAGCCTGTCCGTTAATTGCAGGCGGCTCAAAGAGTTCATGTAATGTGTCAACGACGGTGGCGCAGCGGTAGAGTTGCTGCCTTACAGCGCTTGCAGCCCCGGAGTCCCGGGTTCGATCCCGACTACGGGTGCTGTCTGTACGGAGTTTGTACCATCTCCCCCCCGTGACCTGCGTGGGTTTTTTCCCGAGTTCCTCGGTTTCCTCCCACACTCCAAAGACGTACAGGTTCGTAGCTTAAGTGGCTCGGTGTTGTGTAAAATTGTCCCTAGTGTGTGTGTGTGTGTGTGTAGGATGCTGTGTGTTCATGGGCGGGGTGATGGCTGGTCGGCTCATGCAGGAACCTTGGCAGTGACTGGATCAAAATGGCAGAGCCAGAATCTATTTAATGGCTGCACGTTGCCATCAGGACTCTCCCACGAGATGTGTAGGAAAGAACTGCAGATGCTGGTTTAAATGAAGAATCTGCCTGTCCCGCTGAGTTACTCCAGCATTTAGTTTTGTGTCTACCAGTCACGCAAGGTGCTGGGTTTGCCCTTCAGTTGTCCAGTTGAGCACCGACCCTAAAGTCCGAACGCCACCGTAAACGGGGGTAGGAGCGACGTGTGTGTCATCGCTGCAAAAAGATGACTGCGGGAGGCGCTGAAAGTGTTTTGCCACGGAGAGCTTTTTTTCTCCCTCCCTCCTTCAAAGGCGGGTGTCTCTGTTAAAAGGATATTTTCTCTCATTTAAAATAAAATCGATCAGTGAGTGTTAAAAGAAAGACAGCTCCGGTCGTGCAACACTAAAATGCTTTCAATCCCCCGGAGTGCCGTGAAGTAGCTTCCAAATGATTTGCGTTACGAGAGAAGGAAAGAGCCTCTAGCCAAGGCAGGCTCAGAACTGCTGACTGGATCCCAGCAGCCAGCTTTCAGTAATGCACTCGGTTATTCCGGAGGCACGCTGTGGAAATGAAAGTGTTCCCTCCAGCCCTATTTCCCCAAGTCAGCCTTGCTTCAGCTTCACTCTGAACAAACTGCTAATCTCAATTTAACAGCACAATGTAAACGGAATTGAAGCAACCAACCAGCCTCAATTAAATTCAATAACTTTTCATTTTTTTTAGCTTATAAATGCCGGGTGCCACCAGCAGAAGGAGTGTGCGCCCCTTTCCTTGCGGCTCACCGTTCCGCGTTCTTGAAGCTGGTGATGGAATGATCTATCAAGCTCCAGAGCATGGGGCAATTGTCAATGCCCCATCCCGTTCCCCCCTCTCTCATAAGATCGTAAGTGATAGGAGAAAAATTAAGCCATTCGGCCCATCAAGTCTACTCCGCCATTCAATCCTGGCTGATCTATCTCTCCCTCTCGACCCCATTCTCCTGCCTTCTCCCCGTGATCTCTGACACCTGCCCTATAACCTCTCTCGCCCCAACACCCAGCACCCACAGCCCGCTCCACTTTTTTCCAGACCCACATTTCGTGTCAGGGTGAATTCCCTTCTCCAAGGGGATTGAAAAAAATTAAAAAATCCCTTTCTAGGCTCGTTAGTTGTTGGCAACATTTAAAATATACACAGTGTTAGTATAGCTTCTCTTGCCCAACCTCCAGCAATTACCTGGGCGTTACTTACATGTTACTGATGCGGAGTGACTGCATTTAATGTCCAGATATTTGGAATGCCACTTGTCATATAGTCATGCCGCATGGAAACAGGCCCTTCGGCCCAACTTGCCCATGCTGACCAAGATGCCCAATCTACACTAGTCCCACCTGGCCACATTTGGGGTGGCACAGAGTTGCTGCCCTACAGCGCCAGAGACCCGGGTTCGATCCTCACCATGGGTGCTATCTGTACGGAGTTTGCGTCTTCTCCCCGTGATCGCGAGGGGCTCCAGTTATCTCCCACATGCCAAAGACGGACAGAAAGCTTTGTAGGTCAATTGGCTTCAGTAAAATTGGACATTGTCTCTAGTGTGTGCAGGATAGTGTTCGTGTACGGGGATCGCTGGTCGGCACGGACTCGGTGGGCCGAAGGGCCTGTTTCCGCGCTGCATCTCTAAAACTGAAAACTAAAATATCCCTCTCAACCTTTCCCATCCATGTACCTACCTAAATGCCTAAATGTACCTCGGTGACTGCCAATCACCCCCCCCCCCCCCCCCCCCCCCCCCAGACACTCCTCCCACAGGAAAATACACTATGTCTGTATACATGTAAATAGATTTATTTATTGAAATCATATTCTATGTCGCTCTTCCAGGGAGATGCTAACTGCATTTCGTTGTCTCTGTACTGTACACTGACAATGACAATTAAAGTTGAATCTGAATCTGAATCTTTAAATGTTGTTATAGCACCTGCCTCAACTGCCTCCTCTGACAGCTCATTCTATCACTGTGTCGGCCCTACAAGTCCAGGCACCGCTATTTCATACCTCTAGTTTCCCTCTCCTCTGACTCTCAGTCTGAAGAAGGGGCTCGACCTGAAACGTCACCCATTCCTTCTCTCCAGAGATGCTGCCTGTCCCCCTGAGTATAACCAGCATTGCAGCTCCTTCCAACACAGGGAGACTGGAAACCAAATTGGAATCCTTGGCTAAGTGCTGATCGCACTAAATGTTGGGATTCCCAATTATATTGTTTAACCTCACACTGTGCAAGGGAATGGGTCAGTCATTTTTTGGTGATGGTGGAGGCGGGTTAGATGTTAGAAAAGGGAAATGTTCCCTGGTTCCCGTGAGACCTATTGTATCTTGACCTGACACATGTGTAGGAAGGAACTGCAGATGCTGGTTTAAAAAGAAGATAGACACAAAATGCTGGAGTAACTCAGCGGGGACAGGCAGCATCTCTGGAGAGAAGGAATGGGTGATGTATTGGGTTGACACCCTTCTTCTGCTTGCCTGTCCCGCTGAGTTACTCCAGCATTTTGTGCCGTTCTTCCACCTGATACATCCTCACTTTAGCGGCCTAACTGAAGGCTGACACCTTTAACAGTCCAGAGCTCCCTCTCGTCTCGATGTGCACTGCAGTCAAGTGCCAGCCAGGATTATGTGTGGCAGTCTCTGGCGTAGACATTGAACACACAACCTTTTCATCCAGAAGTGACTGGGACCCCAGAGCCAAGGCTGACACCTCATCACTGTGTAAATGTTTAGACGTTACTATGGATACCTGAAGCTTAATTGGAAAATGAGACACTGATTCGAAGTGATCTCCAGCTTTGTCACTTGCAGATAACTCTGTGGAGCAAGATAGCAGAGATGATACTCGATGTACTTTACGAGTTAATTTCAATAAACCAGCAGTCTCCAAACTGAACGTAATTAGAGTACAAGTTGGCAGGAACTAGAAAGTGCAGTCTCCGTTAGCACTGTGTATTAAAGCAATTGAACATGACTACAGATAATTAAGTCTCGTAATTGCTTTGACTCCCTGTCTGTGGAACCTCCAACAGCCGAAGAACTTCTCAGGACAGCTTTCCAAACAGTTCTGGACTTCTGGGTTCTTAAATTCTCCCCCCAAACCTTTCTCTGTTTAGTTTTATTTTAGCTTGGAGATACAGCGCGGAAACAGGCCCTTCGGCCCACCGAGCCAACGCCGCCCAGCGATCCCCGCACGTGAACACTATCCTACACACACACACTGGGGACAATTTACATTGATACCGAGCCAGTTAACCCGACAAACCTGTAAGTTCTCCGGCGTGCTTGAGGAATACGAAGATCTCTGGACAAACCCACGCGTGTCACGGGGAGAACATCCAAACTCCTTTCAGACAGCACCCGTGGTCAGGATCGAACTGGGGTCTCTGGCGCTGTGGGGCAGTAGCTCTGCCGTTGCGCCACCGTGCTGCCCCTGGTAGGTTATAGAGCTGGAGCGAGATGCAGGGACAGTGCAATGAACGAGGGTGAAGAAACAAGGGAGACACAAAATTCCTGGAGTAAAGGGCCTGTCCCACTTGGCCATCATTTGCATGTAATTTACGCAACATCATTTACGCGTCACGACGCACGACGCGCGCGTCGTGACAGGCACGTGATGCGCACATGGGGCGTGGTGACGTAGGCAGTTGCGCGCGTTATTTCCCCAGGATTTTGGTATGTACAAAATCTTCGCACGCCATCTGCGTGATGCGCAAATGACAGCCAAGTGGGACAGGCCCTTAAGTCAGCGGGACAGGCGGCATCTCCGGAGAGAAGGAATTGGTGACGTTTCGGGTCGAGATCCTTCCTCAGACTGATGTCAGGGGAGGGGGCGGGACAGAGATAGAATGTAGTCAGAGACAGTAAGACTCGTGGGCAAAGGAGGTGGGGATGGAGAGAGAGAGGGAAAGCAAGGGCTATTTGACGTTAGAGAAGTTAATGTTCATACCGCTGGGGTGTCAGCTACCCAAGCGAAATATAACAATTGTTGCTTACATGCAAGCCAGAGAAGGTCACTGGAGACAGTGGTGGTGGGTGTCTGGAACATAGCAATGAATGCAGTTGTGGCTACTTTGAGAAATTTTTCTTTACCCCTTCTTAATATCTCTGAATATTTGACAAACCTTGAGGTTTGAATGTGTCTGTCTTGGTCATGTTCCCATATTAAATGTTTATCACATAAGTTCATAAGTTGTAGGAGCATAATTAGGCCATTCGGCCCGTCTACTCCGCCATTCAATCAGGGGTGGTCTATCTTTCCCTCTCAACCCCATTCTCCTGCTTCTCCCCATAACCCTGATGCCCGTTCTAATCAAGAATCTGTCAATCTCTGGCTTAAAAGTATCCATTGACTTGTCCTCCACATCCATCTGTGGCAATTAATTCCACAGATTCACCACCCACTGACTAAAGAAATTCCTCCTCATTTCCTTCCTGAAGGGAAGTCCTTTTATTCTGAGGCTATGGCCTATGGCCCGAGACTCTCCAACTAGTGGAAACATCCTCTCCACATCCATTCTGCCCGGGCCATTGACGATTTGATTTTAACAACAGCATATGGACTTTGACTTGGACCTAATATCACCTAAACATCTGCAGACACAGTGAGAGGAATTCCTTTCCTTGAAATAAGGCTTTTGTCCGTCTGGACTGTATTATGGGTCTGGGTCTGGTTGCCAGGAAACCAGGATGTTTTTCTAACCATATTGAGGTAATGGACAATAAGACATTTTATGAGCACCTCCTATATCGCTTGGGCAGCCGACACCCCAGCGGCATGAATGTGCAGGAAGGAACTGCAGACGCTGGTGTAAACCCAAGATAGATACAAAAACCTGGAGTAACTCAGCGGTTGCTAGACACTTTAATTCCCCTTCCCATTCCCATACTGACCTTTCTGTCCTAGATCTCCTCCATTGTCTGAGTGAGGCTAAACGCAAATCGGAGGAACAGCATCTCAAATTTCGCTTGGGCAGCTTACAGCCCAGTGGTATGAATATTGATTTCTCTAACTTCGAGTAACCACGGCATTGTCTCCCTCTCACTATCCCTCCCCCACCCAAGTCACACCAGCTTCTCGTTTTCACCCAACAAACAGCTAACAATGGCCTGTTTCCCTTATCATCGTTACTTTAATGCATATCTTTCATTCATTGTTCTTTATCTCTCTACATCATCGTCGACATCTCTCGTTTCTATTTCCCCTGACTAGTCTGAAGAAGGGTCTCGACCCGAAACGTCACCCATTTCTTCTCTCCAGAGAAGCTGCCTGTCCTGCTGAGTTACTCCAGCATTTTGTGTCCATCATCGAGACATTTCAGGAGTCTGAATCATGAGGAGATACAATACAATACAATACAATACAATACCTTTTATTTGTCACATGAGGTTCAAACGAAATTTGGTTTCTGCAGCCATACAAAAAAAGAACCAAGACACACACCAACACAATTCAATTCACATAAACATCCATCACAGTGAGTCTCCTCCTCACTGTGATGGAAGGCAAAAACTTGTCTCTCCCATGCTCTCCATTCCTCTCCCGAAGTCGAGGTCAAAGCCCCCGGCGGGCGCTAGCAAGTCCGCGGCCACTCAAAGCCACGCCGGGCGATGTAGGGCCCTGCCCCGGGTCTTGATGTTGGAGCCCCCGGCGGGCGCTAGGAAGTCCGCGGCAATTTACAGCCGTGCCGGGCGTTGTAAGGCCCCCCTCCAGGTCACTCTCAACCCCGCAATTCAGGCGGGAGAAGTCGCCGTTGCCGGTGCCCCGCAAAGCAGTCTCCCACCGGGGACCCGCGAGCTCCCGGTGTCACCATCCACCTGAGTCGGGTCGCAGCAGCTCGCCGCCGCAGCTCTCCACGCTCCGAAGCTGGCTAGCTCCACGGAGGTAGGTCCGTAGGTCCACAGCTCCACAGCTCCACAGCTCCACAGCTCCACAGCTCCACAGCTCCACAGACTTGAGCCCCCAGGTTGCTCCGGTTGGAGGCCGCTCCACGGCGCTAGGCCCCAACGGCAACGGAGACCCGACAGGGAAAAGGTCGGGTCTCCATGCAGGGAAGAGATTTAAAATTTCCCCCCCCCCCCCCCTACACATACACATTTAAAAACCCATTACAAACTAAACCCTCAACAGGACAAAAAAATAAAAAATACACAGACAGACTGCAGAGGCCGCTGCGACATCGGTCGCGCCGCCCACCCTTTTATTAGGCTGAGTGAGTTTTGAATGATTCATCCAAGGGGTATAAAAATCTACAGTATACTAGTTAATCCAGATTAAAAAAACTTTTTAAATTAATTAGTAACATTTAGAGAAAAAGGCAAGGGTTCATAATAGAAACAAACAACTGCAGATGCTGGTTTATACCAAAGACAGATACAAAGCGCTGAAGTAAATCAGTGGGTCAGGCAGCATCTTTGTAGAAAAAGAATGGGTGACATTTTGGGTCGGGACCCTTCTTCAAACTCATGAAGAAGGGTCCTGGCACAAAACATCACCCATCCTTCTTCTCTGGAGATGCTGCCTGACCCAATAGACAGTAGACAAGAGGTGCAGGAGCAGGCCATTCGGCCCTTCGAGCCAGTACCGCCATTCATTGTGATCATGGCTGATCTTGCACAATCAGTAGCCCGATCCTGCCTTCTCCGTACACAGGAGCCTGAAATCTGCAACGTCCAGGATCAGGAACAGCTTCTTCCCTTCAACAATCAGGCTACTAAACACGATAACCTCATATAAGCTCTGAAGTACAATAGACTGGTATTCTTATTATTAGTGCTTGTTTTTTTTGTGCGTGTGTACACACACACACACACACACACACACACACACACACACACACACACACACACACATACACACACACACACACACACACACACACACACACACACACACATACATACACACACATACACACACACACACACACACACACACATACACACACACACACACACACACACACACACACACACACACACACACACACACACACATACATACACACACATACACACACACACACACACACACACACACACACACACACACACACACACACACACACATACACACACATACACACACACACACACACACAGATACACACACATACACACACACACACACACACACACACACACACACACACACACACATACACACACATACACACACATACACACACGCACACACACACACACACACACATATGTTCAAGAAGGAACTGCAGATGCTGGAAAATCGAAGGTAGACAAAATTGCTGGAGAAACTCAGTGGGGGCGGCAGCATCTATGGAGTGAAGGAAATAGGCAACGTTTCGGGCTGAAACCCTTCTTCAGACATATATGTGTGTGAGTGTGTGTGAGTGTGTGTGTGTGTGTGTGTGTGAGTGTGTGTGTGTGTGTGTGTGAGTGTGTGTGTGTGTGTGTGTGTGTGTGTGTGTGTGTGTGTGTGTGTGTGTGTGTGTGTGTGTGTGTGTGTGTGAGTGTGTGTGTGTGTGTGTGTATGTGTATGTGTGTGTGTGTGTGTGTGTGTATATGATCTATTTATATATATTTGTGAGTATGCATACATGTACACACACTGAACTTTTTTTTTTCCTGACGTTTATTATATTGTTTACAGTGTATTATGTTTACATATTCTGTTGTGCTGCTGCAAGTAAGAATTTCATTGTCCTATCTGGGACATATGACAATAAAACACTCTTGACTCTCTTGACTTGAAGCCCGTCTCTGAATGAGTCCTTGGGAACAGTCCATAAATCAAAGAGTCAGTCCTCTCTCAGGAAACCGTTTGGGATAAACCGTGATAGGGACCCTTGCCGCCTTCTCCAAACGCGGCAACACTTCCCCACTCTTGACTCCTGAGGTCCACGTTGAATCCAGGTCTCCACTGTGCCGACCCTGTCATTCCCGGTCTTCAAGTTGAGCTGGAAGGCCTTTCTCACCCATCGGTATGTTGCGGTCCCATTTATTCTCGGCCTCTGTTGTTGTTTTGCGTTGCCGGAGATGTACACTCGCACATTATTCATTAACATTTCAAGAGGGAAACAGCTTTGAAAATAAGATGCAAATGACTATCCTGGAGGCATTGAATCTGACGTAATGTGCTTACCCTGCTAATGTTTCAAGAAGAAACCAATGTTGGTAATGTGAAAGTCAATTTGTTTAGATTTGTTCAGGCTCAATGCCTTAAAGGTCACATCATCCGCATCTGACACTACGTAAATTAGGCGCTGATGCTTAAACAGTGTGAGACTTTGATGCCGAACAGAGAGATTTTTAGCATCCCCGCTCAGTCACCGCGCTTTCAGTAAAAGGCTTTCCAACCGAACCGCGAAAGAAACACACCATTAAGAAATGGGAGATCAGACACGAAAAGCTGGAGTAACTCAGCGGGACAGGCAGCATCTCTGGAGAGAAGGAATGGGTGACGTTTCGGGTCGAGACCCTTCTTCAGACTGCTTTCTGATGCTGCCTGTGCCGCTGAGTTACCCCAGCTTTTTGTGTCTATCTTCGGTTTAAACCAGCATCTGCAGTTCCTTCCTACACATGGAGAAATGGGTTTGAGTTCAGTCTATTGTCACGTGTGCCGGGGTAGAGTGAAAAGCCTTTGTTGCTGCGTGCTAACCAGCCGGCAGAAAGACTACACAAACGCCCAAAGAGCTGGTGTTACTCAGCGGGTCAGGCAGCATCCATGAAGAACAGGGATAGGTGGTGTTTCGGGCGGGGACCATTCTACAGACCCTTCGAACATCATTAGTTTAATTTATTGTCACGTGTACCGAGGTACAGTCGAAAAGCTTTTGTTGCGTGCTAACCAGTCAGCAGAAACATGGTTACAATTGAGCCTTTCACAGTGCATAGATGCATGATAAGGGAATAATGTTTAATGCAAGGTGAAATCAGTAAAGTCCGATCAAGCTTGTTCATTCTTCATTCTGAAGAAGGGTTTCGGTCCGAAACGTTGCCTATTTCCTTCGCTCCATAGATGCTGCTGCACCCACTGAGTTTCTCCAGCATTTTTGTCTACCTTCAAAGTCCGATCAAGGATAGTCCGAGGTAGACAAAAAAACTGGAGAAACTCAGCGGGTGAGGCAGCTATCCTTCGCTCCATAGATACTGCTGCACCCGCTGAGTTTCTCCAGCGTTTTTGTCTACCTTCGATTTTTCCAGCATCTGCAGTTCTTTCTTAAGCAAGGGTAGTCCGAGGGTCACCAAAAGCGGTAGAGAGTAGTTCAGCGCTGCTCTCTGGTTGTGGTGGAGTTATTTGCTTTGTTTTAACGGTCTGGCTTTAAACTCACAGTGATGGCAACATTCTCAGTGTGACTGAGTGACCAGTGGAATCTCCGTCCAGCCAACTTGAGAATTAATTCTTGGCAAGTGAAGGCCCCATTTAAATCCTTCTCAGAAAATAACATGGTCTGCATTTCATTAGGCTTTGTCGACCAAAAAAAAAACATTGTGGAGCTGTTAAAACATAAAGGAAAACCTGCAAGCTGTTTCTTATTTTGGAATTGGCTTACTTGGTGAGGAAGCTCCCACAGCAGCGGAGATGAGACCACAGCTTAGTTGTAGTTTAGAGGTACAGTGCAAGTCCGTGCCGACCAGCGATCCCTGCACATTAACACTACTCTACACACACTAGGGACAGTTTTACATTTACACATTCATACCAAGCCAATTAACCTACAAACCCACACGTCTTTGGAGTGTGGGAGGAAACCGAATATCTCTGAGAAAACCCACCCAGATCACGGGGAGAAGGTACAAACTCCGTACGGACAGCACCCATGTGTCGAGAGCTGCAAGCACTGTAATGCCCCCTGTCCCACTTAGGAAACCTGAACGGAAACCTCTGGAGACTTTGCGCCCCACCCAAGGTTTCCGTGCGGTTCACGGAGGTTGCCGGAGGTTGCAGGTAGTGGAAGCAGGTAGGGAGACTGACAAAAACCTCCGGGAACCGCACGGAAACCTTGGGTGGGGCGCAAAGTCTCCAGAGGTTTCCGTTCAGGCTTCCTAAGTGGGACAGGGGCATTAGGCAGCAACTCTACCGCTGGGCTACCATGCTGTAGATTGGGCACCTTGCTCGGCATTGGGCAAGCTGGGCCGAAGGATCTGTTCCCCCTTTACTGCTCAGACCCGAAGAATTGGGATGGGAGACGCCCCCCCCCCCCCCCCCCCCCCCCCCACCCCCGTGCCATTACGATATCTTCCTCATGACCTTCTAGATGACAGAGAAGCGGATGTTTGGAGGATTACATTTCTGCAGGACCTGACAGAGATGGCCGGCCCTCTTTATTGTGAACATTGCAAACATAAGGCCAGCTCTGAGGCACGGTACATGATGTATGATTCCCCTCGCCCTCTCCTTGCTTATTCATTCGTTTCGGCGAGGCCACAGACGGCTCTGTGATGCAGTTCGCTGAGCAATGGAAAATTTTTCATTAATAACATGGAAAGTATACTGCCCCTCAGTCACCCAGATGAAACTCTCTTTTCACCCAGAGAGTTGTGAATCTCTGGAAGTCGCTGCCACAGAAGGCAGTGGAGGCCAATTCACTAGATGTTTTAAAGAGAGAGTTAGATTTAGCTCTTTGGGCTAACGGAATCAAAGGATATGTGGAGAAAGCAGGAATGGGGTACTGATTTTGGACGATCAGCCACGATCATATTGAATGGTGGTGCTGGCTCAAAGGGCTGAAAGGCCTGCTCCTGCACCTATTTTTCTATGTTTCCATGGTTAAAAGGAAGTGGGTTTCAGATGTTTGCAAATAGATTCAGCATTTAAATTAACAAAAAAAAAGGTTTTCCAATTCCGACTTTGCAGAATTGTTTGTATTTTATCACCCTAAAAATGCAGCGCAAAGCATTTACTTCAGTCAATTAATCCAACCTAATTGAAATTAAAACAGGGGAGTGCTTAGAATACCTACTATTTCCTTGAAAGACTGAGCAGGGAAGAAAGCAGAAATCAGGTAGCCCCGGCATTCAGACTCTCTATCTCTCCCCCACCCAAGTCGCACCAGCTTCTCGTTTTCACCCAACGACCAGGTAACAATGGCCTGTTTGCCTTTATCATTGTTACTTTTTTGCATATCTTTCATTCATTGTTCTTTATCTCTCTACATCGCAGTCTATATCTCTCGCTACCCCTATCCCTAACCAGTCTGAAGAAGGGTCTCGACCCGAAACGTCTCCCATTCCTTCTCTCCAGATATACTGCTTTTCCCGCTGAGATACTCCAGCTGTTTGAGTCTATGTTTGGTATAAACCAGCATCTGCAGTTTCTTCCTACACAACATGTTCTGCCTTTACTATTTGTATTTGGAGTAAAATTCCAGCCATTTTGCTCTTAAAGACATTCATCCTTGGTCACACAATAACCGCGTTCAGTGTGTGTACACATAATGGGTGACGTTTCGGGTCGAGACCCTTCTTCAGATTGATGCCGGGGAGGGGGCAGGACACAGATAGAATGTAGGCGGAGACAGTAAGACTAGTGGGAGGACTGGGAAGGGGAAGGGGATGGAGAGAGAAAGCAAGGGCTACGTGAAGTTAGAGAAGTCGATGTTCATACCGCTGGGGTGTAAACTACCCAAGCGAAATATGAGGCGCTGTTCCTCCAATTTGCGCTGGGCCTCACTCTGACAATGGAGGAGGCCCAGGACATAAAGGTCAGATTGGGAATGGGAGGGGGAGTTGAAGTGCTGAGCCACCGGGAGATCAGGTAGGTTGAGACGGACTGAGCGGAGGTTTTCAGCGAAACCATCCCCGAGCTTGCGCTTGGTCTCGCCGATGTAGAGAAGTTGACACCTGGAACAGCGGATGCAGTAGATGAGGTTGGAGGAGGTGCAGGTGAACCTCTGCCTCCTCTGGAAAGATTGTTTGGGTCTTTGGATGGAGTCACCTGTTCCTTTTATCCGGAGTTGCTGCCTCACCCGCTGAGTTACTCCAGCATTTTGTGTCTACCTTCGATTTAAACCAGCATCTGCAGTTCTTTCTTGCACACTGAACTGAAGTGTATTGTTTTTCCGCTGACTGGTTAGCACGCAACAAAAGCTTTTCATTGTACGTCGGCACACGTGACAATAAATGAAACTAATGATGTTAGCAGGATCTGTAGAAGGGTCCCCACCCGAAACATCACCTACCCCTGGTCTCCAGGGATGCAGCCTGACCCACTGAGTTACTCCAGCACTTTGTGTCTTTTTTTTTTGGCAAGCCAGCATCTGCAGTTTCTTGTTTCTACTCAATGGCGTTGTTGCTGTTTAGTGAACATTCAGCAGCTAAATGCACTGGCAAAGCAATATGTGAAAAAAAAGGAACTGCAGATGCAAGTTAACACCAAAGATAGACACAAACTGCTGGAGTAAATCAGCGGGTTGAGACAGCATCTCTGGAGAAAATGGGTAGGTGGCGTTTCGGGTCAGAACCCTTCTTCAGACTCACTGTGACTTTAGATTCATGTCCTCTTTACTACAAGGTGGTACATCAATGGAAGGTGGAGAAATGTTCCTCAGTCCATCACAGAACAGGCCTTTGTCTGCTCATTTTAACAAAAATACCAGGTTTTGTGAACAGTGCAGTGTCCTTTTGTGCTTCAAAGGAACACACAGCTGTTGGCAGAACAAACAGAATGGCGGAGCTGCAGTGAGAGGGGCGTGGTGGCAGTGATAACTGAACGATTCTAATCTTGCTTTCATATTTACCTCAGGGGGAGTCTAGCATTACGGCAGAACTGAGGCGGCAAAAATGGAAATATGTTTTGTTCTCGGTCTTGAAGGAAACATTTAAAGAGCAAGAAGGAACAGCACTGTTCCAGACCTGCCCGTGAACGTGGGATTACTCGGGCATAGACCCTTCTGCTGCTGGACATTGAGGGGCAGAGTCCGGTGGGGACATCCCTCAAGCAAGGGAAGGGATTGCAGACCAGGGGGCTGCAAGAGTGGCGTTTGGTGCTTGGCTTAAAGGCATTTGCCAACACTACTGAATATAACAGGTTCATAACTAAGAGGAGTAGAATTAGTGGCATCGAGTCCACTCCGCCATTCAGTCATGACTGACCTCTGCCTCCTAATCCCACTTTCCTGCCTTCTCCCCATAACCCTTGACACCCGTTCTAATCACGAATTTGTCTATCTCTGCCATAAAAATATCCACTGACTTGGCCTCCACAGCCCTCTGTGGCAATACCAAAAATAACGCTAAAGGGCGGCACGGTGGTGCAGAGGAAGAGTTGCTGCCTTACAGCACCAGAGACCCGGGTTGGACCCTGACTACGGGTGCTGTCTGTATGGAGTTTGTACGTTCTCCCTGTGACCTGCATGGGTTTTCTCCGGGGGCTCCAGTTTCCTCCCACACTACAAAGTCGTGCAGGTTTGCAGGTTAATTGGCTTGGTGTAAATGTAAAATTGTCCCTAGTGTGTGTAGGATAGTGTTAATGTGCAGGGACAGGTGGGCCAAAGGGCCTGTTTCCACGCTGTATGTCTAAACTAAACTAAACTAAACTAAGTTAATGGAGTCATTGAGCCATTGAGTGATACAGCATGGAAACAGGCCCTTCAGCCCAACTTGCCCACACCGGCCAACACGTCCCAGCTACACTCGTCCCACCTGCCTGCGTTTGGCCCATATCCCTCCAAACCTGTCCTATCCATGTACCTGTCTAATTGTTTCTTAAACGTTGGGACAGTCCCTGCCTCAACTACCTCCTCCGGCACCTCGTTCCATACACCCACCACCCTTTGTGTGAAAAGGTTACCCCTCGGGTTCCTATTAAATCTTTTCCCCTTCACCTTAAATCTGTGTCCTCTGGTCCTCGATTCACCTACTCTGGGCAAGAGTCTCTGTGCATCTACCCGATCTAGGTTAATTGGATTTGGTAAAGATTGTAAATTGTCCCCACTGTGTGTGTTGGTGAGTGCTAGTGTGGGGGGATTACTGGTCGGTGCCGGCTCGGTGGGCCGAAGGGCCTTTTTCTGCGCTGTATCTCTAAACTAAACTATAAACTGAACGCAAATCTCTGTCATTCATTGCAGAAGGGCTTAGCAGTGCATTGAAGTGACTACCTAATCTCCTCAATTACTTCACAATTAAACATAAAAATACTTTTGAAGAGATGGAGAAGACAGATCGGGGCACGTACCATGCAATTGCAGTCTAAACAAATATACTTTGTGTAATCTTTAGATTGTGTTTGCTTAAACTGACTGAGGTTTCCCAACATATGTTGGAGTTGGAAAATAAATTCTGTGATTTATTCTGGCTGGTGTTTCTTCTTGTGTGTGGCTTGCTTGTATTCATGTACGGTGTTAGCTGATTCAATTGGATAGCACAGGATAGGGCGGCACGGTGTGAGGCGGTAGATTTGTTGCCTTACAGCGCAGGAGACCCGGGTTCGATCCCGACTGCGGGTGCTGTCTGAGCGGAGTTTGTACGTTCTCCCCGGGACCTAGCGTGGGTTTTTTTCTCCGGGGCCTTCGGTTTCCGCCCACACTCCAAAGACGTGCAGGTTTGTAGGTTCATTGGCTTGTATAAATTGTCCCAAGTGTGTAGAATGGAACTAGTGTCCTGGTTGGCGTGGACTCGGTGGGCCGAAGGGCCTGTTTCCACGCTGCATCTCTAACACTAAACTAAATTGCTCAGGAACAGAAAGATATCTGTGTCCGACGGTGGGAGTTGGCGAGGGCTATGTGGGTTGAAGGAACTTCTTCCATGCTGTCTAGGTCTGTGACCCTCAAGGAGATTTTTCCAACTTGTATCACTAAACTAAACTAAACTAAACTACTAAAAAGGACAGCATGGTGGCCCAGCGATAGTACTACAGCCTTACAGCATCAGAGAACTGGATTCGATCCCGACCACATGCGCTGTCCGTACAAAGTTTGTACGTTCTCCTCGTGACCTGTGTGGGTTTTCTCCCAGATCTTCGGTTTCCTCCCGCACTCCAAAGGCGTACATGTTTGTAGGTTAATTGGCTTCGGTAAAAATTGTAAAGTATCCCTGGTGTGTTCAGTTTAGTTTAGTTTTGAGATACAGCGCGGAAACAGCCCCTTTGGCCCACCGAGTCCGCACCGACCAGCGATCCCCGCACATTAACACAATCCTACACACACAAGGGACAATTTACGCTTAAACCAAGCCAATTTACCTGCATACCTGTACGTCTTTGGAGGGGGTCGGCGTGTTAGTGTACGAGTGACCGCCTGTCGGCACGGACTCGGTGGGCTAAAGTGCCTGTTTCCAGGCTGTATCGCTAAGCTAAAATAAACTACTTAACTCATTCAACCGAGCATTTGACCCTTTTGCTTCCTCCAGTTTGGTTGAACCCGCCCAACATTATTTGATCTCAAGGGAGCCAAGAGTGGTTTATCGTCATCTGTCCCAGAGAGAACAATGAAATTCTTACCGTTCTGCGCTGGATCTCCTGGTTGCTAACATGATTGTAACCCCACTTCCCGGAAAGGCCTGGATAGAGTGGATGTGGAGAGGACGTTTCAACTATCGTCGATCCACCGGGTAAATGCGTTGACGCACGAGCTTCCTTATCCCCTTCTCTTCGAACATTCGTACGAGAGTTTTCCTGACTTCTGCAGACACTGAAGTTATTTCTCTCGAGTATGCTTTGATTCTCTGCTGAAGGAATGGTGAACAACCAAGAGATGTAGATGGAGGCTCGAGGCACTTGTAAATGAGGCCACATCGAGAACGAACACTCGCATGTTCTCCATTTCAATGTTTTCACATAGGTAGCTGTTCAAAGTGGAAATGAAATTAATAAAACATTTTATTAAAGCTGGTAGTACAGTGCCCAATTAACATTCTTTGGGATTCAGAAAAACTTGTTTATTTATACATGCTTTAGGGGGGAGGGGAGCGTCTAATGATTGTTATTCTGGTAAGGGAGCTGTGGAACAACTTTAGCCTGGAGTAATCATTTGTGGAATTAAGAGAAACCTCCAGGATTCATTGCTTTTTATTGAAACTTGCCTCGATTACGTTCATTCACATTTTATGAAGCTATTATACATACATATGTATATTTTATGAAGACAAGGCATGATTAAAAGCACGTTTGCGCAGATATTCTGATTTATTATACATTCGGATTCACCACTGCACAATTTTTATGAGATTTCACATTTCCATACTTAGTGCATGAAGTCACCGCCTAGCCTGAGTACACCATGTCTGTAGGGGCCTCTCAGTCACTCACTGCGGCCTGCCTGATCTCCTGGCTGCTCACCATTGTGACTCCACTTTCTGGAAAGGCCTTAATAAAATGACTGTGGAGAGGATGTTTCCACGAGTGGGAGCCTCGGAATAAAAGGACGTACCTTTAGAAAGGTGATGAGAAGGAATTTCTTTCGTCAGAGGATGGTGAATCTGTGGCGTTTATTGTTTGCAGGTGGCTGTGGAAGCCAAGTCAATGGATATTTTTAAGGCGGGGATTGACAGGTGTTTGGGATGTACGAGAAAACTGGAGATCCCGGAGAAAACCCACGCAGGTCGGGGGGTGGGGGGGGAGAACGTAAAACTCCGTACAGACAGCACCCATAGTCAGGATCGAACCCGGGTCTCTGGCGCTGTAAGACAGCTACTCCACCATAGCGCCCTCGGTCAAGAATCACGCATCTTCGGTGCCTTGAGTCGCCATTATCAGCGCTGGTTGTGAACACTGTTTGGGGCCATCTCAAGATGAGCATTACATTTGGATCCTTGTGATATTAATAATATACCTTTGAGAGTGAATTACTGAATTACTCCAAAGAGGTCCTTATCTTACTGATTTGTGGTCTGTCAGAAGTTGTTTAGTTTAGAGATACAGCGTGGAAACAGGCCCTTCGGCCCACCGAGTCCGCACTGACCAGCAATCCCCGCACATTAACATTATCCTTCCACACATTAGGGACAATTTTTCATTCATACCATGCCAATTTACCTACAAACCTACACGTCGTTGGAGCGTGGGACAAAAAACCCAAAGATTTCGGAGAAAACCATTGCGGTCACGGGGAGAAGGTGCAAACTCTGTACATACTGCACCCATGGTCAGGATCCAATGCAACTCTACAGCTGCGCCACCGTGCTGGAAGGGGGAAGGATTGCTGCAGGTACCAAGTGATTAGTGTCATGGATACAATGTGGAAACAGGCCCTTCGGCCCAACTTGCCCACAACATGTCCCAGCTACGCTAGTCCCTCCTGGCCTTGCTTGCTCCATATCCCTCCAAACCTCTCCTATCCATGTACCTATCCAACTGTTTCTTAAATGCTGGGATAGTCCCCGCCTCAACTACCTCCTCTGGCAGCTCATTCCATCCATGTACCTATCCAACTGTTTCTTAAATGTTGGGATAGTCCCCGCCTCAACTACCTCCTCTGGCAGCTCATTCCATACACCCACCACCCTTTGTGTGAAAATGTAACCCCTCAGATTCCAATTCAATCTTTTCCCCTTCACCCTAAGCCTCTGGTCCTCGATTCACCTACTCTGGGCAAGCGACTCTGTGCATCTACCCGATCTATTCCTCTCATGATTTTATACACCTCAACAAGATCACCTCATCCTCCTGCGCTCCAGGGAATAGAGTCTGAGATTAATTTACTGTCTGGGCAAAGCTGGGGGCCTTTCCCTGCTGCTCAATGGGTGGCCACAGTGGCGCAGCGGTAGAGTTGCTGCCTTACAGCGCTTGCAGCGCCGGAGACCCGGTTCGATCCCGACTACGGGTGCTGTCTATACGGAGTTTGTACGTTCTCCCTGTGACCGTGTGGATTTTCTCCAAGATCCCCGGTTGTCTCCCACACTCCAAAGACGTACAGGTGTGTAGGTTAATTAGCTTGGTATAAATGTAAATTGACCCTAGTGTGTGTAGGATAATGCTAATGTGTGGGCATCACTGGTCGGTGCGGAGCCGATGGGCTGAAGGGCCTGTTTCCGCGCTGTATCTCTAAACTAAACTAAAACTAAACTCAAGAGCCACTGCTCTCAACACGCCATCTTGCCACAAGCAGCCTCTCCGAGTGTAAATCCCTTGTACAGCAGATGATGGTCCTTTCAGCCTTCCCAGCCTCAGCCTGTGATCATCCTCCTGTTGGATTGTTGTATAAAGGCATGCTGCTTGTGATGATCCACTTTGTGCAGCTTTTCAAATGTCTCCCTCTTGCAGACTCGCCGCCAGCTTACTGCACTATGATCATTTCCACCAGCACCATCATTAAGGTGGGCGGCAGGCTGCTTCCTTGAGGAGGGCACTGCGATGAAAGGCACTCCAACACTAATACTTGAAGCACCGACGCATTCCAGCTGCTAATTCATTTACGTACTGAATGTTTCCCCGAACCTTCCCACAGGCACCTGCTCACGACCTGCATCCCTCAGTTAACTGTGCGTAGGAAATGAACTGCAGATGCTGGTTTACACCGAAGATAGACACAAAATGCCAGAGTATCTCAGCGTGTCAGGCAGCAGGGTCCCGATCCGAAATCTTTTTTCTCCAGAGATGCTGCCTGACCCGCTGAGTTACTCCACCACTTTGTGACTATGTTAGTTTTGTTTAGTGTAGAGATTCAGCGCGGAAACAGGCCCTTCGGCCCAGCAAGCCCGTGCCGACCAGCGATCCCCACACATTAACACTATGCTACACACACGAGGGACAATTTACATTTATACCAAGCCAAGTAACCTACAAACCTGTACGTCTTTGGAGTGTGGGAGGAAAGCGAAGATCTCGGAGAAAACCCACGCAGGTCACGGGGAGAACCTGCAAACTCCGTACTGTGCGGCAACTCTACTGCAGTGCCACCATGCCGCCCGTTTAAGTTTAAAGTGTTGTTGGTGTTTAGTTGCGGGCATCATTTTGTTTTAACGTGCGAGTGGGTTTTTATAACTGTTAGGATCAGCGCGTAGAACATTTGTACAGACTGAAGTTGGAAGAAATCCTCTCCAGGAACAAGTCTAGTGCAATACAAGGCAGTGCAACTAATGGAGAAAAAATTAAAAACAGTAAGCACATTAACAAAATAAATTACACACACCGCTGTCTCCACATTCCATTAAACCAGGGCTTAACTCAGATAAAGTGTTTGTGTACAAAAGGGAACTGCAGATGCTGGAATATCGAAGGTACACAAAATTGCTGGGGAAACTCAGCGGGTGCAGCAGCATCTATGGAGCGAAGGAAATAGGCGACGTTTCGGGCCGAAACCCTTCTTCAGACTGTGTTTGTGTAGTTGAGCCTACGCATCATCTGGTTTTACTGCACTGTTGTCAACCAACTACTTGAGATTCTGTACCTTGTCTATGATATAAACTGTTTATAGTTCGCTGGTTAATAGAGAGAGCACATTGTGTGCTCCATGCTCAACTCACTGATTATTTTTGTATGGTTCCTAAAGTCAACATTGCACAGGGCATCCCTAGTTTGCCAATTAAATAGTAAATGTAAGTTCAATAATAGACGAACTGATCTACAGGAGGGGTCATTATTTATAGTTCATTTATTCACAGATTGTTGATTTAGACTTTCCTAGTTTAAAACTTGGATTTTTAATTGTGCAATAATGGTCTCACCATCTTGCTTTCAAATCTACATTATTTACAACTATAAGGAATTGATTTAGTTTTGTTTAGAGATACAGCGCGGAAACAGGCACTCCGGCCCGCCGAGACCACACTGACCAGCGATCCCCGCACAATAGCATTATCCTACACACTTTCGGGACAATTTTTCACTGTCCTCCACACACTAGGGACAGTTTTTTTTTTAACCAAAGACAATTAACCTACAAACCTGTACGTCTTTGGAGTGTGGAAGGAAACCAAAAATCTTGGAGAAAACCCACGCAGGTCACGGGGAGAACGTACAAACTCCGTACAGACAAGCACCCATAGTCAGGATCGAACCTGGTCTGGCCAGCTGGATTTGATCCACCCCCTCGCGAATAATAACACATTCCACAGACAAAGAGAAGGACGATCTACATCTCTACTGCCAGGTTAAATCAAAAGTGCAAAAGGAACTCCACAAACACAGGCAGCACCCGAGGTCAGGATCGAACCTGGATCTCTGGCACTGTGAGGCACCAGCTCTGCCAGCTCCTCTACAGTGCTGCCCTGAATGCCGTAGGATGGTTGATCAGGCAGGAGAACCGAGAGGACTACTGCTGCTGAAGATTGACACAACATGATGGAGCAACTCAGCGGGACAGGCAGCATCTCTGGAGAAAAAAAGATGGGTGACGTTTCGGGTTTTCACGCACGACTCCAGCCTCTGATTTCTAAGTTCCTATGTTACCGTGTGTGATAATCAAGGAGTTAAAAGCCGTAAATTGAATCAGTGTCCATCTGATGTGTTGATTAGAATTCGGCTGGCAACCGGAAGGTAGCTGGTTCGAATCCCGCTTGGAGTGCATACTGTCGTTGTGTCCTTGGGCAAGACACTTCACCCACCTTTGCCTGTGTGTGTGGATGTAATTATGTGAAGCACTTTGGGGTCAATGCAAGTTGACTAAAAATGTGCTATATAAATTAAAAAAAAGAAAGAAAGAAAGAAAGAATTAACTCTTGTTAAACAGTAACAGTTTCACAACCTACTTCACGACCTCTGCCGAGTTTGCCCTTGACTCATACTCGCAGCATGGTCGTCACGAGGTCGTAGGAGCTTGTAGGTAGGTCGTGATGCTAGTCGCAGGTACTCGTGGCATCAAGTAGGTCGGGGCGTTTTTTTGACAAGATGAAAAATGTCCATGAGTAAAAAAGATTGTGAATCAGGTCGTGAGAGTGGGACAGGCCCTTAAGAGAGAGACCCAGTTGAATCCCACCATGACTGATGGACTTGAACTGTGTAGGAAGGA
This sequence comes from Amblyraja radiata, assembly GCF_010909765.2. NCBI lineage: Eukaryota > Metazoa > Chordata > Chondrichthyes > Rajiformes > Rajidae > Amblyraja > Amblyraja radiata. The sequence goes on along the minus strand of NC_045983.1, from coordinate 27,301,067 downwards.
ACTGCAGATGCTGGTTTACACTGACGATAGACACAAAATGCTGCAGTAACTCGGCAGGACGGGCAGCAGATAGACACAAAATGCTGGAGGAACTCAGCGGGCCAGGCAGCATCTCTGGATAGTAGGAGTGGGTGACGTTTCATAGAAACATAGAAACATAGAAAATAGGCGCAGGAGTAGGCCATTCGGCCCTTCGAGCCTGCACCGCCATTCAATATGATCATGGCTGATCATCCCACTCAGTATCCTGTACCTGCCTTCTCTCCATACCCCCTGATCCCTTTAGCCACAAGGGCCACATCTAACTCCCGCTTAAATATAGCTAATGAACTGGCCTCAACTACCTTTTGTGGCAGAGAATTCCAGAGATTCACAACTCTCTGTGTGAAAAATGTTTTCCTCATCTCGGTCCTAAAAGATTTCCCCCTTATCGAGACCCTTCTTCAGGCTGTTGTTTTACAGGTTGTGGTCTGGCTGCATTTCCACCACGGGGATGAAAACCTTCTGCTGCCTCTAATTGTCCGTCAGTGTGAGGCTTGTCAAATCATTTCCTGTAGCTGATGCATGCCATCATTAATATGTAAATTCAGAGGATTAAGAGATAGTTTGAGTTGCAAATCTGCGGTATTTGCAGGTCGATTTATGAAGCTTTGCACAAACGGATCCTTTCATCAGTCTTCCCTGCTGATTTTAACTGCTTGCTGGCTTTACACATTAATTGTCTGCTGAACTTGTCACACTGACATTAAGTGATTAATAGCGTTTTATTGACACGATAATTGTTAATGAAACAGTAATCAAACACTCTGGTTCAGAATGGGAACAGTTTGAAGTTGTGTGTCAAGTGTTCTCCATCTATGGCTCAGTCCGCCTGAACCTACCTGATCTCCCGGTTGCTAAAAACTTTAATTCCCATACCCATTCCCATTCCCACACTGACCTTTCTGTCCTGGGCCTCCTCCATTGTCAGAGTGAGGCCCAGCGCAAATTGGAGGAACAGCATCGCATATTTCGCCTGGGCAGTGGTATGAATATTTGCATATGTTCCAGTCATTGTTCTTTATCTCTCTACATCATCGTCTATATCTCTCGTTTCCCTTATCCCTAACCAATCTGAAGAAGGGTCTCAGCCAGAAACATCACCCATTCCTTCTCTCCAGAGATGCTGCCTGTCCTGCTGAGTTACTCCAGCAGTTTTGTGTTTATCCACTTGTCACTTCCCAGGCTTTGCCCCGCTCCCTCCTCTCTTCCAGCATCCCCCCACCGACCCCCATCACCTATCCATATTCACCTCCTGCTCCTTCTACGGACAAATCAACAGTTGCCACGCTGGTCTCCTATGTAGCCATCTCAGGACCCGCTAAGTGGGAGCAGACGTTATTGTTTTGGGATCCTGAGGGACTCCGAAACTAAAAGGAAGAATGAGATAAAGGTAGACTCCCAACATGCAGTGCCAACCATTGCAGATGCCAGCAATGTCTATTTAAATTGGTGGTACTTCTGTCCCAGGATAACTCCTGCCATCATTTAGAATTAAGAAGGGGATTAATTCCACGTCCGTCCAATAATGAAAGAGAATGTAAACACAAAAATGCTGAAGTAACTCAGCGGGTCAGGCAGTGTCTCTGGAGCGAAGGAATAGGCGACGTGTCGGGTCGAGACCTTTCTTCCAAGGAAGGATGGGAAGAAGCGTTCCAGCCCAAAACGCCACCTATTCCTTCGCTCCAGAGATCCTGCTTGACCCGCTGAGTTAAGGGCCAGTCCCACTTTTACGACTTAATTCAAAACCTCTGCCGAGTTTAAAGGACCTAAAGAAAAAATCAAGATTGTGGTAATCTACGGACTCCTACGACCTTCCACGACTACTTTCACGAACTCCTACGATTATGTCTACGAATTCCCACGACTATTTCGATGCCCTCCTTACGAGTAGAAAGTGGCAATTTCTTTCCATTTTTTTACTCGTGGGCATTTTTTATCGGGCTGGAAAAAACGTCCCGACTTACCTGATGCCACGAGTACCTACGGCTAGCATAACGGGCCGCTACGATATATCTACAAACTCCTACGACCTCCTACGGAGTCATTACGAACATTCTGCGAGTTTGAACCACGTGGAAAACTCGGGAGAATTCGTGAATAACTCGTGGAAGTGGGACCGGCCCTTTACTTCAGCATTTTGTGTCTATCTTCAGTGTAAACCAGCAATTTCAGTTCTTTCCTACACATGAGAGAATGTATTCAATTCCTCAGAAGATTAAATTTGCCAAGTTGAGTTAAGACCATAAATGCGTGGCCTCTTGCCGGCCGGTAAATGTTGTACAACACAGCAGAGACCAGCAATTGATATTACTTTGTAAATGTGTATAACGCCTGTGTGTAGATTTTATTTACTTGAAGTGACATCTTGATATTTGCTCATACTGCCTTTAAACAGTTACAGTATTATAACCCACACGTCTCTGGAGCCACAGATACTGTACGCACAGATAACTCGCGGCAAAGCCAATATATTTGTGGAATCCATTTTAAATGATTTGAACAGATACAATGTACAAAGCAAGTCATTGTTGCATTGTAGCATATTGCAATCCCAAATTAGATTTTTAGTTTTCTTTTGAGTGAAATAGTTCTTACAGCGGCTGCGGTACAGTTGCTGTCTTACAGTGCCAGAGACCTGGGTTTGATCCTGACCTTGGGTGCTCTTTGTACAGAATTTGTACGTTCTCCCCGTGACCCACATGAGTTTTCTCCGGGAGCTCCGCTTTCCTCCCACACTCCAAAGATAAACAGGTTTGCGGGTTAATTGGCTTGCTATAATTACAAATGATCCCGAGTGTGTGTGGGATAGTGTTAGCGTGCGGAGATGGCTGGTCAGCATGGACTCGGCGGGCCGAAGGGCCTGTTTCCCCGCTGTATTTAGTTCATTTCATTTAGAGTTACAGCATAGAAACAAGCCCTTCGGCCCACCGGCTCCGCTCTGACCAGCGATCCCCGCATATTAACACTATCCTACACACACCAGGGACAATCTGACACTTTAGACCAGGCTATTTTACCAACAAACCAGTACGTCTTTGGAGTGTGGGAGGAAACCGAAGATCTCAGAGAAAATCCATGCAGGTCACTGGGAGAACGTACAAACTCCATACAGACAGCACCCGTAGTCAGGATCGCACCCAGATCTCTGACGCTGCAAGCGCAGTAAGGCAATCTCTAAACTTAACTAAACTTAAAGATGATGAAGGTAGACAAAAACGCTGGAGAAACTCAGCGGGTGAAGCAGCATCTATGGAGCGAAGGAATAGGTGATGTTTCGGGTGGAGATCCATCACTCTGAAGAAGGGTCTCAAACCGAAACATCACCTATTCCTTCGCTCCATAGATGCTGCTTCACCCGCTGAGTTTCTCCAGCATTTATGTCTACCTTCGATTTTCCCAGCATCTGCAGTTCCTTCTTAAAGATGACGACTGTCACCAAGTAAATGCGTGTTTCAGGAATAAAGGTCCAGAACTCTGCACTTGCAAGTTCATTTCTTCAGTTTCCCAGAAGAGAAAGTCAGCCCATTAAATGCTTTCCATTAGGGTTGACAGGATTGTGCCTTGTCTGAACACGAGCACAAGTTGTCGATGGGATTTGTGTTTGAAAAGCAACCGGAGGGGAATAAACAACATGTTGACATTTAAAAGCTTCAAAATGCCTGGAGGCGCGTGAAAGTACATATCTCCTCTTTGGAGAGGGAATTAGTGCGCTCTTCAAAATTCTGCATCCGTACGAAAACTGGCAGGCCGGAAATAGTGAGGGAAATTGGAAAACTATCCTCACACTTTGGAAATTACAAACCAGTTGGGCCATTCTATCTAACATGCATGAACGAAGCACAATTTTTCATTCATAATATATATTTACTGAATCCTCATCTTCCATTAAAGATTTGTTTATGGATTATCCATTCTTTTTTAGTTTTTAGAGATACGCCGCGGAAACAGGCCCTTCGGCCCACCGAGTCCATGCCGGCCAGCGATCACCGTACACCAACACTATCCTACACACACTCCAGGGGTAATTTACAATTTTTACCAAAGGCAATTGACCTATAAACCTGTACGTCTTTGGAGTGTGGGAGGAAAGCTGAGCACCCGGGGTAAACCCACGCAGGTCACGGGGAGAACGTGCAAACTCCGTACAGACAAGCACCCGTGGTCCGGATTGAACCCGGGTATCAGGCGTTGTGAGGCAGCAACTCTCCTGCTGCACCACCGTGCTGCCCTGTTCGATTTCAAGGACTGTTTTAGTTTAGTTTAGTTTGGAGATACAATGTGGAAATAGGCCCTTCGGCCCACCGAGTCCGCTCTGTCCAGCGATCCCTGTACACCAGCACCATCCCACACTAGGGACAATTTGCGCTGACTGGTTAGCAGGCAGCAAGTACACGTGACAATAAACTAAACTCAAACGGCTGATATATTTCCCTCACAACCCCATTCTCCTGCCATCCCCCCCATGTCCTCCGGAGGAGGCGTTGTCCTGAACGGCTGCCTGTCCTGCAGCTGTCCGTTTTTTTCCCCTTCTTTTTTATTATTTTTAGTACGTTGAGTGTACAGTCAGGGGGCCTAATCTTTTTATGTGTGGGGGGTGGTGGGGGGGAAGGGGGAAACTGCTTTTCGAGTCCCTACCTGGTCGGAGGGGTTACTTTCCTCCGAGCAGCGCCTTCGACCTGTCCTTGCGGCCTACCAGCGGGTCCTGGAGCGATGTTTCCCTGAGGGGACCTGGCCAGAACATCGGCTTTGGCGGCGGCGCAGAACATCGGCTTTGGCGGCGGCGCAGTGCTGGAGCGCTGTCGTGGAGCGGGCGATACCTTTCCTGGGTCGCCGCGCTGGAACTCCAGTATGCTGGGACCGCCGATGAGAACATCGTGGAGCCGCGGTTCTGTGGAGCGGCCAGCTGCGACGCTGAACGTTACATCCTGGGAGCCTGGGAACGTTACATCCTGGGAGCCTGGGATCTCTCACCGAGATCGCCAGTGTGTGGAGCTCCGTCCGGCGCGGTCTGTTGGCTTGGAAGCCGCGGTCTCCAGTGGGAAGGCGGCCGTTCCTGGCACCCCATGCCGCTGGGGGTTCTCCCGACGCCGGAGCACCATCACCCGGCGAGAACATCGGGCGCCATAGCGGCGACTGTGGAGGCCTCATTAGGCCCGACTCTGGGTGGACAAGAGGATGGGGACTGGACTTTGTGCCTTCCCCCACAGTGGGAATCACTGTGGGGGGATGTTTTTGTGTTTTGGTGTTGAACTTCTTTTTGAATGCTATGTTGTATTTTTATTAGTGCGCTGCAAGGATATCTGAATTTCCCCTGAATAAGGGGATTAATAAAGTAAATCTAATCTAATAACCTTTGACGCCGTGACTAGTTATGAATCTCTGCTTTCAACCTGAGAAGTGAAGATTGAAAATGGCGCTGCTCACTGCAATAGTTTATATTGTTTTTTAAAAAAGGTATTCTAAAAATGTATATGTACTACAGCCGGTACAGTATTATTAAGGCTGACAGAGTGTGTAAGCACTAGTCATTATAAGTTGCAGTTCCTCCCTGCAGGTGTCTCTGTCACCAGCCACTTGTATCACTGTGGCACATAATTGCATTCACCTCCCCTGTAGTGTCCATGTTCCAGCTGATCTTTGAATTGGAGCACAGGAGGGTCGACAGAGAGAGAGTGAAGGAGCTGCTCCTCAAGTTTTGGATGCATTTTAGTCCCACGATCATAGAAACATAGAAACATAGAAAATAGGTGCAGGAGTAGGCCATTCGGCCCTTCGAGCCTGCACCGCCATTCAATATCATGGCTGATCATCCAACTCAGTATCCTGTACCTGCCTTCTCTCCATACCCCCTGATCCCTTTAGCCACAAGGGCCACATCTAACTCCCTCTTAAATATAGCCAACGAACTGGCCTCAACTACCTTCTGTGGCAGAGAATTCCACAGATTCACCACTCTCTGTGTGAAAAATGTTTTCCTCATCTCGGTCCTAAAAGATTTCCCCCTTATCCTTAAACTGTGACCCCTTGTCCTGGACTTCCCCAACATCGGGAACAATCTTCCTGCATCTAGCCTGTCCAAACCCTTAAGAATTTTGTAAGTTTCTAGAAGATCCCCCCTCAATCTTCTAAATTCTAGCGAGTACAAACCGAGTCTATCCAGTCTTTCTTCATATGAAAGTCCTGACATCCCAGGAATCAGTCTGGTGAACCTAAATTCTAGCGACCCTGGTGTTTGGGCGCAGGGCAGGTGGGGGGTGGGAACCCCCAGTCCGTTTGCTCCTGGGTCTGGCCAAGATGGCCATTTGCTGGGTCCAGGCAGCGGGCGGTCGATGGTCACATCAGAGTCGGCAGCCTGCCCCCCTTCCGGGCCTACGTCCGTGCTCGCTAGTCCCTGGAGAGGGAACATGCGGTGTCCACGGGGAATCTGGAGGCCATCCGTGAACGCTGGTCACCGCGTGGGGTCGAGAGCATTGTAGATAAAGATTACACCATTGTACTATATAATGACTGATTGATGTATTGTGACGTTTATGTACTTGTGGTACACTGTAATGTGCCATTGTTGAATTAAATCCTTGGAAAGGGAAAAAAAAAGAGAGAGAGAGAGCGAGACAGCTGCGATGTTGTGAAAGTGGCGTTGAATTTTAATTGTTCCTGGGATAATGGTCAGGTGACTGACGGTGGTGGAGGTAACAACTAACTGCCTCTCGCCTACGCTTCCAGTCACAGGAGATAGAGCAACGTGCAGACAGCGTCTCGTCAAGTGCCCCGACCACTGGCATTAATCATCTGCTGTCCTTTCAGCCAACACTTCTCTCCTCAAGTGTTTTCTGACAGTTTTGCCCTTTGCAGCGTCCAATCTATTTGTTTCCATGTCCCGGCTGCAGCGGGCTGATGAGTGTAGAAGTCTGAAGAAGGGTCTCGGTTCGATTCAGTGTTGTTTACGATACGATAGAACTTTATGGACAATCCCAGGAGGGAAATTGATCAGCCAACAGTCATAAAAACACAAAATACATGAAACATGAAATTAAAGTGGGGGAGGGGTGGGGGGGGGGGGGGGGGTCAGTCTCAGTCTAGCCCTCGACAGAAGGGGGAGGAGTTGTACAGTATGATGGCCACAGGGGAGAAGGATCTCCTGTGGGGTTCTGTGCTGCATCTTGGTGGAACCAGTCTGTTGACCAGTGTGTCATGGAGGGGCCGAGCTGTATTGTCCAGGGTTCTCCGCAGTTTGAGGAGCGTCCTCCCCTCCACGTGTACCGAGGTACAGTGAAAAGCTTGTGTCGTGTGCTATCCGGTCAGCAGAAAGACAATACATGATTACAATCGAGCCGTTTACAGTGTCGGGAGACACGATAAGGGAATAATGTTTAGTGCAATGTAAAGCCAGCAAAGTATGATCAAGGATAGTCCGAGTGTCTTCACAGAGGTAGATAGTAGTTCAGCACTGCTCTTTGGTTGTGGTGGGATGTTTCAGTTGCCTGATAACAGCTGGGAAGAAACTGTCCCTGAATCTGGAGGTGTGCGTTTTCGCACTTCTACACCTTTTGCCCGCCGGGGGAGGGGAGAAGAGATCCAAAACGTCACCCATCCCTTCTCTGCAGAGATGCTGCCTGCCCCGCTGAGTCACTCTGCGTCTATCCTTGCTGTAAACCAACATCTGCAGTTCTTTCCCATGCAGATGTGTTAAGGACAGCGGCAATCACAGTGAAGATACAGCGCATTTGTTGGGAGAGGAGAAAGTCGAGGGAATGTCTCCGTTTTGTTTCAACGCTAACTCAATTCCCAGATATTAAGTGAATTAATTAATGGTTTAATTAAACAGAAATCAGTTGAAAATTGAGGTTGATGGAGCCTAATTGCTGGTTTCCAGATTATTCTGCAAAGTGACATCTCATCTCATCTCCCGCAGAGGCAGCCATCTTAGATGTTTGAAGACTATTTGGCATGAATGTGCATACTGTCATTCACAAGCATAAGTTTCCTTTCATTTTATTCCAAAGTATAAAGCAAACCTTGTATCCTGCTTTAGAAAGTATTGTTTTTATTATGTCTGACAGTGAGAATTCCCCAAGTCCTTTGGGATGAAATCTATTTTTATTGGCAATGTCAAATTTAAGCTTTTTAAGTGAAAACCCAGTCCACCTTCCTCTGCCAGACCCAAGAAGGGTCCTGACCGGAAACGTCGCCTATCCATGTTCTCCAGAGATGTTGCCTGGCCCATTGAGTGACGCCAGCTTGTTTTTGGAAACCAACATCTGCAGATGCTTGTGTCCCCGACTTCATCTTCATTCAACTGGACCAAGCTGAGTTTAGTTTAGGAAGGAACTGCAGATGCTGGTTTACATCGAAGACAGACACAAAATGCTGGAGTAACTCAGCGGGAAAGGCAGCATCTCTGGAGAGAAGGAATGGGTGACTTTTCGGGTCGAGACCCTTCTTCATGACTGGTTAGGGATAAGGGAAACGAGAGATATTGTCGACGATGCTGCCTGCCCAGAGTTACTCCAGCATTTTGTGTCTTATCTTTAGTTTAGGTTAGTTTAATTTAGAAATACGTGCAGAAACAGGCCGTTTGGCCCAGCGAGTCTGCGCAGATCAGCGATCCCCACACGCTGGCGCTATCCTACACAATTTACAATTGTAACCAAAGCCAATGAACCTGCAAACCTGTACATCTTTGTAGCGTGGGAGAAATCCAGAGCACCCGGGGAAAACCCACGCAGGTCACGGGGAGAACGTACAAACTCCCTACAGACAGCTCCCGTAGTCAGGATCGAACCCGGGGTCTCTGGCGCTGTAATTCTACCGCCGTGCCACCCTGCACGGCGCGCCGCAATTTGTTCTTTCTGTCACTTAAACGTCTTCGAGATCCTCCTTGTTCTTTCCTGGACCAACGCTGACTCCACCCCCAGAACCCAAAAATAAAACCAGACCTCCGTGGTCAGAGATGTCAGCGTGACAGGTAAAGACAAGAATGAACTCTGACAGGATACTTCAGGGCTGAAAGCTTTACACCGGAAATGCTGCTCTTCTAGTCAGAGCTTTGCTGGCTGTACATCATAAACCCTGAACAATCTGCTAATGGACATCTGAGACTCCAGAGTGTACAGCAGAGGATTTCTTTGTATAAAATATTCAACGTCTGTAAAGATGTTTCTCACAGACAGCAGTTACTCACTCTCCTTCTGTTGGATATTTTTCCATCACACAAATGAAGTTTGTAAGCGCATTGCAGCTGATTGGTGTCATTTTGTTTTTGTTTAAAGTCTTCTTCTTCCTTTCGTGTCCATCTTGTTGCAAATGTTGACCTCGCTGCCATCGTCCGTCCTGATAAAGGCCGCAAGCGTCCGGCGACAATCAGTGGAAGCCATCACTTGTCGCAGTAGACGATGGTGGTCGCAGAATTAGCTCGGGATACTTCCAGTTTCCAGCCCCCGAGACGTGGACGCTTCTGCTCTGGGGCCTTTGTTTAAGTGAAATGGTGTTCGTCAAATTTCAGCACGCAGTGGGACGCCATTCAGCGTTTTGAAAGAGCATCTCTGCTGCGATTTCATCTTTCTGCTTTTTCCCAACAGCCTTGTGAGCTTTTTACTTTGAAACATATTCATCTCCCGAGAGTGACACAAAGTGCTGGAGTTACGCAATGGGTCCGGCAGCATCCTTTTAGTTTGGATGAGTTCAGTTCAGAGATGCGGCGCAGAAACAGGCTCTTCAGCCAATTAACCTGAAAACCTGCACATTTATAGAATGTGGGAGGAAACCGGAGCACCCGGAGGAAACCCACGCGGTCCACAGTGAGAACGTACAAACTCTGTACAGGTAGCACCCGTAGCCGGGATCGAACCTGGGTTTCTGGGGCTGTGAGGCAGCAACTCCTTTACTAATTACTTTAAGTCATGTGATCCCGCGACCAATTCACTTGTCAGAGGAGGGTCGGAGACTCATAGAGTATTGGATTAATACAGCACAGAAGCAGGCCCTTTGGCCCAACTTGCCCATGCTAACCAAGATGCCCTGTCTACACTAGTCCCACCTGTATGCGTTTGGCCCCTACACCTCCAAACCTTTCCTATCCACGTACCATCCAAATCTCATCTAATTGTTGCTCTGGTACCTGCCTCAACCACCTCCTCTGGCAGCCCCCATGTATCCACCACCCTCTGTGGGGAAAAAGTTGCCTCTCAGGTTCCTAATGACTCTTTCCCCTCTCACCTTAAACCTACGCCCCCTGGTTTATGATTGCCCTACTCTGGGAGAAAGACTCTGCATTCACCCTATCTATTCCCCACATTATCATGCTGTTCTGGTACCTGTGTCCACAACCTCCTCTGACTACTTGTTCCATGCACCCACCCACCGACCTCTGTGTGGAAAAAGTCTCATCTCAGGCCTCTCCCCTCTCACCGTAAACCTATGTTTCATGTGTTGAAAGAATGGAGCGGCTGGGCTTGGATACACTGGAATTTAGAAGGATGGGAGGGTATTTTATTGAAACACATAAGATTATTAAGGGATTGGACACGCTCGAGGCAGGAAACATGTTCCCGATGTTGGGGGAGTCCAGAACCAGGGGTCACAGTTTAAGATTAAGGGGTAGGCCATTTAGAACGGAGATGAGGAAAAACCTTTTCACCCAGAGAGTTGTGAATCTGTGGAATTCTCTGCCTCAGAAGGCAGTGGAGGCCAATTCACTGGATGCTTTCAAGAGAGAGAGTTAGATAGAGCTCTTAAAGATAGCCGCACCTATTGTCTATTGTCTATTGTTTATTCATTCTCCCAATCGGCACAACATACTCTGTGCGTTGAAGGGCGAGGATGGGGACCGGGGAAAGTAAGTCCTTCAGAATTTGGTTTGAGCACTGGGGGGAGGCTGGGTTAAAGGCCTGTCCCACTTGGCGATCTTTTCAGCGACTGCCAGCGTCATTGACCCACGTATCAGGGTCGCCGAAAAGATTTTGGACATTTCAAAATCCAGCAGCGGAAAAAAAAAAAATGCTGCGACACTTGAGGAAACGCCGCGCATCAACAAGTCATCACGCTGCGTCACGCCACATCAGGCAGCCGCAACTTTTTCGGTGACCTGATACGTCATCCAGCGATGCCGACCGTCGCCGAAAAAAATCGGCAAGTGGGACAGGCTCTTTATCCAGTCATGTTTTGGAGGGAAGGTCCAAATCAGGTGAATGGAATGAGGGAGATATAATAAAGGTCTTAACGTAAGATCACCTGACCAAAATTGACAGCATATATTGAAGGAATCGAGGGACATGGGGTTAGTGCAGGAAATTGCCGATGAAGTAAATGATCAGGACACAGGATCTCATTAAATGGAGCAAAGAAGAGAAGCCAAACAGGCTGTTCCTGCTTCTTCCCCTCACGTTCTTACAGGCCAGCAGCCAGCTCCCAGTGTGAGGGGGTTCGGTAAATTGTCGCAGAAGCTGACCCCCGCCCACTTTCATAAGTTCCTAGACTCTCCCGCCAGTGGAAACATCCTCCCCACGTCCACTCTCTCCACGCCTTTCACTCTTCGATAGGTTTCAAGGACGTCCCCCCCATTTTTAACCAGGGGGCTACCCCTCCATGTGTGCCAATGTCAGAAGAGTTCTAGGAGCGAAATTAAACCATTCAGCCCATCGCGTCTACTCCGCCATTCAATCATGGCGGATCTATCTTTCCCTCTCAACCCCATTCTCCTGCCTTCGCCCCACAACCCCTGACTCCCGTACTGATCATCTGTAAGTCATGAGTGTAGAAGTGAATTTCATGGGCAGCACGGTGGAGCAGCGGTAAAGTTGCTGCCTTATGGTCCTGTCCCACTTAGAGGACTCTTTAGGCAACTGCCAGGGATTAGTTTTAATGGAATTCACCTACGACATCTGGTGACAAACTACGACAACACCTACGATAAACTATTTTTAGCAAAAATTGTCGCCTCTGTTGACCGGAAAATTTTCCAACATGTTGAAAGTTTTGCGACAGTCGCCCAAAAAATCGCTTGAGTGGGACAGGCCCATTACAGAGCCAGAGACCCGGGTTCGATCCTGACTATGGACGCTTGCCTGCACGGAGTTTGTACCGTTCTCCCCGTGGCCTGCGTGGGTTTTCTTCGAGATCTTCAATTTCTTCCCACACTCCAAAGAGACGTACATGTCTGTAGGTTAATTGGCTTGGTATAAATGTAAATGGACCCTAGCGTATGTGCAGGACTAGAGTTAATGTGCGGGGATCGCTGGTCGGTGCGGACTCGGTGGGCCGAAGGGCCTGTTTCCGTGCTATATTTCTAAACTAAACTAAAAGTTCCCATGCCTCTAAACAATAGATATCTCTCATTGTGTACACATGCAAGTGGTGCTAAACAATAGAAAGAATTGTCCCTTATACCCTTATAATCAAAGAGACCATAACAAATCTGGAATTCTTTATTGGAAAGGTTCGTTGGCTGCTGGCAAACCTACTTCGCATTATCACCTGGTCTTAAAGTTGCACTTTCAAAACGCTTGAAAACGCTACCATTTTATCGCAGTGATATTTTCCAAACTAAATATCAATAAAGAGGACACACTTGTCTGCCAGATATTTAACTTGCCTCACAAGTCTGAAGAACGCCCTCTCTCAAAGGAAATGCTTGTCCAACATTTGAACGTTGCATGTTCCATTAATCCCCCCATCCATACAACTCATCGCATTCTGGTGAAAATTGCTTATGATTTCTAAGAGTTTCCAGGGAATCTATCAAGATGCTGCATTCATGGAAGAACATTCTGGCGAATGTTTCAAAGAAAAATTGTTGGAAGCTTTGCTGACGTGGACTTGCAGAGAAAAGGCTGTTTCACAGGCGACTTGTAATACAGTGTGAACAGAGTTTGGCCGAATACATTGCGTACACCCACAATCAGCGGTCAATAAAGTTTTGTCTGAAGAATAGACTGAAGAAGGGTCTCGACTCGAAATGTCGCCCATTGCTTCTATCTAGAGATGCTGCTTGTCCCGCTGAGTTACTCCAGCATTTTGTGTCTATCTTCGGTGTAAAGCAGCATCCGCAGTTCCTTCCGACACCATAGGGTTTTGAGCTTTGTTTTCTTTATAATCCTCACTAAGGGTGGCACGGTGGCGCAGAGGCAGAGTTGCTGCCTTATGGCGCCAGAGATCCGGGTTGGATCCTGACTACGGGTGCTGCCTGCACGGAGTTTGTACGTTGTCCCCCGTCACCTGCGTGGGTTTTCTCCGGGTGCTCTGGTTTCCTCCCACATTCCAAAGACGCGCAGGTTTGCAGGTTAATTGGTTTCGGTAAAAATGTTTAATTGTCCCTAGCATGTTGGATAGTGCTAGTGGTGATCGCTGGTCGGCGCGGACTCTGTGAGACGAAGAGCCTGTTTGTGCGTTGTTTCTCTCAACTAAACTCAACTTAACTAAACTAAACTAAACTAAGCTGCAAAGATTCTCCATTTTCCAAACGCAGTGAATAATTAGCAGTGGTTCAGAGGTAGAATTGCTGCCTTACAGCACCGGACACCCGGGTTCGATTCTGACCATGGTTGTTGTCTGAGCAGTATTGTTTTCCCTCCGGCCGCATGGGTTTTCTCCGGTTTCCTCCCACATTTCAAATGTGCAGATTTCTAAGTCAATTGGCTTATGTATAGTGTCTCCAGTGTATAGAATAGAATGAGTGTATGTGTGATTGCTGGTCGGCGCAGCCTCGGTGGGCCGAAGGGCCTGTTTCCACCCTTTTATCTTAATTAAAGTTTGTATCCATTTTAATGTGGCAAAGCTTTACGGAATTCAGACCCATTAAGGGACAAATAGTTTTATACCGAAGATAGACTGAAATTGCTCTGTTTCTGGATCGAGGGACTGGGTGACGTTTTATCACAATGATATTTTCCAAACAAAATAAGAAACCCTTCCTGCACAAATAGTTTTATACATTGGGATGACCAAGGGGTTCAAAAATGTAATTTAAAAAATCTTGGAGTCCCTCACACCAATAGACTACACGGAAGGATTTGAGCACGCAATCCTTCGACACTTTGCAAAGTTTAAAACAATACGCCTAACCAATGTGGGGAGATTATCTTTGTGGTGAAGGGTGGAGTGTCGTTCCGCACTGCATCCAATTAGTCCTCTGTGAAGGACCGTTCAAGAAAGAGCCACCAGCCAGCGCTTTGTTACATTGATGTGAAGTAATTGTTCAGTACAAAGCTGAGGCTGTTCAAAAATGTCAGTTTAATTGGGCAGTTTACCATTGAAAAGGTTTCTATTTTCCCTTGATAACGGGCTGATTTTTTTTCACTTGCGATCATTCTCACACGTTTCTCTAAAATAAATAATGCATACGTTCAGTCCAGTTTATTGTCACGTATACCGAGTTTATTGTCATGTGCTGTTATCAGGCAACTGAACCATCTGACCACAACCGGAGAGCTGTACCCTTGATCGCACTTTGCTGGCTTTACCTTGCGTTGATCGTTATTCCCTTATCATGTATCTGCACACTGTAAATGGCTCGATTGTAATCATGTATTGTCTTTCCGCCGACTGGTTAGCACGCAACAAAGGCTTTTCACTGTACCTCGGTACACGTGACAATAAACTAAACTGAACTGAGGTACAGTGAAAAGCTTTTGCCCCGTGCTAACATGTTAGCAGAAAGACAATACATGATTACAAGCGAGCCAGTGTACAGATACATAATAAGGGAATAACGTTTAGTGCAAGGTAAAGCCAGTAAAGTCCGATCAAAGATAGTCAAAGAGGGTAGTTCAGCCATGCTCTCTAGTTGTGGTAGGATGGTTACGTTGCCTGATAACAGCTGGGAAGAAACTGTCCCTGAATCTGGAGGTGTGCGTTTTCCCTCTTCTATACCTTTGGCCCAATGCGTGAGGGGAGAAGAGGGAGTGGCCAGGGTGCGACTCGTCCTTGATGATGCTGCTGGCCTTGCCGAGGCAGCGTGAGGTGTAAATGGAGCCAATGGAAGGGAGGTCGGTTTATGTGATGGGTCTGGGATCCGTTACACAATATGCTGCATATGAATAACTATTTTCAATGTATGTTTAAATATATTAGGACCAGCGTTGCCGAAAAATGCCGGGTGCCGGCAGTCGCCAAAAAAAAATTGCGTAAGTGGGACAGGCCCTTTGGGGTATCAGAAACAAGAGTTCCTGGGTTTAAGGTGAGAGGAAGGGGTTTTAGAGGGAATCTGAGAAGAATGTTTATTTTCTTGAGAGAAAAAGTGGTTGATATCTGGAACACTCTGCCTGAGGAGATGATGGAATCAGGTTCTTGGTTCTTCGTTCCTTGGTCCTCCAAAATATTCCAAATGGAATTTAAACTGGAGGTGGTGAAGGGAGGGTTTAAGCCAGAAAGGGTTATTGGGAAGAAAGAGCTACTTTAAATTTAGGTGAGTGGTTGAACTGGAACTTGGGGGGAAAACTGTTCTCAATAAACCTGTCTGAAAATTGCATCTACCGAATTATATTTATTCCAATAACATGCCTGGTTGGGGCCACAGCTGGAGTATTGTGTACAGTTTAGTTCTCCTAGCCGAAACAAAAGATAACCTTGCCAAGGAAAGGGTGCAGAGAGTTTCTTTAGTCTATTGTCACGTGTACAGCCAGAAGTTTTTGTTGCATGCTAACCAGTCAGCGAAAGACAATACATGATTACAATTGAGAAAGGGAGTAACCTTTAGTGCAAGAAATAGTCCAGTAAATTCCGATTAAAGATAGTCCGAAGGTTTCCACTGAGATACATAGCAGCTCAGGGCCGCTCTCCAGTTGTTGATAAGATGTTTGATGACAGCTGGGAAGAAACTGTCCCTGACTCTGGAGGTTTGCCTCTCCCAAAATCAGAAAATACGAGAAATACAGCGCCGGAGACCCGGGTTCGATCCCGACTACGGGCGCCCTCTGTACTGAGCTTGTACGTTCTCCCCGTGACCCGCGAGGGTTTTCTCCGAGATATTCGGTTTCGTCCCACACTCCGAAGATGTACAGGTTAATTGGCTTGGTAAAAATGTAAATTGTCCCTCGTGTGTGTAGGCTTGTGTTAATGTACGGGTATCGCTAGTCGGTACGGACTCGGTGGGCCGAGGGGCCTGTTTCCGCCCTATACCTCTAAACTAAACGAAACTCAGCGTGTCAGGCACCAATTGTGGAGAGGAAAACACAGTTAACGTTCCGAGTTGATGGTAGATAGACACAAAATGCTGGAGGAACTCAGCGGGACAGGCAGCATCTCTGGAGAGAAGGAATGGATGATGTATCAGTTCGAGACCATTCTTCTGTATTTGACTTTCACAGCGACAGGCGCTGGTTAATTTTCAGACATCATGCAAAAAAACTGACAGACAGAAAATGCTCTTTATCTCTGCTTTACACTGAAACTCCCTTGTAGCTGACAACTCCAACCTACAAATGCTTGGCACTATCCCCTGGATGCCTGATGTAGAAAGTGACTTACTTGACCCAGAATGATGTTTTAATTCAGGAAATGTGCAATTGGGGATTTTGTTCCCCCAAAGGTAGGGTCGATGAGATAGTATTTTCTCTCCGCCACTCTGTGCACTTTTCAGAGGACTGTTGGGAGATAGTTTGAAAGGACTTGGCCTGGAAAAGCAGTTTGATGGCCCAGACCTGTTTCCTGACCACCACCACCACTGCATCAATGTTGATTAAAAATTTTTTTTAAATTAATTCTGTTTTATCAAAATTAGGCACATGCTAGTGTTTCTTGAAACAACATTTGGCAACTAATTCTGAAGAAGCCTGAACTAAGTCTGAAGAAGGGTCTCGACCAAAAATGTCACCGATTCCTTTTCTCCGGAGATGCTGCCTGACAAGCTGAGTTACTCCAGCCTTTTGTGTCTGTCTTTGGCTTAAACCAGCATCTGCAGTTCTTTCCTACACATTCGGCAACTAATTGTTGTGTGGAATAATTATCGCTGCCTGGCTTGACGTGAGACCATATTAATTTCATTTTACTGGAGGAACTCAGTGGGTCAGGCAGCATCTGGGGAGGGAACAAACAGGTGACGTTTTAGGTCACAACCTTTTTTGAGCCTGAAGAAGGGTTCCAATCCAAGGACGAGGAAACACTTTTTCTCACAGAGAGTGGTGAGTCTGTGGAATTCTCTGCCTCGGAGGGCGGTGGAGGCAGGTTCTCTGGATGCTTTCAAGAGAGAGCTCGATAGCGCTCTTAAAAATAGCGGAGTCAGGGGATATGGGGAGAAGGCAGGAACGGGGTACTGATGGGGGATGATCAGCCATGATCATATTGAACGGCGGTGCTGGCTAGAAGGGCCGAATGGCCTACTCCTGCACGTATTGTCTATTGTCTATTGTCAATCATCAAGGTTGCCTGTCCATTTTCTTCCCAGATGCTGAGTTTAGACTTTAGAGATAAAGCGTAGAAACAAGCCCTTCGGCCTAGCGAGTCTGCGCTGACCAGTGGCCCCCACACATTAACGCTATCCCACACACACTAGGGACAATTTAAATATATACCAAGAAAATTAACCTACAAACCTGTACATCTTTGGAGTGTGGGAGGAAACCGGAGCACCTGGAGAAAACCCACACAGGTCACAGGGAGAACGTACAAGCTCCGTACAGACAGCACCCGTAGTCGGGATCGAACCCGGGTCTCCGGCGCGGTGGGACAGCAACTCTACCGCTGCGCCACCGTGCAGTGGCTAAAATTGCAGAGGAATGTGCTTTCAGCTTTACAGATCTGCACAGTGTAAAGGAGATTCGAGGAACTCAGAGAAGGATTGGTGACAACACTTCATCATCCATCGTTTCTGGAATGTAATCAAAGCCGTGTTGCAGTGAACATTGTACATTAAAGGCATGATCACCCTTTGTTGTACATCTGGGGAATGCTTATCTTCTGGGCCCAAATCAGAGAATAAAGACCCATTGTGCTGGTTGTTCGTCCTTTCTGCATGACATTGGTTTTTCCCGCCTCATCTTTGAGGATGTGCCAATCACCCTGAACCAAAACAAGCAAAATTCACGTCTGGAATCTTTGCCAGCTCCTCCCTCAACTCCACAGTCGACTGCTCGAGCCAGGAGCCAAAACCTCAGGCTCAACCTGAAGCCACAGAAAGGACAGCCACACAACATGGAAATGGTTAGTGCTTCCCTCAGTATTTCAATCATCCTCTCGTATTCTGGAGGACAGGCTTTCACCTCAACCAGCAAAAAAATAAACTGTGTGTAGGAAGGAACTGCACAGTGTGCTGGTTTAGACCGAAGAGAAGGAGACAAAAACTCAGGGGGTCAGGCAGCATCTCTGGAGAAAAGGAAGAGGTGACATGCCAGGTCAGAACCCTTCCTCCAATCCTTCTTCGGAAGAAGAGTTCCGACCCGACACGTCACCTATTTAAAATTACAATGAAGTCAAGAGACACGAGTCACTACTGATGCTGGAATCTTGAGCACAAGACAATGTGCTGGAGGAACTGTGGTCAGGATCGAGACCAGGGTCTCTGGCATTGCAAGGCAGCAACTCCACCGCTGTGCCACCACACCGCCAGTATAGGCTTCCCGCTGAGTGGTTAGCATGCAACAAAAACGCTTTTCACGGTACCTCGGTACACATGACAATAAACTAAACTGCAACTACAACAATGAGGACAGATCATTTTCCACTGCTCGACATAAATGGCCATAGTATAAACCTTGCAGTGGCCGTGGTTTGTTTTCTGAATAGAAGCTCAGAGGACCTAAGAGACTTCCAAGCCTGGTTTCTGCCGGGTCACAATCCACAGCACAAAATTGATTATATTTTACACTAAGCAGGCCCTAAATTGGTTTTCCCACTGGTGTATTCCCACAAGATTTGCATGTGTGAAAATAGAATATGTCATAATAATGTTTTTCTAAGATTGCCACAAAGGCGCATGGTTGTTTATAGTGCGCAGAGACATTTCAATCCATCGTTCACTGTGGCAGGGATCACTTCAATGAGTCATGGAGTGATACAGCGTGGAAACAGGCTCTTCTGCCCAAATTGCCCACAGTGGCCAACATGTCTCAGCTGCACTAGTCCCACCTGCCCGCGTTTGGCCCCATATCCGTCCAAACCTGTCTTATCCATGTACCCGTCTTAACTGTTTTTGAAACATTGGGATAGCCCCTGACTCAACGACCTCCTCTGGCAGCTCGTTCCAAGTTGACAGGGAATGCTTAGAGTTCCAACCTCCACAGCAGCGCCCGAGATCACCAGCATCCCAGTTGAAACATTGGGGTCAACCATGAAAATATAGAATGTTGAACACATGCAACAGGTCAGGTTGCAGCTGCGGAAAGAAAAACAGAATTTATGTTTCAGCCAGAAGACCCTTTGTTAGAACACATACCATCAGCTTGTTCAATAAACATGAACAGTTTCTTGCCCTACAGGTGCCACCAAACCTGAGTGTTTTCAGTATTTAAAAAAAAAAATTGATTTCAGAGTTCCAACATCTGCACTTTTTATATTTTCATTTTCACCCTGTTTGCATGGAAGTGCTCATAGTGAAGGACTTACGTGGATAGGACGGGTTTGGAGGGAGGCAGGTGGGACTAGTGTAGCTGGGATGTGTTAGCCGATGTGGGCAAGTTGGGCCGAAGGGCCTGTTTCCACGCTGTATCACTCTATGACTCCACGACTTTGCATTTTTTCACACAAATTACTTTTGCCATGAAGTGTCTTCCCTCCATTTAAATGTTATCCAAATGGAGGTAATGCTTTCCTTTAGACTTTAGAGATACAGCATGGAACCAGGCCCTTCGGCCCACCGAGTCCAAACCAACCAACGATCACCCTGTATATTGCACTGTACATCGTAGTCTAGCTCCTTGGATGAATTAAAAGTGGTTGTAAAGTATGTTAGAAACATTCCTGGGCCTTATATTTCACTGCTCTAAACGGTGGCACAGTGGCGCAGCTGTAGAGTTGCTGCCTTACTGCGCTTGCAGCGCCAGAGACCCGGGTTCGATCCCGACTATGGGTGCTGTCTGTATGGAGTTTGTACGTTCTACCCATGGCCGTGTGGGTTTACTCCAAGATTTTTGGTTTCCTCCCACACTCCAAAGGTACAGGTATGTAGGTTCATTGGCTTGGTGTATGTGTAGATTGTCCCTAATGTATGTAGAATAGTGTTAATGTGTGGCGATCGCCGGTCGGTGTAGACTCTGTGGACTGAAGGGCTTGTTTCCGTGCTGTATCTCTAAAGTAAAAAATTAAATGCGTCCATATTGCTGTAGGCTTGCAAAGCAGTGTGAACCTGAATTATATCGAACTTCATTGTTGTGCAGAAAATGAGATGTTTGCTCAGTTTGGCATATGTTATACATAGGCTCATAAATTACAGGTGCAGAATTAGGCCATTCGTCCCATCAAGTGTATTCTGCCATTCAATCATGGCTGATCTATCTTTCCCTATCAACCTCATTCTCCTGCCTTCTCCCTATAACCCCCGACACCTGTACTAATGAAGAATCTTTATCTGTCTCTGCCTTAAAAATATCCAATGTCCTCCACATCCACCTGTGGCAATGAATTCCGCAGATTCGCTGCCTTCTGACTAAAGAAATTCCACCTCATCTCCTTCCTAAAGGAACATTCTTTTATGCTGAAGCCTTGGCCTCCACAGCCGTGAGTGGCACGTGCTCAGGGCACTCCGCATTCATTTCATGCTCAAATGGTCATCATTTTGATTCTGCCTCAATCCACAGATCTGTTTCAAGGCATTCCTTGAAATCAAAGCAGCTTTGTTCTAGCACGGTGCAGAAATAGCTAAAAGGCATATTGTAGGGGTACAGATGAAAGATGCTGCACCACGAGGTTTAACTACTGCAGTCAACAAACGGTGGGAAGAAGAAGTCTGAAGAAGGGTCTCGACCCGAAACGTCACGCATTCGTTCTCCACAGAGATGCCGCCTGTCCCACTGAGTTACTCCAGCATTTTGTGTCTGCCTTCGGTGGGAAAAAGATAGCCAGGCTGCTGCAAAGCTTGTCCAGTGAGCACATATCAAAATGTGCTGCCAGGATTTATTGAATCTGCTGATGGAGAGATTTTCTATAAGCTAATATTAGTCTCAATTGCTGAACTCTCCATCAAAGTGGTTTAGCTTAATACCCAGGGGATTGAAGTGGAGGGAATACTGTCAGGAATGAAGTCGTGTCTGGTTTCTTGTAAAATGGCTGATGATTGCATGATATTGACTGCACACTTGTGCAGTCTTTGTTGTTTGTCTGGTGAAGCTACAGGCTGCCTGCCCACTCTTTCGTTTATGCATTTGAAAATCGTGATATTAGTTTAGTTTAGTTTAATAATAATAATAATAATAATGGATGGGATTTATATAGCGCCTTTCTAATACTCAAGGCGCTTTACATCGCATTATTCATTCACTCCTCAGTCACACTCGGTGGTGGTAAGCTACTACTGTAGTCACAGCTGCCCTGGGGCAGACTGATGGAAGCGTGGCTGCCAATCTGCGCCTACCACCAATCACTCACACACATTCACACACAGGCAAAGGTGGGTGAAGTGTCTTGCCCAAGGACACAACGACAGTATGCACTCCAAGCGGGATTTGAACCGGCTACCTTCCGGTTGCCAGCCGAACACTTAGCCCATTGTGCCATCTGTCGTCCCTGACTAGTTTAGCGATGCGGTGCGGTGCGGAAACAGGCCCTTTCACCCACCGAGTCCGTGCCGACCGTCGGTCCCCGCACGCTAACACCATCCTACACACACTGGGGACAACGCACAATTATACCAAACCAAAGAGCCTACAAGCCTGTATGTCTTTGGAGCATGGGCGGAAACTGGAGCACCCGGAGAGAACCCACGCAGGTCACGGGGAGAACATCAAGATCGAACCAGGGTCTCAGGCGCTGTAAGGTAGCAAATCTACCGCTGCGCCAATAGTCGAAAGATCGAAAGTAGAATTAATTCCTTTATAGATTTCATCAGCGGGTCAGTTGAAGCATCGAACACCAAGAGCAGAAAGGATGTACGCTCTCCGCACTCAGACACTGTCTGTGGAGGGATAGTAAAACAGAATGTGTTGTGCCAAAATCTCTTGTCAGGTCTGCTGAGAGACAGCCAGAGAGTGATACAGCGTGGAAACAGGCCATTCCGCCCAACTTGCCCACACCGCCCAACATGTCCCATCCACACGTCCCACCTGCCTGCGTTTGGCCCATATCCCTCTAAACCCGTCCTATTCATGTACCTGACGAACTGTTTCTGTGCCAACGCCACTGTGGCATGTCATGAAGAGGAACAAATAGTTCACGTCCAGTCCGATTTCTTCTCACCCCCTTTGCGACCCGGAAAATATCCTAATTTTTCCACCAGAATTTTATGAAAGAATAGTTTTTTAAATGCAGTCCTAAGTTTGTAAACTTGGGCAAGATAACCAGAAAAAAGGATGCTCAGCAATGATAACACTGAATAGTTGCGTTTAGTTTATTGTCACCTGTACCGAGGTACAGTGAAAAGCTTTTGTTGAGTGCTATCCAGTCAGTGGAAAGACAATACCTGATTACAATCAAGCCATCCACAGTGTACAGGTACATGAGAGAATACACAGGAATAGAGAAATATCCTTCCTAATTTAAATCTTCTTTCGTGTCCATCATCTATGTTTCAAATGTACGGCCAGACTCTTGCGCAGTGGACAGCCTTCTCGTCTGCCACCGCGAGATCTTCCAATTTAAATTGGAGTGCATGTTAGAAGAACCACAGTCATTGATAGATTCTTGCTGTGTCGTATAAACAAGGCTTTGCGGTACAGGATGATGTAGCACCGTACTGCAAAGACTCATTAATATTTTACCGCTCCATTTATAGGTGACAAGAACTGATATGTTTCCAGAGACAGCAGCGGGAGGGGGAACAGAGCAGACGGGATTGAATCTGAATTCCCCCAAGTAATTTTAGTCATGACTTTGTCTCACCATGCAGCCAGATGGCTAGCTGTCACCTTTAGTAAGCAGTCTGTCGCCAGTGATCCTGACAAATAAGCAATGTTTCATGACAGAGATGGCAATATCGGAGGGGATTAAATGATTCACTGGTGATGAAAACACTGAAGGTTTAGTTTGTGTCGGAAGGAACTGTAGATGGTGGTTCAGAACGAAGATGGACACAAAGTGCCGGAGTAACTCAGTGGGACAGGCAGCATCTCTGGAGATAAGGAATGGGTAACCCGAAACATCACCAGTTCCTTCTCTCCAGAGATGCTGCCTGGCCCGCTGAGTTACTCCAGCATTTTGTGTCTATCTAAGGTTTAGTTTACGTAGACACAAGATGCTTGAGTAACTCAGCGGGACAGGCAGCATCTCTGGAGAGAAGGAATGGGCGACGTTTCGGGTCGAGACCCTTCTTCAGACTGATGTCAGGAGAGTTGGTGGGCCAAAGGTAGAATGTAGTCGGAGACAGTAAGACTAGTGGGAGAACTGGGAAGGTGGAGGGGATGGAGAGAGAGGGAAAGCAAGGGCTATCTGAAGTTAGAGAAGTCAATGTTCATACCGCTGGGGTGTAAACTACCCAAGCTAAATATGAGGTGCTGTTCCTCCAATTTGCGCTGGGCCTCACTCTGACAATGGAGGAGGCCCAGGACAGAAAGGTCAGATTGGGAATGGGAGGGGGAGTTGAAGTGCTGGGCCACAGGGAGATCAGGTAGGTTAAGACGGACTGAGCGGAGGTGTTCAGCGAAACGATCGCCGAGCCTGCGCTTGATCTCGCCGATGTAGAGAAGTTGACACATGGAACAGTAGATGAGTTTGGAGGAGGTGCAAGTGAACCTCTGCCTCACCTGGAAAGATTGCTTTGGTCCTTGGATGGAGTCGATGGGGGAGGTAAAGAGACATGCGTTGCATCTCCTGTGGTTGCTGGGGAAAGTACCTGGGGAGGGGGTGGTTTGGGCCGGAAGGGACGAGTTGACCAGGGAATTTCAGAGGGAACAGTCTCTGCGGAATGCAGAAAGGGGTGGGGATGGGAAGATGTGGCCAGTATTGGGATCCCATTGGAGGTGGCGAAAATGTTGGAGGATTATATGCTGTATGTGACGGCTGATGTGGTGGAAGGTGAGGACAAGGGGGACTCTGTCCTTGTTACGAATGGGGCGAGAGGGAGCAAGTGCGGAGCTGCGGGATATCGAGGAGACTGCGGGATATCGAGTGAGAGCCTCATCTATAATGGAAGAGCTGATGGGAAGATGTGGCCAGTAGTGGGATCATGTTATATTGAAGTTAAGGTTTAGTTTAGTTTAGTTGTGAGAAACAGCATGGAAACAGGCCCTTCGGCCCACCGAGTCCGTGCCGGCCTGTGATCCTCGCACATTAACACGATCCTTCACCCACGAGGGAGAATTTTCCATTTGTACCAAGCCAATTGATCTACAAACCTGTACGTCTTTGGAGTGTGGAAGGAAACCGGAGACCCTGGAGAAAACCCACGCGGTCACGGGGAGAACGTACAAACTCGGTGCAGACAGCACCCGTAGTCGGGATCGAACCCGGGTCTCCGGCGCTGTAATGCAACAACTCTACCGCTGCGCCACCGTGCCGCCCAGATTTCAGGTATAGATTGCAGAAGGGTTATGCTTTTTATTTCCCCAACAGTCCAGCTGATTTATTATCCAAGATTAGTGACGGGGAGACCGTTGTATTGTACGCAGCACTCTTCTTTTAGGAAAGGTTTGGTGTTTAATACAGAGAGGCGTGAGATGGGACACTAATATACTTCCTCTGGTTGGTTGCGTGACCTGTGTCCGTTCCAATTTCACAGTCTATCAGGGAACTGCTCTGGGTGTATATTGGAAGCTTGCAATTTATGTAGCAAGAAAATCTCGACAAAAATGTCTCGAATCTCGGATTCAGCATTTGCACAGTTCCTCTGTTCCTTAATCCCTCTCCTTTGAGGATTTTTGTTCCCGTCTCTGAGGGTCTGCTCTGCTTTCCGACTTGACCCAGACAGTTTCAACCTCCCGTCAGGTTTTTGGCTCCACGCTTATTCCATTGATCCCTGCAAGGGGCGGCATGGTGGAGCAGCTGATGGAGCTACTGCCTTGCAGCGTCAGAGATCTGAGTTCGATTATGACCTCGGGTGCTGTGTGGGCGTGCGTGCGTGCGTGCGTGTTTTACACGTTCTCCCAGTGACCGCGTGGGTTTTCATGTGGGATTTGTCGGCAAATCTGGCCCTCTCTAAATTGCCTCCAGGAGGTGGATGAGAAAGTGAGATAACATGGAACTTGTGTGAAGGGCTGTTTGCAGGTCGTCATGGCCCCAGTGTTTCCATGCTGTATCTTTTTTTTTTTTTTTATATTTTATTTTATTAGAAGTAAGTACAGTCATATGGCACCAAAGTGCCTAATATATATTTTCATAATACATTTTATGTACAACTTCTTTTTTTTTTTTTTTACATTGAAAAAAGATTAGAATAAGAAAAAGAAGTTAGATAGTAAAGGATAGAAAGATGTGAAATATATAGTGTGTGAAAAAAGAAAACGATAAATGAAGAAAGTTGAGAGAGAAAATAGAGAAAATAAAATAAAATAAAAAAGAAAAGGAGATCATTATTTATAATCTTGATCAGCCATGATCATATTGAATGGCGGTGCAGGCTCGAAGGGCCGAATGGCCTACTCCTGCACCTAATTTCTATGTTTCTATGTTTCTAACCCTCGTCCAGTCCTGAAACAGTTATTTTTTACAATTGTGTTGCACCATATGATTCCAAAAAAACGACGAATGGAGACCAACTCGTTATGAATTGGTCTGATTTATCCATTAGGAGGAATCGCATTTCCTCAAGATGAGCGGTGTCCAATATACTTGCAATCCACATTTTAAGCGTTGGTATTGATGTACCCTTCCAAAATTTAAGAATTAATTTTTTTGCTATGGTTAAACCATAGTTAAGGAATAGATTTTGAGATGTGTTCAATTTATTCCCATCTTCCATTACGCCAAATATAATCATTTCAGTATTAGGTTCCATTCTTGTCTTGAATAATTTTGTAAATATTTCAAAAATATCATTCCAAAATCTATAAAGTTTTATGCAGGAAACTAAGGAGTGTGTTATAGTTGCCTCTTGGGCTAGACATTTATCACGTGGCGGATATATTTGGATAAAATTTGTTCAATCTTGTTTTTGAATAATATAATCTATGTACAATTTTAAATTGAATTAGATTATGTCTTACATTAATTGAACATTTGTGAATATATATCAGGTATTCCATGCTGTATCTTTAATAACTAAAAAGTAGATTACTGTGTTTCATTACTGCAGAGTAAGTTAGTGTTGGGTTCCCTCCAGTAGTGACTTACAGTGATTTTGTTGTGCATCATTCAAAAAATGCATTATAGATACTTGCCCTGGCCACTCTGATCGCATCTCTTTTACCTCCTTTCGAGCGAACCTTAAAATAAACCTATTTGACCAAGTTCTCTTATTATCAAGGATAGGCCATGTTCCGGGTTAGAACCCCTCTTGAGACTTCAGTCTTCAGTCTGAAGAACTTGTCACCTATCCACCTGACTCGCTGCGTTTTTCCAGCATTCTCTCTTTGTTAAACCAGCATCTGCAGTTCCTTGTTATTACATTTATTTGATTTTTAGTCTGAAGACAGGTCCCGACCCGAAGCGTCACCTCTCCATGTTCTCCAGAGATGTTGCCTGACCTGCTGAGTTACTCCAGCACATTGACTTTGATGGAAGATTCCAGCACCTGCAGTTCCTTGTGTCTCTGTTTTATTATCTCTCTTTGCGACTGCCTCTTAATATTCCTACGAAACGCTTGCGAACACTTGAAAAGAAAACCTCAAGCTGGCATTTTCAGACTTCTAACCGTTTTGAATGAAGTTAAAATGTAGTTTACTCGGGAGAGCAGAGCTTGTTGTATATAATACTTTTTATATAAGGCGGCATTGAGGCACAGCAGTATAGTTGCTGCCTTGCAGCACTAGCGATCCGGATTCGATCCTGACCATGGGTGCTGTCTCTGCGGAGTTTGTACGTTCTCCCCATGACGGCGTGAGTTTTCTCCGGGTGTTCCGGTTTCCTTCCACATTCCAAAGATGCACATACAGGTTTGTAGGTATTAGTTAGTGGGAGAGTCTAGCACCAGAGGCCATAGCCTCTTAATAGGACGTACTTTTAGGAAAGAGATGGGGAGGAATTTCTTTGGTCAGAGGGTGGTGAATCTGTGGAATTCATTGCCACAGAAGGCTCTGGAGGCCAAGTCAATGGATATTTGTTAGGGTGGAGATTGACAGATTCTTGATTAGTACGGGTGTCAGGGGTTGTGGGGAGAAAGGCAGGAGAATGAGAGGGAAAGATAGATCAGCCATGATTGAATGGTAGAGTACACTTGAGGGGCCGAACGGCCTGTTTCCACCCAGTCATAAGGAAAAGGAGTAGAATTAGGCCATTCAGCCCATCAAGTCTACTCCACCATTCAAACATGGCTAATCTACCTCTCCCTCCTAACCCCATTCTCCTGCCTTCCCCCCTTAACCTCTGACCCCTCAACGAATCAAGAAATGTATCCCTAGATGTATCGCTCTTTCAGACCGTATCTCTAAAGTCTAAATGTCTATACGACAACGAGTGCTGAATAACATGGGAGAAATGAGCTGAGGGAGGCACTTTGTGACCACAGTATAATATTGTGTGCAGCATATTTGTGTCAGTTGGAGGGACTTATGAAGTGAGTGCCTTTGGCATCACTTAATACTAAATGTGGTACTGATGTATTTTGTTGTGTGTTTTGCTAAGCAGTCTTTGTGTTTGCCAAATACTTCTCTCCCCTCTTGACACCAAATGGATTGTATATATTTTGGCCTTGGAGGGGTAGTTGGCAAATGTGAAGACTAAAATAATCAGTGTTTATAGGGAGCTTTTCCAAACAACAGGCTTTTTTGCTTCATTGGTGAATCCTTTCATCAACTTTGTTTACAAGGTTTCATGGACATAAAAGTTAAATGGATTTGGGCTTGCAGGCTCACTGAAAATGCATAGCATATGTTCCTGGATGTCATGCAGATATTTTCCAGATGGCTATATAACTGAGGCCATAATTTTTATTTTTTTTTCCTCCGGTTACTGAAGTATAATTTTCAGATTCATTCAAATTCACCGGGATTTTGGTGTTTGCTTTCTTTTGGTTTGTGCCTTGTTTTCGCCAGCGATTCCCACAGTGTGTGAGCATCTCCCGTACTTTGTGTAGGAAGGGAAACCGCAGATGCTGGTTTACACCGAACATAGACGCAAAATTCTGGAGTAACTCAGCGGGACAGGCGGCATCATTTCTGGAGGGAAGGAAAGGGTGGCGCTGCGGGTCGAGACCCTTCCTGTTCGGACTGAGAGTCAGGGGAGAGGGAGACTGGAGATGTGGAAGGGCGAGGTGTGAAAAGGACGGATCAAAGCGGGCGATGGTCGAGGAAGTGTGGAATGGGCGAATGGCGCGGCATGCAAACAGTAGAATTAGTCGGGAGGACAGTGAAACTAGTCGGAGAACTAGGGTGGGGGAGGGACGGAGAGAGAGGGAAAGCAAGGGTTACATGGTGATAGGGATCACCTTCCCTTTGCATGATCAGTTGGAGTTTTATTGTGGTTGACACAATGTGAGTTGCCGCGGGGCGGTGACACTTTGACTCGCAGTCTCACGGTTCAGACTTGTAGTTAGCTGAGATCCTGAGGGCACTTGGAAGACAGAGCAGCTGTTCAGGCAATGACTCTCCAGACTGCAAGCGCAGGGAAATCGACAAGGCCCAGAGGAGCTCAGTGTAGTAGAGTTATTCACCTCAGGGAGCACTGCAAAATCAGCGTTTCCCTTCCGATACCTTCCTACCAGCAGGAGAATGGAGGTGTCGGCAGTCGGTGGTGGGAAGGTGTCGCCTGTCCAGGGAGACACGGCGTGGAGGCCAATGTCATAAGGTCATAAGTGATCGGAGCAGTATTAGGCCGTTCAGCCCATCAAGTCTACTCTGCCATTCAGTCACGGCTGATCTATCTCTCTCCCTCCTAACCCCATTTTCCTGCTTTCTCCCCATAACCCCAGACACCCGCACTAATCAAGAACCTATCCCTGCCTTAAAAAAAATCCATTGATGGCCTCCACAGCCTTCTGTGGCAAAGGCTTCCACAGATTCACCACCCTCTGACTAAAATAATTCCTTCTCACCTCCTTCCTAAAGGACCACCCTTTAATTCTGAAGCTATGAACTCCAGTACTAGCCTCTCCCACAAGTGGAAACATCCTCTCCACATCCACTCTGAACAAGCCGTTTTTGGTACGATTCAATGAGGTCATGGATACACAGAAACATAGAAACGGTGCAGGAGTAGGCCATTCGGCCCTTCGAGCCAGCACCGCCATTCAATTTGATCATGGCTGATCATCCGGAATCAGTACCCAGTTCCTGCTTTCTCCCCATTCCCCTTGATTCCGTTAGCCCAAAGAGCCACATCCAACTCTCTCTTGAATACAACCAGTGCCATCCGCAAGCTTGGAGATGTTACATTAGGTTCCCACTCACCCTTTTAAACTCCAGCGAGCAATGTGCTCTTGGAGAAACATTTGCAGTGACGTTCCCCTTTGAAGTCCAGAGGAGACACACTCATTACAGTTCTGCCTCCTGGGCAAATATCAGAACACATTGCTGAGCTTCAGTTTATGTGGGAATTAAGTTTTGTCTTTGATTAAGTGTGAAATCACCTCTTTATTCTTTGCACTGGCTTAATGCACACAATATGTGAATAATCAGTCATGGGTTGTTTTTTTCTGCAAGAACAAACCTTCAGTCACCCAGGTTTGAAATTCCTCCGTAAATCTTTCTTGCAGTCTTCGTCCCTGGCATCTGTCATGCATCCTAGCCCTTCGTCCTGTCGACATTTATACCCTTCACTCTTAACAGGAGCCAACTGTTGGACGTACAGATGTGCAGGAAGGAACTGCAGATGCTGGTTTAAACCGAAGATAGACACAGAAAGTTGGAGTAACTCAGGGTCATGCAGCATCTCAGGAGAAACAGAACACGTGACGTTTCGGGTCGAGACTCTTCTTCGGACTGAGAGCTGGGGGAAAGGGAAACGAGAGTTATAGATGGAGATATATAGCGATATATTGTGGAACAAATATATTCAACAACTAAGTTACAGAGATAGGTTGAATAAGTTAGGTCTTTATTCTCTGGAGCGCAGAAGGTTAAGGGGGGACTTGATAGAGGTCTTTAAAATGATGAGAGGGATAGACAGAGTTGACGTGATCAAGCTTTTCCCTTTGAGAATAGGGAAGATTCAAACAAGAGGACATGACTTCAGAATTAAGGGACAGAAGTTTAGGGGTAACATGAGGGGGAACTTCTTTACTCAGAGAGTGGTAGCGGTGTGGAATGAGCTTCCAGTGGAAGTGGTGGCGGCAGGTTCGTTGGTATCATTTAGAAATAAATTGGATAGGCATATGGATGAGAAGGGAATGGAGGGTTATGGTATGAGTGCAGGCAGGTGGGACTAAGGGAAAAAAGTTGTTCGGCACGGACTTGTAGGGCCGAGATGGCCTGTTTCCGTGCTGTAATTGTTATATGGTTATATGGTTAAATGATATGCAAAAGATATGCACAAAAGTAACGATGATAGAGGAAACAGGCCATTGTTATCCGTGGGTTTGGTGCAAGCGAGTTGCAGACAATGAGACTCAACAGGACGACCTTGAAACTAGCACAATGACGTGTGGGGGAGGGACAGAGGGAGAGGGGGTGCAAGGGTTTCTTGAAGTTAGAGAAATCAATATTCATACCGCTGGGTTGTAAGCTGCCCAGCGAAATATGAATTGCTGTTCCTCCAATTTGCGCTGACAACGGAGGAGGCCCAGGACAGAAAGGTCAGTGTGGGAACGGGAAAGTGTTTGGCAACTGGGAGATTGTCGTATTCACCGGGGGTGTGCTGTGAAGCTGCAATTCTGTTATTCTTATCGTTAGTTTTGACAGATATTTTTGTCGTTACGGCACTTGACGCGGGATTAAACTCACCCAAAAGAGTTGGAATTCTTGGCCGTCACTTGGGGAACGTGCGATCTCCGAAGGTGTCAGTTTGATTTGCTGCGGTTGCTTTTTTAAATAGTGCCTTAGTGAGAGAATTGTACGCGATCCAAATCAGCGGAATCCTTCACGTCCCATATAAGATGAGAATTTAGCTTTCACTCCCCATCAATCTGCACATTTCCACATGGCCAGATTACGAAGGGGAAGGGGAAAGAGTTCAGAGAGTTCAAGTCTACTCCGCCACTCAATCATGGCTGATCTATCTCTCCCTCCCAACCCCATTCTCCTGCCTTCTCCCTTTAACCCCTGACAACTCATGGCATAGTAATGTAAAAACATGCATTAGTTAATTAAGAGGTAACACAATCATTACAATCATTGCACAGTCGCTCATTACAGGCCATGCCCTGAGTTCCCCATTTATTGCCCCGTCGAAATGCGTGGTCCCTTTAAGGCAACGCACAGCCGGCAGGCAACCTGTAAAATACATGGCAAGGATTAAATGTGAGATTCTGTTGAATGGAAGCATCCAATCACCCACTGACCAGTTCACTTTATTCCAATAAACCATACAGCAGTAATGATTGATGAAGTATCATTTTGTTTTATTACTGTACGTTTAGCTAATTAGAGGATTAATCTTTCCCTTGTCTGCAGATAATGTAACTGCTATTTGTTCTGAACATCTGTGGTGCAGGTACTATTGATGAATTATTAATTTTAGTTTAGTTTAGAGACACAGTGCGGAAACAGGCCCTTCGGCCCACCGAGTCTGCGTTGACCGTCAATCCCCCCGCACATCAACACTGTCCTACACACACTAGGAACAGGCTACATGTATACCAAGCCAATTAACCTACAAAACTGTACGTATTTGGAGTGTGGGAGGAAACCGAAGATCTCGGGGAAAACCCACGTGGGTCACGGGGAGAACGTAACAGTCAAGCGCCCGTGGTCGGGATCGAACCCTTGTCTCTGGCTCTCTGAGGCAGAAACTTTACCGCTGCGCCACCCTGGCCACTTGTCATTATCATCATATATTATAAATCATAGAGAAGGACTTGGAAAACTGCCCCAGGGGAACTTAGAAACATAGAAACATAGAAAATAGGTGCAGGAGTAGGCCATTCGGCCCTTCGAGCCTGCACCGCCATTCAATATAATCATGGCTGATCATCCAACTCAGTATCCTGTACCTGCCTTCTCTCCATACCACATGATCCCTTTAGCCACAAGGGTCACATCTAACTCCCTCTTAAATATAGCCAATGAACTGTGGCCTCAACTACCTTCTGTGGCAGAGAATTCCAGAGATTCACCACTCTCTGTGTGAAAAATGTTTTTCTCATCTCGGTCCTAAAAGATTTCCCCCTTTAGCATTAAACTGTGACCCCTTGTTCTGGACTTCCCCAACATCGGGAACAATCTTCCTGCATCTAGCCTGTCCAACCTCATTGCCATTGTTCACATGTACAGTGAGGGATAGGTGTGAGTGCTGTGGATAAGGCCCAGGTGGTGAATGAACAGCAGTTGGAGTGTGAGTGGGGCTGCCACAGGATAACTATTGAGGCCAGTGAGCTCACAAGACCAAGTGTTTAAATGGACCATTTTGTGTCATTACTGTTGCCAGTGATCTGTGAGCCAGGGGATCTAACAGTGTGTTTAACCTCTGCCTGGGTGCTTCATGTTTGAAGAGATGTTAGAGTGTAGAAGGCGTAAGTTCATGTGATTGGAGCAGAAATAGGTCATTCGGCCCATCAAGTCTACTCCGCCATTCAATCATGGCTGATCGATCTTTCCCTCCTAACCCCATCCTCCTGCCCTCTCTCCATAACCCCCGACACCAGTATTAAGACATGAGGGCTAATCTTAACTTGAGGGATAACCATTTCACACAAAGGGTGATAGGTGTATGGAGCGAGCTGCCGGAGGAGGTATTTGAGGCAGGGACTGTCGCAACATTTAAGAAATACTTTGACAGGTGTATGGATGGCACTAGCTGAGAGGGATATGGGCCAAATGCAGGCAGGTGGGACTAGTATACATGGGGCATGTTGGTCGGTGTGGGCAAGTTGCGGCTGGGCCGAAGAGCCTACTTCCACTATGTCTGACTCTATGGCTCTACAGCATCAGTTCTGATGAAGGATTTCTGATCTGGGACATCACCTCAGTTTCATTTCCAACAGGTGTGGCTTGACCTGTTGAGTATTCCCAGCATCTGCGGTTTAAAAAAATCCATTGATTGTAAGATATTAGTGGGATGTTTGTTCCTCTTTGACAGATCCAGTATCTGAAATGCAAATGGGCACAAAGTGCTGGTGTAACTCTGAGGAGGTCAGGCAGCAACTCTGGAGGACACAAATAGGTGACAGTTCGGGTCAAGACCCTTCTTCCGACTACATAGCACCTGAGGGCTACATAGTTCTTAGGGCCGAAGGAATCAAGGGATATAGGGAAAAAGCAGGAACGAGGTGGTACTGATTTTAGATGATCAGCCATGATCATATTGAATGGTGGTGCTGGCTCGATGGGCCGAAAGGCCAACTCCTGCACCTATTTTACTATTTTTCTATGTTTCTAAATGGCCAGGGATTGAGTAAATAAAAATAGAACATATCGGAAATAGCCAGCAGTCAGGAAGCAACTGTGGAGGGATTTTTTTTCCCCCATTGATGACTTCCATCAGAACACGGTGAAGTCAGAAATTAATTATGGTTTGAGATGTCGAGAAGGTGAAGCGTGGAAAGAATAAGGCAAACGTCGGTGAAAGAGTGGAGACCAAGATCATTTGAAAGACACAATTAGTGATGGCACGGGTAGTGAGAGGGTGTTGAAAGTTTGCAAATTTTTCTGACTGAAGAAGGGTTGTGAACCAAATGCTGTCGGTCCATTCCCCCCACAGACACTGGCCAACTTGTTGAGTTACTCCAGCAGTTTATGACTTGCTCAAGATGATAGTATTTGCGGTTCCTTGTGCCTGCAGTTCAGCTACAAACTGGAAAGGGAGGTTTTCTGAAATTGTTGACTGTATTGTGCCTGCACTGTAATATCGCACTTCCATGATAAGCTCCTGCCCCTTGTCCTCACCTTGCTTCGCTTTTCGAAAGGTGTCGGAGGCTGTAGACAAGTCACGATGTGTACAAGAAGGAACTGCAGATGCTGGTTCACACCGAAGGTAGGCACAAAATGCTGGAGTAACTCAGCGGGTCAGGCAACATCTCAGGAGAAAAGTAATAGGTGACGTACCCAGTTGAGACCCTTCTTCTGATGAAAGGGTCCCCACCCGAAACGTCACCTGTTCCTTTCCTCAAGAGATGCTGTCTGACCCGCTGAGTTTCTCCAGCATTTTGGAGGGGAGGATGTTCCTGAATCTGCGGAGCATCCTGGACAATACAGCTCACCCCTCCGTGACACACCGGTCAACCTGAGGAGCACCTTCAGCAACAGACTGGTTCCACCAAGATGCAGCACAGAACGCCACAGGAGATCCTTCATCCCTGAGGCTGTACAACTCCTCCACCTTCTGTCGTGGAGTAGTCTGATCCCCCCCCCCCCCACCCACTCCCCAGCCACCCCCTCCCCAATCTTTGCACATTCCCAATCCTATGCACTCGTCATTTTAATTTCATGTTTCATGTAGTTTGTGATTTTTATGATTGTTGGCAGATCAATTTCCCTCCTGGGATAAATAAAGTTCTATCATATTGTATCGTATCGCATTTTGTGTCTATCTGTCGACAAGTCCCAGTTGGGAGTAGACAGAAATGCTGGAGAAACTCTGCGGGTGAGGCAGCATCTATGGAGCGAAGGAATAGGTGACGTTTCAGGTTAAGACCCTTCTTCAGACTGATGTGGGGGTGTATGGGGGGGGGGGGGGGGAGAAGAAAGGAAGAGGCGGAGACCGTGGGCTGGGAATGGGAGGGGAGTAGGATGGCAAGTCAAATCAAAGCCATCTGTACACGCTGGATGACGCAGCAGCACATCACGAGTGGGGCTGGATATCCGACGGCAGATACTGTGTGATTCTGTTAGTCATAACACTTCCTGTAGAGCCCGACAATGTGCTTAGTGTCAATGACACGAGTACCACTTGTTCAGCTCCACTTCACACGATGGTAGCACTCTCCAAACTGTCAAATGATTTTTCCTCACGCTTACATTTTGCGACAATTAACATTCTGATTTTTCGTGTGGCGCCGTCGTTACTTTCGAGTACAATAGACACGCGAGGCATTAACCGTTGCAACCATTCCACCGAGCGTTCTGCTTGTTTGCCCAACCCTGGCTAGAGCCATTCTAAACATTGCCACTGACCACTTTCACAGACCATGCCCATACTATGGAGATACTGGCTCTGAAGTTATAAGGTCATAAGGCCACAAGTGATAGGAGCAGAATTAGGCCATTGGCTGAGCTATCATGGCTGAGCTATCTCTCTCATCCTAACCCCATTCTTCTGCCTTCACCACAACCTCTGACGCCTGTACTAATGAAGAATCTATCTATCTATATCTCAGCCTTAAAAATATCCACTGACTTGGCCTCCACAGCCTTCTGTGGCAAAGAATTCCCTTTGACTAAAGAAATACCTCCTCATCTCCTTCGTAAAAGAACATCCTTTAATTCTGAGGCTATGACCTCTAGTCCTAGACTCTCCCACAAGTGGAAATATCCTCTTCACATCCACTTGATCCAAGCCTTACAGGTTTGTAAGTTAATTGGCTTGATAAATGTAAAAATTGTCCAGTATAAAAGTGTCCAACTTCCAGTATAGTCCCTGGTGGACTCTTTGAAAGGTATATGGTACAAGGTACAAGTACTCCGTTCCTGCTTTCTCCCCCATATCCCTTGATTCCGTTAGCCCAAAGAGCTAAATCTAACTCTATTGAAAACATCCAGCGAATAGGCCTCCACTGCCTTCTGTGGCAGAGAATCCCACAGATTCACAACTCTCTGGGTGAAGAAGGATTTCCTCATCTCAGGCCTAGATGTTTCCATAAGAAGCCCCTCTTCTAAATTCCAGTGAATACGAACCCAGCTCTTTAATAGATGCAATGGCAGTATGGAAACAGGCCCTCTCTTCCCCTGTATAATGGCCATTTTATCTGTCTCTGGAGACGATGTACATGCAAGAACATGGGTAATGGAATGTGGATGAGGTGAGATCCCTGGCACCATGAACGTGAGGCAAGTGCGATGGCTGTTTACCTGACTATCATTCCCATATGTTCAGAGGCTAATCTGTTATACATTTTGTTCTTTTATTTCTTTGCGGTATTTTTTTGCTGTGCCGTTAAAAGTTTGTGAACAGAGGAACAAAGGTGCTGCCGATTTTAACGCAGGAGCAGAATGAGGCCATTCGGCCCCACAAGTCTACTCCGCCATTCAATCATGGCTGATCTATCTTTCCCTCTTCACCCCATTGTCCCGCCTTCTCCTCATAACCCCTGACACCCGTACTAATCAAGAATCTATCTGTCTCTGCTTTAAAAACATCCATTAGAGACATGGCACATAGCGTGGAAATAAACCCTTCGGCCCAACTCGCCCATGCTGTCCAAAATGCCTATCACCCTTCATCCCATTTGCCTGCAATTGGACCACACACCCCTAAATCATTCCTATCTAAGTACCTGTCTGAATGAATGTTAAAAGTAATTGGACTCATATCTACAGCTTCCTCTCGCACACCCTCAGTCACTTTAATGAATTCTGCTTTCCGAGCCCCCACTCCCTTAGTGTTTATAACACATTACTATCCTGTGCCTTAGGCATCTTTACGTGCATCTTGATAATGCACCAGCATATTGGTCCGCCAGTTACACGACCAGACGTTGAAGCGTTCCCCTTTGTAAACACTGTTTCTACAAAGACAAAATGTTCAGCAGCCGGGAATCAATTTTGTTCGTTACACCACCACCTAATGGCAAGATTACAGCACAACAGCACTGTGCAGCACTTAGAGTCATAGAGTCATACAGGCCCTGTGCTCATCCATATTTTGTAACATGGGATCAGATGGAAATGGTATTCAACAATCTGGCTATCCAACGATTCTCGAACGGTATCCAGAAACAGGTTTACCTGCAAGCTAGCAGTGCGAACAATAACACATCCATCAGTACTGAGCTTAAGGCAAAACTGAAATGATGTGCTCATGACCTTGAAGCGAGCTGATGATGCTCTTTCAACTTGACCCCAGAATTACTGTGGACCTTTGGAGGGGAAATAAAGGCACAAATTGTTGGAATAACTCAGTTGATCGGGTAGCATCTCCAGAGAAAATGGATAGGCTATGCTTCAGGTTGGGACTGAAGAAGGGTCCTAACCTGAAACGTCGCCTATCCATTGTCACCTTGATGCTGCTTGAGTTACTCCAGCACTTTGTGTCTTTTTCCCCCTAAACCAGCTTCTGCAGTTCCTTTTGGAGACACTACCTTCTGGGTGGCACAGTGGTAGAGTTGCTGCCTTGGAGCGCGAGAGAACCATGTTCAATCCTGACCACGGGTGCTGTCTGTTTGGATTCCGCATGTTCTCCATGGGACCTCGTGGGATTTCTCCAGGTGCTCCAGTTTCTCCCACATTCGAATGACGTACGGGTTTGTAGGTTAATTGGCTTCTGTAAATTGCCCCTGATGTGTAGGATAGAACTGGAGTACGGGTGGTGGTTGGTCGGTGCAGACTCGGTGGGCCGAAGGGCCTGTTTCCACGCTGTACCTCTAAACTGAACTAAACTAAAGAAATGTATAGGAAGGAACTGCAGATGCTGGTTTAAACTGAAGATAGACACAAAATGCTGGAGTAACTCAGCGGGACAGGCAACATCTCTGGAGAGAAGGGATGGGTGACGTTTCGGGTCAAGACCATTCTCTATCTAAACAAAAGAAGATGGATTTACCAAAGGGAACTTGTGCCTGTCTCACTGTGACCTACTATTCCTACACTCATGTACTTAAGTATGATTGTACATACGAAAAAAATAATTTCACTGTACCTGGGTACATGTGACAATCAAGTACCATAGAAAAGTTTTGCTTCTTCATATGGACTCATCCGAGGAAACCCTCGCACTTTGGTTTCGTTCAGTTTAGACATACAGCGCGGTAAAAGGCCCTTCGGCCCACCACGTCCGCGCCGACCAACGATCCCGCCCACTAACACCAACCGACACACACTAGGGGAAATTTATAATTATTATACCAACCTACAAACCTGTACGTGTGGGGGGGGAAACCGGAGCACCCGGAGAAAACCCACGCGGGTCACGGGGGGGGGGGGGGGGGGGGGGGCGTACAAACTCCGTACAGACATCACCCGTAGTCAGGATCGAACCTGGGTCTCTGGCGATGTAAGGTGGCAACCCCACCGCTGTGTTACCGTGCCGCCCCGAATTGATTACATTACTGTTACATTACTTAACTCTGTACCTCGGTGAATGCCAGTCACCCCCCCCCCGGACACTCCTTCCCCCAGAAAAATTGCACTACTACGACTGTATGTACATATATATATTTATTGCTCATTATTCTATGTTCGCTCTTCTTGGGAGATGCTAACTGCATTTCGTTGTCTCTGTACTGTACACTGCACAATGACAATAAAGTTTGAATCTGAATCTGATCTGATGTAATTTAATCTAATGATGTGATTTCTAGAACTCGCAGATCCGATTTGAAAAATCAAATTGATTGTTTACCTGTTAGTGGAGCCGTGGCTGTTTTTATTTTGGTGTTCCTTGCTGTATCACTTGTCTGTTTTGTCAGGCGTTAATTAAGTGAGCGGGGGAAATTGATTGTTTACATATATTGGTAATAG
Source organism: Amblyraja radiata (assembly GCF_010909765.2). Lineage (NCBI taxonomy): Eukaryota > Metazoa > Chordata > Chondrichthyes > Rajiformes > Rajidae > Amblyraja > Amblyraja radiata. Next base: position 27,262,152 of record NC_045983.1, on the reverse strand, counting down.
CTTGCGAGCAGATTAAAGGCCTGAACCTTGCGTTGAACAGAGCAACTTTTATATCCTCGTCATTCTAAATTAACACTGGCAGAAGTAAGACTGTTAATTGTCAGTACAAAGTACTCACGGTTGCCTCTCTTCGCCTAATTAATTACCTTGTCTAGAGTGGAATGTTAATTCAGATAAATGATTGCACCAGTTAATACCTACAAAGCTTCCTTCAAGTATTCTGTGAGCTTTCTGCCCTTAAGAAACAAATTAATGATTCTTATCAGAAGCCACAGTGGCATTTTTAAAGAGTGGTGATATTGAACAGACTTTCACTGTCTTTGAAAGGTGCATTTTTATGTCGATAATCGCAAGTAGATTCCAAAAGCCGTTTGATTCTAAAGGTAGATAAATAAATTGTTATGAACTCATTATTTAAGCCGTTTGGCTTTAATATGTTGGTTCTACGTGAAGAGTGTTTGTCACAGTCAAACTGCTAAATAGCTTCAGGCTGAGACCTCTGGATTAGATAGACACAAAATGGTGGAGTAACTCGGCGGGACAGGCAGCATCTCTGGATAGAAGGAATTGGCGACGTTCGGGCAACAAGAAAGGTCTCGACCCGAAACTTCACCCATTCCTTCCCTCCAGAGATGCCGCCTGTCCCGCTGAGTTACTTCACCATTTTGTGTCTATCTTCGGTGGAAACCAGCATCTGCAGTTCCTTCCTACATGCGACAATAAGCTAAACTGACCTAAACTAGCCGATGCTCATTCCTCCGCACTATGTGCAATGGTCACAAATAGACCCGGGTTGGCAATAATTATTACAGTACATGAAAGAGATAGTGTGGAGGGATGGGGCAGGTAATATATAAATGGAATGTATTCAGCTGCTGAGCATGCAACAGTACAGGAGCAATAGACCAAATAGCCTCCTGCTTGGTTTAGTTCAGTTTTGAGTTTAGAGATACAGCCAGGGGAAACAGGCCCTTCGGTCCACCGAGTCCGCCCCGACCAACGATCCCCGATACACACACTAGGGACAATTTACATTTATACCAAACCAATTAACCTACAAACCTGTACTTCTTTGGAGTGTGGGAGGAAACCAAAGATCTCAGAGAAAACCCACGCAGGTCACGGGGAGAACGCACAAACTCCGAACAGACAGCCCCCATAGTCGGGATTGAACCCGTGTCTCTGGCGCTGTGAGGCAGCAACTCTACCGCTGCGCCACTGTGCCACCCTATTGTGCTGTAATGTTTCGCGATTCTCTGCAGCATTGCTCCCTTGATGTGTGCAGTAAGAGAACATGCTGAGCTAAAGATGTATTTATTGCTTGTCCATTGTTTATTGCCAAAATTAATCTTCTATTAAATTACAACAATATTAACACTGCTTCAAATTAATTCAATCCACCCATCGCACATTCCCACAAGGGTGGCACGGTGGCGCAGCGGTAGAGTTGCTGCGTAACAGCGTTTACAGCGCCAGAGACCCAGGTTCGATCCTGACTACAGGGCTGTCTGTACGGAGTTTGTACCTTCTCCCCGTGACCTGCGCGGGTTTTCTCCGAGAACTTTGGTTTCCTCCCACACTCCAATGACGTACAGGTTTGTAGGTTAATTGGCTTGGTGTATATGTAAAAATTGTCCCTAGTGCAGGATAGTGTGACTGTGCGGAGATTGCTGGTCGGCACGGACTCGGTGGGACGTAGGGGCCTGTTTCCACGCCGTATCTCCAAACTTAATAATCACACTGTTTCAAAGCAATTCAACCCACATATAGCACATTCCCACAAGATACAAAGAAATCTTGTTTCTCTGATCAGTTGTATCTGAACATTGGCAAGTTCCCACACAAGAGATTAGTGTGCAAAATTAGATCACATGGTATTGGGGGTAGGGTATTGGCATGGATAGAGAACTGGTTGGCAGACAGGAAGCAAAGAGTAGGAAATAATGTGTCCTTTTCAGAATGGCAGGCAGTGACTAGTGGGGTGCCGCAAGGCTCGGTGCGGGGTCCCTGGTTGTTTACAGTATATATTAATGATTTAGACGAGGGAATTAAATGTAACATCTCTAAGTTGTGTGGATAAATGTGAGGTCATCCACTTTGGTGGCAAGAACAGGAAGGCAGATTATTATCTGAATGGTGTCAGATCAGGAGAAGGGGAGGTGCAACAAGACCTGGGTGTGCTTGTACATCAGTCACTGAAAGTAAGCATGCAGGTACAGCAGGTAGTGAAGAAAGCTAATGGCATGTTGGCCTTCATTGCGAGAGGATTTGAGTTTAGGAGCAAAGATCCTACTGCAGTTGTACAGAGCCTTGGTGAGACCTAACCTGGAATATTGTGTGAAATTTTGGTCTCCTAATTTGCTATTGAGGGAGTGCAGCGAGGTTTCACCAGGTTAATTCCCAGGATGGCGGGACTGACATATGATGAAAGAATGGGTCGACTGGGCTTGTGTTAGCTGGAATTTAGAAAGATGGGAGGGGATCTTATAAAAACATATAAAATTCTTAGAGGATTGGACAGGGTAAATGCAGGAAATAAGTGGAAGGCCATTTAGGTCTGAGATGAGGAAAAACGTTTTCAACCAAAGTTGTGAATCTGTGGAATTTTCTGCTACAGAAGGCAGTGAAGGCCAATTCACTGGATGTTTTTCAAGAGAGAATTAGATTTAGCTCTTAGAGCAAACGGAATCAAGGGGTATGGGAAATAGCAGGAACGGGGTACTGATTTTGGATGATCAGCCATGATCATATTGAATGGCGGTGCTGGCTCGAAGGGCCGAATGGTCTTCTCCTGCACCTATTTTCCATGTTTCGATGTGTGATCTGGGTGAAGATAGATTTAAAATTCTGCAGTAACTCAACGGGACAGGCAGCATCTCTGGAGAGAAGGAATGGGTGACATTGCAGGTCGAGACCCTTCTTCAGACTGATTGTGGGTGGAAGGCTAAATGGTCTGTACTCGGTTCATGTGTGCACCTGTTGAACCCGTCACTTCACGGGATTTAATTTCCTCTGTTGATACACCAGTTCGCGTCTTTGTGAGCTATTCAATGCAGTCAGAGCTGGAGGAAATGAATTTTCCAAGATCCACAAGAGAGACTACTTTCGTACTTCAGAAGTAATGAAGTGGTGATTCTGGTTAAGATTTCACACGAAACATTTTCGTTTCCTGAGGTCGATCACCATCTCCTTCATCTTGACACCACGTTACGAGGTTCTCAATCTCCTTCCTGTACTCCGTCTCATCATTATTTGATATCTGGCCCACTGCGTTGGTGTGGCCTGCAAATTTGTAAATTGAGTTGGATTAGTACTTGGCTGCACGATCGTGGGTGTATAAGATAGATAGATATAGATATGCCATTTATTGTCACTATACATGTACAATGAGATTAAAAGCATCTCGTACTCAGTGCATACATATAATTTAGTACAAAAAACAAGAAACAGAAAACAAAACAGGGGGGGGGGATAGGTGCACAATTCTGCGGCGCTATATACATATCTATAAAGGCAAAATGGTGAAGGATGAATAGGTAGTATTCTTAGGCAGATTTTTAAAGTTATATTAAAATATTAAAAATTATTTTAAAAATATTAAAAATTACAATTACAATACACATTATAGTTCCAAATTTCAGTACGTGGATAGAATAGATGGAAGTCCGGGTGTTGGGCTGTGAAGTCAGTGCATGTGTGAGTTAAGAGTAGTTATGACTTTCGGAAAACAACTGTTCCTGAGTCTAGTTTTGATGCACCTATAGCGCTTTCCAGAGGGCAGCAGGTCGAACAGTCCAAACGCAGGGTGGGAGCAGGATGGGAACAGTCCAAACGCAGGAAGAGGGCCTTCTTCAATACGCAATTCAGGGTATCTTCAATACACATTCTGAATGCTATTCTGTTGGTCCTTCTTCATATGGTTTGTGTAGAATAGAGAGCCGGTTTGTTTCATTGATGCGATATGTAGATCAAGTGTGGACTGTGATCCCAACCCTGCACCAGAGCTGCAAGGTCCCATGCAGCAGAAGATGCCTGCAACCTGCAACAGCTGGCAAATCCACCCCACTTGTCTTGCAAACGCGCATTCGCATGTCCGCATTGTCCATAAGCGGGGTGATGATAACGTTTCAGGCTGGGTCCCTTCTTCAGACTGATTGTGGGTGGAAGGCTAAATGGTAACCTGGTGAGTCCCATAAACTCTAAACCAGATTCTATGGGAATAACCCCGACCACCACTCCATGCCGTGCCGCATACTCAGTGGCAAGGGTAGCGCAGCGGTGGAGTCGGCGCCTTACCGCGCTTGTCGCCGTCTGTGCGGAGTTTGCACGTTCTCCCCGTGGCCTGCGTGAGGGTTTTCCGAGATCTTCGGACAGAGATGCTGTCTGACCCGCTGAGTCACTCCAGCTTCTGTGTCTGTATCTCCGGTTTAAACCAGCTTCTGCAACCCCTTCCCACACAAAGTACGAGACAGTTGGAGCTTTGGGTCTCTGGAAAAGTGGGAGCTTTCAGAAGAAGAAAAGAAAAGCCTTTCTCCTCAAAGCTGTGCAGCCAAACCTCGAGGGAAATCTATGCTCTGAGACTCTTGAAGCGTGAGATGAGTGGAACACGAGTACCCTTTGCGAGGTGATGTGTGTCATTTTACATGAAGTCGCGAGCACTGGAGCAAGCGGTTGGCTTTAACCTGAGATTCATGATGTTAATAGTGTGGTACTATCAGGGGGTGGGGGTGGAAGCAGGGGGCAACGAGTGCCATTTGGCTTGAGCCTCATGCTTGGCTGCTTCATTGGGATCTAGGTTAAATTAAGGGACCTCTGCTTGATCTTGGTTTGTAGGCCTCTAAAATTAAAATTGGCCTGGGCCCTCAGTTCATCTATGAGAGAGCCTGCTGTGGGGATAGTTGGGTAGAGGGATCTGCCAAGTGCCTTTTGTCAGAGTCAGGCATTTGGAAAATGGGCTAAACCATAACAGTTTGAGAAAGATGGACACAAAACGCTGGAGGAGCTCCACAGGTCATGCATGTGGCATCTCTGGAGAAAAGGAATAGATGACGTTTCGGGTCGAACCCAGTGGAAGGTTGCCGCATTTCTGTGCCCAACTCAGGCGACCATTTGCGTGCTAGCCACAGAAGCAGAACAACAACTTAAAGCACACAGTATTGGGGGTTCAGTATTGATGTGGATAGAGAACTGGCTGGCAGACAGGAAGCAAAGAGTAGGAGTAAACGGGGCCTTTTCACAATGGCAGGCAGTGACTAGTGGGGTACCGCAAGGCTCAGTGCTGGGACCCCAGCTATTTACGATATATATTAATGATTTGGACGAGGGAATTGAATGCAACATCTCCAAGTTTGCGGATGACACGAAGCTGGGGGGCAGTGTTAGCTGTGAGGAGGATGCTAGGAGGCTGCAAGGTGACTTGGATAGGCTGGGTGAGTGGGCAAATGCATGGCAGATGCAGTATAATGTGGATAAATGTGAGGTTATCCACTTTGGAGGCAAAAACAGGAAAGTAGACTATTATCTGAATGGTGGCCGATTAGGAAAGGGGGAGATGCAACGAGACCTGGGTGTCATGGTACACCAGTCATTAAAAGTAGGCATGCAGGTGCAGCAGGCAGTGAAGAAGGCGAATGGTATGTTAGCATTAATAGCAAAAGGATTTGAGTATAGGAGCAGGGAGGTTCTACTGCAGTTGTACAGGGTCTTGGTGAGACCACACCTGGAGTATTGCGTACAGTTTTGGTCTCCTAATCTGAGGAAAGACATTCTTGCCATAGAGGGAGTACAGAGAAGGTTCACCAGACTGATTCCTGGGATGTCAGGACTTTCATATGAAGAAAGACTGGATAGACTCGGTTTGTACTCGCTAGAATTTAGAAGATTGAGGGGGGATCTTATAGAAACGTACAAAATTCTTAAGGGGTTGGACAGGCTAGATGCAGGAAGATTGTTTCCGATGTTGGGGAAGTCCAGAACAAGGGGTCACAGTTTAAGGATAAGGGGGAAATCTTTTAGGACCGAGATGAGGAAAACATTTTTCACACAGAGTGGTGAATCTCTGGAATTCTCTGCCACAGAAGGTAGTTGAGGCCAGTTCGTTGGCTGTATTTAAGAGGGAGTTAGATGTGGCCCTTGTGGCTAAATGGATCAGGGGGTATGGAGAGAAGGCAGGTACAGGATACTGAGTTGGATGATCAGCCATGATCATATTGAATGGCGGTGCAGGCTCGAAGGGCCGAATGGCCTACTCCTGTACCTATTTTCTATGTTTCTATATAACAATCAACATATTACAATCTTTCCACCCTCTTAAATCTCCACTCTTTAAATGGCTCGATTATAATCTTGTATTGTCTTTCCGCTGACTGGTTAGCACACAACAAAAGCTGTTCACTGTAACCTAAACTGTGACAACCTGGCGGGTGTCGAGGATTATTAAAGTTAATTTTTCAATATCGCTTTTTAAATGTGTTTCTTCTGAGCTAGAGAGTGGGAAAGCTGATTTCCTCCTAACCTTTATAACAAAATGAATAATCTCTTAGTAATTTGTGTTTTAAAATTGTCTCACACCTCGGAAGCTAACCTGCCGTGCCAGATTAAGCAAAGGTGCTTTCAGACTTTATGTATAGCAAATGTGTATTGAAGCTATATTGGAAAGCAATTTAACAAATTAAAATACCATTATGGAAGTTGATACGGTAAAGAACCTGACAGGCTTTGCTTTATTGCATTTGAAGTTAAGCTGAATGTCTACCTTCACTAACCTTTTAAAAATTAATGTTTGGGCTCCAGTCAGCTGGATTCTGATCTTGCCCAGACTAATGCCCACGTTTAACATTTTGTATTTAAAATAAACGGAAATTATTAACATTGAGAAAATCCCCCGAGGCCAATTAATAGTCGTTCTTGTCAATCCTTTGCAACGAGTCGGGTCAGTACACCTTCATGGTTTGCTCGCTGTTCATAAGTGAAAGGAGCAGAATTCGGCCATTCGGCCCATCAAGTCTACTCCGCCATTCAAACATTGGCTCATCTATCTTTCCCTCTTAACCCCATTCTCCTGCCTTCTCCCCGTAACCCCAGACATGCTCGTGTGGAGCTTTGGGTTAGGGGAAGTAGGTCTATAGTTGGGTTAGGGGTGGGAGGTTATGAAATATAGCAGCTGAATGCTCTGGCATGAAATATGAAAAAAAAAAATAATGGCGTTCAGGATATGTTCAGTGGGGATCGGTATTTAAAGGCAGCACGGTGGCACAGCGGTAGAGTTGCTGCCTTACAGCGCCAGATTCCCTGGGTTCGATCCTGACTACGGGTGCTGTCCATACAGAGGTTATACGTTTACCCCTTGACCTGTGTGGGTTTTCTCTGGGAGCTCCGGTTTCCTTCCACACTCCAAAAGGCGTACAGGTTTGTTGGCTAACTGGCTTGGATAAATTGTAAATTGTCTCTAGTGTGTATAGTATAGTGTTTGTGCGTGGGGGTCGCTGGTCCGCGTAGACTCGGTGGGCCAAAGGGCCCATTTCCGTGCTGTATCTCTAAACTAAAAGGGGCAGAATACTTCCTATTTCGGCAGAGTGTGAACATCAAAGGGCTCAGACCTGTTTATCTTTTCTCACGCTCAGTGTCAAAATAGCCTGAAATTAAATAAAGGATAATAGATGCCAAGTTTCCTCCGTTCCTTCCCAACATTGAGTCTCAGTTCCAACCAGCTATGCTGGTCTGATATCTTTGCCTTCTCTGACTGCCCACCAATTAGTCTCATGTTGTGCTGGACCAGTAATCCGGAGAATGAGAACTCGGATCCCACCGGCTGTTGGAATGAGGTAGTGAAGCCAGATCACACGGTTCAGTCAGCATGTCAGTGAGGTACCATGCTGAATGAACGCGCCAGTGGAAATAGCAAATTGTTTCACTTTCATTGTATGTATTCAGCCCTGATATAAATAGCCTGTGTCAGCTACACTGATTATGAAAGAAGGGTTTCCACCCGAAACGTCACCCATTCCTTCTCTCCAGAGATGCTGCCTTGAATATAAGTTGTCCTTTCTTCCGAGACTCAGTCGGGTTCACTGGTTAACTAATCAGGAAGTAGGACACAAAATGCTGGAGTAACTCAGCGGGACAGGCAGCATCTCTGGAGAGAAGGAATGGGTGACGTTTCGGGTCGAGATCCTTCTCGTTCCTTCTCTCCAGAGATGCTGCCTGTCCCGCTGAGTTACTCCAGCCTATTGTGTCTATCGTCGGTGTAAACCAGCATCTGCAGTTCCCTCCTGCCCTATTCCGGAAGTAAGTCTGCCTTTAAACCTCAGTACTCAGCCCAAGCACAATGGGAGTTGACAGCATGGAGGACAGCTTGGGCATCAGGAAAGATGCCGGATTGGATTGGCTGTGGCCAGGCTGGGATCCGATTGGCGGGGATCTGGCTGGGTTCCAATTGGCTGTGGTCAGGCAGGGTTTGGATTGGCTGTTGTCAGGCTGGGTATGGATTGGAGATGGCCAGATTGGATTTGGATGGGCTGTGGTTAGATCAGGTTCTGATTGGTTGTGGTTGGATCAGTTTCCGATTGGCTGTGGTCAGGTTGGGTTCCGATAGGCCGTGATCAGGTTGGCTCTGGATTGGCTGTGGTCTTCAAGTATGGTCTGGTAAGGCACTTTCTTTGACACACGGACCGATGGACAGAACAGGTGTCAAGGGTTATAGGGACACGGCAGGAAAATGGGATTAGGAGACAGGGAGTGAAAGGCGGAGTAGCCTCGATGGGCCGAATGGCCTAGTTCGACTCCTATAACCTGTGAACGTGTGAGCAGTGAAATTCATTTTTGGGTGCAGTTCAGCACAGGTATCACTGCACAGAAGCACCCAGATACATCTTAGATAGTCACCACAGATACAGTGCAAGTGTAGAGCAGTGGTACACAGAGACAGTGCACAGAGTCGCCAGTTTGGTGCCATTTTCAAGGAAAGGGAATGAGCAGAATGAGGGGGGGGGAGGGGGGGGGGAATCTGTGAGCTTTGGGTTTGGACAACTGATGAATGGCACGAGTGTTGACCGTTCAACGATGGGATTTGTGGAGCGGGCTGCGGTTGAAAGATTGGTGGCGCCAGTAGCTATCGCAGTTTGACAATTGAGATGAGTTGCTTGTTTTTGCCCGTCCACCTTGAGCACGTTTCAGGCCTCTTCTTTCATGCCTTTCTGCACCGATCTTGTAGAAACGCACAATATTCTTAAAGGGCTGGACAGGCTAGACGCAGGAAAAAATTTCCCGTCGTTGTGGGAAGTCCAGAACCAGGAGTCACAGTTTAAGAATATGGGGTTAGGCCATTTATGACTGAGATGAGGAAAAACGTTTTCACCCAGAGAGTTGTGAATTTGTGGAATTCTCTGCCACAGAAGGCAGTGGAGGCCAATTCACTGGATGTTTTCAAGAGAGAGTTAGATTTAGCTCTTAAAGATAGCGGAGTCAAGGGATATGGGGGGGGGGGGGGGGGGTCCTGGCCAGCAAGATGCCGGAACAGTTCAGTGACAATGTCTCTGTAGTCGGTGCTGCCTCAGGGCCGCTGCAGAGAAACTGATGCTCGTTTTTTTACCCCCCCCCCCACAAGAGAACCCAACTTTATTTGTTTAGCGGGAACACATAAAACAGCATTGATTTCAGCCCATGTTCCCTTCGAGCACTGGAGTGTAATAAACATATTAAAGGCCTTTCGGTGACCATGGCAACAGACAATCGCACTGGAATACTTGGCAGGAGAGGCAGCCAAATTGGATGCTGTCTGACCCCCTGAGTTTCTACAGCTTCTTGTGTCTATCCACCGTTCAATATAATCATGGCTGATCTACCCAAGGTCTCATCTCCTCATTTGTGCTGGTTCCCCATAGCGTCCAATCCCCTGAACTTCCAAAGTTCTGCTTTGTTTTAATTTAGTTGAGAGACACAGCAGGGGAAACAGGCCCTTCAGCCCACCCGGTCCGGGCTGACCAGCGATTGCCCATACTCTAGTTCTATCCTACACACCCGGGGCAATTTTGACAGAGGCCAATTAACCTGCATGTCTTAGGAATGTGGGAGGTAACAGGAGCACGCGGAGAACACACCCACAGATCACGGGGAGAACGTGCAAACTCCGTACAGGCAGCACCTGTAGTCAGGATTGAACCTGGGACTCTGGTGCTGTAAGGCACCAACTCTGCCACTGCGCCACTGTGCCTCCCTCTTCAAATACGTTCATAGGTGATAGGAGCAGAATTAAGCCATTTGGCCCATCAAGTCTACTCCGCCATTCAATCATGGCTGATCTATCTTTCCCTCTTAACCTCATTTTCCTGCCTTCTCCCCATAACCCCCGACACCTCTACTAATCAAGAATCTATCTATCTCTGCCTAAATACCCCTCGACGATCTACTTTCCATAAGGGTGGCACGGTGGCGCAGCTGGTAGAGCTGCTGCCTCACAGCGTCGGAGACTCACATTCGATCCTGACCTCGAGTGCTGCCTGCGTGACATTTATACGTTCTCCCTGTGACTCCACTTTATATCCTTTTGTGCCCGAGGAGGTATTTGAGGCAGGTACTATAACACCATTTAAAAGACATACTTCACCTCCCCCTCCCATTCCCAATCTGACCTTTCTGTCCTGGGCCTCCTCCATTGTCAGAGTGTGGCCCAGCGCAAATTGGAGGAACAGCACCTCATATTTCGCTTGGGCAGCTTACACCCCAGCGGTATGAATATTGACTTCTCCAACTTCAAGTAACCCTCTCTCTCCATCCCCTCCCCCTCCCCCGTTCTCTGACCAGTCTGACTGTCTCCGACTACATTTTACCCCTTGGTCAAATCCCTCCCCACCTATGTTCTAGACCCCTTGGTCAAATCCCTCCCCACCTATGTTCTAGACACCTCAGACACTCTCCGCCGCCTCCACGCATTCCACTCTCTGGGCCCTCACCCCCTCATCTTCACCATGGATGTCCGGTCACTCTACACCTCCATCCCCCACCAGGATGGCCTCAGAGCCCTCCGGTTCTTCCTCGACCAGAGGAGCAACCTATACCCAGCCACTGACACTCTCCTCCGCTTAGCGGAGTTGGTCCTCACCCTCAATAACTTTACATTTGACTCCTCCCATTTCCTCCAAACACAAGGCGTAGCTATGGGCACACGCATGGGCCCCAGCTACGCCTGCCTCTTTGTCGGGCACGTTGAACAATCCTTGTTCGAGACGTACCAGGGCCCCATCCCCGACCTCTACCTCCGTTACATTGACGACTGCTTTGGTGCCACCTCCTGCACCCACACACAACTGACTGACTTCATCCAATTCACCACCAACTTCCATCCGGCACTCCAATACACCTGGACGATTTCCGACACTTCCCTACCATTCCTTGACCTCACCATCTCCATCGCAGGGGACAGACTCCTGACCGACATACATTACAAACCCACTGACTCACATGGCTATCTGGACTACACGTCTTCCCACCCTGCCCCCTGTAAAGACTCCATCCCCTACTCCCAATTCCTCCGCCTACGCCGCATCTGTTCCCAGGATGAGACATTTCATACCAGGGCATCGGAAATGTCCTCGTTCTTCAGGGAACGGGGATTCCCCTCCGCCACCATAGATGAGGCTCACACCAGGGTCTCATCCATAACCCGTAACACTGCTCTCTCTCCCCATCCCCGCACACGCAACAAGGGCAGAGTCCCTCTGGTCCTCACCTTTCACCCCACCAGCCGGCAAATACAACACATAATCCTCCGCCATTTCCGCCACCTCCAACGTGACCCCACCACTCGCCACATCTTCCCATCTCCCCCCATGTCTGCCTTCCGCAAAGACCGCTCCCTCCGCAACTCCCTCGTCAATTCTTCCCTTCCCTCCCGCACCACCCCCTCCCCGGGCACTTTCCGTTGCAACCGCAAGAAATGCAACACCTGTCCCTTCACCTCCCCCCTCGACTCCATTCAAGGTCCCAAGCAGTCGTTCCAGGTGCGACAAAGGTTCACCTGTATCTCCTCCAACCTCATCTACTGCATCCGCTGCTCTAGATGTCAGCTGATTTACATCGGTGAGACCAAGCGTAGGTTGGGCGATCGTTTCGCCGAACACCTCCGCTCAGTCCGCAATAACCTACCTGACCTCCCGGTGGCTCAGCACTTCAACTCCCCCTCCCATTCCCAATCCGACCTCTCTGTCCTGGGTCTCCTCCATTGCCAGAGTGAGCAACAGCGGAAATTGGAGGAACAGCACCTCATATTCCGTCTGGGGTCCTTGCGTCCTTATGGCATTAACATTGAATTCTCCCAATTTGGCTAGCCCGTGCTGTCTCCTCCCCTTCCTTAACCCTCTAGCTGTCTCCTCCCACCCTCCCATCCGCCCGCCCTCGGGCTCCTCCTCCTCCTCCCCTTTTCCTTCTTTCTTTCCCCACCCCCCATCAGTCTGAAGAAGGGTTTCGGCCCGAAACGTCGCCTATTTCCTTCGCTCCATAGATGCTGCTGCACCCGCTGAGTTTCCCCAGCAATTTTGTGTACCTTTTACATTTTATCTCTGTTTGCTTTGTTGTTACCTTCTCCCAACTAACAATGATCTATTCTACATTTTCCTGGATCTCCATTCCCTTTGTGCTGTTTTCACGCCCTCCAGCTCCTTATCTATGTACCTCCCACTCCCCTGACATCAGTCTGAAGAAGGGTCTCGACCCGAAAAACATCACCCATTCCTTCTCTCCAGAGGTGTTGCCTGTCCAACATTCTGTGTCTATCATGACAATAAACTCACTTGAACTTGAACTATCTTCTACATATATACCTAAATAGATATATAGTTCAGGAAAGGTTCAGCAGGGTATGGGGCAAATGTGGGCAGGTGGGACTGGTATAGATGCGCCATCTTGGTCAGCATGGGCAAGGTGGGCCGATGGGCCTGTTTCCGTGCTGCATGACAAGATGACTAACTCCAGACAACAAAAGGGAACAGTTGAATGAATAAATCCACATCATGTGACTAATGTAAATGTTCATTTTGACTCTTTAAACAAAAAAGATCCAAACTGTTGTACTTGTCTAGACTAAATGACTCCATGCAATGAACCAGAGGTCAGTGACATTGTGATGGGAGTTCAGAAAGTGTAAGTGAAAATATGAATTGGCTTTCAAAAGATTTTTGCATATCTCTCATTCATTACTCTTTATCTCTCTATGTCATCGGAGCGGCACGGTGGTGCAGTAGTATAATTGCTGCCTTACAGCACTTGCAGCGCCGGGGACCCGGGTTCGATCCCGGGTATGGGTGCTGTCTGTACGGAGTTTGTCTGTTCTCCCCGTGACCTGCGTGGGTTTTCTCCATGATCTACGGTTTCCTCCCACACTCCAAAGACGTGCAGGTTTGTAGGTTAATTGGCTTGGGTTTGTATACTTGGTATAATTGTCCCTAGTATGTGTAGGATAGTGTGTAGGATGAGCGGGGAGCATTGGTCAGCGCAGACTCAGTGGGCCGAAGGGCCTGTTTCCATGTTGCATCTCCAAACTAAACTTGAATCATCAGTCTGAAGATGGGCCTCAACCCGAAACGTCACCCATTCGTTCTCTCCAGAGAAGCTGCCTGAGTTACTCCAGCTTTTTGTGTCTTATCTTCTTTCAAAAGTTGACGGAGTGATGTCAGTAATGAAGAAAGAAATTCTGCTATACCTGTTCCTTTGGAAAATAAAGGATTGGATTCTTTATTGACAAGCCCTGACAAGATATTTGAAAAACTCAGCACACGCCTTGATCAGAAATCAATCTCCAAATCCCGAGATACAGTTTCCAGAACCTGAGATAGGAACCAGGTGAGGCTGTGGAAGATTTCCCTACAAGGATTAGAAGCACAGGCAGTTAATGGAAAGTAACAGAAACAGGAGAATGAACCAAATCATTTGGGGATCGTCAGAGAAGCAGAATGCTTTGATGTGGAAGGAGGAGTTCCAACATCGAATGCGCTGTAGTTATAAGCCAAGCCCTGGAAGAGCCTGCATTTTGGACGGCACGGTGGCACAGCGGTAGAGTTGCTGCCTTACTGCGCCAGAGACCCGGGTTCGATCCTGACTACGGGTGCTTGTCTGTACCGAGTTTGTACGTTGTCCCAATAGACAATAGACAATAGGTGCAGGAGTAGGCCATTTGGCCCTTCGAGCCAGCACCACCATTCAATGTGATCATGGCTGATCATCCCCAATCAGTACCCCGTTCCTGCCTTCTCCCCATATCCCCTGACTGCTATTTTTAAGAGCCCTATCTAGCTCTCATTTGAAAGCATCCAGAGAACCTGCCTCCACCGCACTCTGAGGCAGAGAATTCCACAGAGAATTCCACAGGTCCCCACGACCTGCGTGGGTTTTCTCTGAGATCTTCGGTTTCCTCCCACACTCCAAAGACGTGGAGTTTTGTAGGCCAATTGGCTTGGTATAATTGTTTAATTGTCCCGAGTGTGTGTAGGATAGTGCAAGTGTGCAGGGATCGCTGGTCGGCGCGAAGGGCATGTTTCCACGTTGTAACTCTAAAGCTAACTAAAGTAAAATAAAGTAGATAAGGGGATAGTTAAGAATAAGGGGTAGGCCACTTAGGACTGAAATGAGGAAAAACCTTTTCACCCAGAGAGTTGTGAATCTGGGGAATTCTCTGCCACAGTCACTGGATGTTTTCAAGAAAGAGTTAAGGGCCTGTCCCACTTAGGCGAGTGCAGGAGACTCTGCGCTGGCCTCATGATCGCCACATGTCGCTGGTGGTCTATGGTGAGTCTCCTTCATGGTCGAGAGGAGTTCCCGCATTCTTGGAACTAGTCGCGGTCTTAGTATGGTCGCAGCAAATTTTTCAACATGTTGGTCGCCATGGAGAAAATTGATACTTTTGTAGTCATAGGTGCAGTGGTAGTGGGGTCGCCATGTCATTGTAGGTAGTCGAGGTAGCTGTAGGTAGTTTTAGTAAATCTCCTTTGCTGACCGGGCATTTTCATTGGCTCATTGGGGGATAAAAAACTTAAGCACGAGTTTTCAGTCCCAAGGAAAACCGACTGGTAATGTTAAATGCCCGTTAAACTTTACAGCTGTGTATCTCTGGCTTATTAAAAGTTGTCTGGCTTATTAAAAGTGACTCTATTCCTCCCCCCCCCCTGCTATTTTAAAGGACTTACCGTACACTGTGCTAGCCGTCTTGAACTTTCCTGTTCATCGCAGTGTGTGCCTGTATCACCTTGGCTTTGCACCATGTGAATTTCAGACAGCGCCCCCCGCTTTTCCTGGCCCCCGCCTTTGCGATGTGTGTGTGTGTGTGTGTGTGTGTGTGTGTGTGTGTGTGTGTGTGTGTGTGTGTGTGTGTGTGTGTGTGTGTGTGTGTGTGTGTGTGTGTGTGTGCTCCGCTCTGACGGTCGCCGTTCCAGTTGGCGGTTTTTCAGGCGAGTGCCGCGAGCTTGATGGTCGCAGGCAGCCGCTGAAAAGTCGCCTGAGCGGGACAGGCCCTTTAGGGCTAACGGAATCAAGGGATATGGGGAAAAAGCTGGAACAGGGGTACTGATTATGGATGATCAGCCATGATCATATTGAATGGCGGTGCTGGTTCGAAGGGCCGAATGGCCTCCTCCTGCACCTATTTTCTATGTTTCACGACAGACGAAGAAAGAGCCAGCCAGATCAGCCAAGGGCAAGGAAGCAGAACGAACACAGTGAGAAACTAAAGGATGAAAACTGGATAGTAAAGAAGATTCTGCAGGAGCTGCAGACAATTGTGTGGGCTCACATAATGAAAGCACCTTGCAAGCATGCGGTAAACTGAGACACTGGGAGATGTGCAATTCATTAGTGAAAACATATGGAGGAAATGCCAAAGGAAGAACAAAAGGAAACAAGACAGAACATGTATACTGTGTCGATAGGAACTACAGATGCTGGTTTAAACCGTAGACAGACACAAAAAGCTGGGGTAACTCAACGGGTCAGACAGCATCTCTGGAGCAAAGGAATAGGTGACGTTTTGGGCCAGAATGCATCTTCAGACTGAGAGTCGGGGGAAAAACTCGATCAGAACATGTATACCATGGACAAGGACAGGGAATTTGAACACGCAGCGGATCTGGGCTGGCACGGTGGCACAGCGGTAGAGTTGCTGCCTTACAGAGCCGGAAACCCGGGTTCGATCCCGACTACGGGTACTGTCCGTACGGACCTTGCATGTTCTCCCCGTGACCTGCTTGGGTCTTTTCCGAGAGCCTTGGTCTCCTCCCGCACTCCAAAGACGTACAGGTTTATAGGTGAATTGGCTGGTATAAGTGTGTAAATTGTCCCTAGTGTGTGTGAGGTTGTGTTAATGTGCGGAGATCGCTGATCGTCGTGGACTCGGTGGGCCGAAGGGCCTGTATCTGTAAACTAAACTAAACTAAACTAAACTAATCTAAGCAGATATTTGGACCATATGCGCGCATTGGGTGACGAGATTGGTCAAGCGGGTGACTTGGAGCAGAATCCATCTTTTAGTTTGGAGATGCAGTGCAGTAACAGGCCCTTCGGCCCACCATGAGCTGTGATTTGTCACAAAATAGCATATAGGAGAACCTCACCAGGAGTTCTAAAACAGTTTTTAGCTGTCACCATATCTTCAACTCATCAAGTGGAAGAGTGGTGAATCTCTGGAACTCCCTGCCACAGAGGGTAGTCGAGGCCAGTTCATTGGCTATATTTAAGAGGGAGTTAGATGTGGCCCTTGTGGCTAAGGGGATCAGAGGGTATGGAGAGAAGGCAGGTACGGGATACTGAGTTGGATGATCAGCCATGATCATATTGAATGGCGGTGCAGGCTCGAAGGGCCGAATGGCCTACTCCTGCACCTAATTTCTATGTTTCTATGTTGTCTAAATGAAATGTCCTATCATCAGAATGATATGAACGATGCCGTTAAAGAATGACAGAAAGTTTTGCAACAGATCATCAAGTTAAACATTTTAAGAAAACCGGGACTTTTTATCCACTAAAAGGAAAAGTGATTTTGTGTCATTGTGAGCATCAGGGCTCTATTTTGTTCTATGTAAGGACACTCTACTCGATGGAGTTTAGAGGGTCGAGGGGGGAACCTCATTGAAACTTACAGAATAATGAAAGGCATAGATAGAGTGGATGTGGAAAGGATGTTTCCACTGGTGGGAGAGTCTAGGACCAGACGACATAGCCTCAGAATTAAAGGGCGCTCTTTTAGAAAGGAAGTGAGGAGGAACTTCTTTAGTCAGAGGGTAGTTAATCTGTGGAACTCATTGCCATGGAGGCCAAGTCAGTGGATATTTTTAAGGCAGAGTTAGACAAATTCTTGATTATAATGGGTATCAAGGGTTATGGGGAGAAGGCAGGAAAATGGGATTGGCAGAGGGAGAACAAGGAGGGAAGAGACAGAGACTAAGACTTTTGCCTCCATCACAGTGAGGAGGTGCTTGGTGAACTCACTGTGGTGGTGTTAACTTGTGTTTATTGTATGTTTTGTTGTTTATTATTATTGTGTATGACTGTAGGCAGGGAGAGGGAGAGGGGTGAGGAGAGGGAGATGGAGAGGGGGAGGAGAGAGGAGTGGGGTACGGGAGGAGAGAGGGATGGGGGAGAGGGGAGGTGGGGAGGGATGGGGGAGGGGGGGAGGAGGGAGATGGGGCAGGAGAGGGAGGGGGAAGAGTGTGGAGGGAGGGGGAGAGGGGTGGGGGGAGAGAGGGGAGAGAGAGGGGAGGGAGGGGTAGGGGGAGAGGTGGAAGAGGGACAGAGGGGTAGGGGGAAGGGGCCGGAGGGAGAGAGGGATGGGGGTGGGAGGAGGAGGGGGAGGAGATGGTGAGGAGTGGGAGATGGAGAGGGGGAGGAGAGAGGGGTGGGGGAGGGGAGGAGAGAGGGGAGGGGGAGAGAGCTGTGTGGGAGGGGGGAAATGGGGTACCACCATGAGGTACCACCTCCAGTTTAAATTCCATTTGGAATATTTTGGAGGACCAAGAAACCAAGAACCAAGAACCAAGGGAGGCAGAGATCAGCCATGATTGAATGGCGGAGTGGACTCGATGGGCCGATTGGCCTAATTCTACTCCGTTTGTACTTAGTGCACTGCAAATACTTTCGCACAGTTTTCCGCCTGAAATCATGCATTGTCATCTTGTGACAGTTGTAAAAGATGACAACGGGTAAGTTCTATGGTTTGAAAATAAATATAATGTCAACCACAGATTTGAGTCCTAAAGTGTAATTTGAAAAAAACGATCTCTGTGAGCAAGAGGTAACAGTCTAGTAAGCAAAAATGTTCATGTGGCTGGACAATCGAAGAGCAGTGCAGATATGAGACATGAGGCATGAGGTCATTGCCTTTAAAGGTATCTTATATCAGGATGTTCGGTTGCGATTCATAGCAATCCCATTAACTCACTGCTTTGGGAATTTCTCTGGCAAACAGATTTTTGCTACAACAGTGCTATTTTGGTTTAAACAAAACACTCAATACCATGTTCTAATCTGTACCAGAGTCCTTGAGTCACTAGGCCCTTCGGCCCAACTTGCTCATCTACACTAGTCCCAATTGCCTGCGTTTGGCCCATATCTCTCTAAACTTGTCCTATCCATGTACGTGTCCAAATGTTTTTAAAACGTTGCGCGAAAGCTGCCTCAACTACCTCCTCTGGCAGCTCGTTCCATGCACCCACCACCCTTTGTGTGAAAAAGTAACCCCTCAGATTCTCATTAAATCTTCTCCCACCTCACCTTAAACTTTGGTCCTCTGGTCCTTGATTCCCCCACTGGGCAAGAGACTCTGTGTGCCTACTCAATCTATTCCTCTCATGTACTATTCTCATGTACTGTACCTTAAATGGCATAATAACTGCCTTAAAGCATCAGAGACTTTTGCTTGGTATCTACATTAAACAGTTCACCAAAATCAACATGACTTATCAAGCCCACTCTATGCTATCAACATAGCCACCATGTTCTGCTCTTCTGCCCCAGTTAAAAACCAAGGCCTTCCCATTTCAAGGAAGATTAGGGCCTCCCTCAGATAACATCGGTCTGCTACTCATGGAAATCAATTGACAGAGGCTTGGGAGATGTATTCATTGATGAATTGACACTGGAGTGGTTTTTTTTAATGTTACCTGGGGGAAATATGGAATGTTGATCATTAGATTATAAGATCATAAGTGATAGGAGTTGAATTTGGCCCATCAAGTCTACTATGTCTGAAGGTCATAGGTCACAAGGAATAGGAGTAGAATTAGGCCATTTGGCCCATTGAGTCTACGCCATTCAATCATGGCTCCCTCCTAACCCCATTCCCCCGCCTTCTCCCCATAACCTCTGACACTGGTACTAATCAAGACTCTTATCTATCTCTGCCTTAAAAATATCTACCATCCTCTGGCTAAAGACATTTCTCCTCATCTCCTTCCTAAAAGAACATCCTTTAGTCCTGAGTATGAGTTCTAGACTCTCTATTTCTAGACTCTCCCACTAATGGAAACACCCTCTCCACAATCTATCTATCTCTGCCTTAAAATATCCACTGACTTGGCCTCCACAGTCTTCTGTGGCAAAGAATTCCACAGATTCACCACCCTTCCACCTTCTTTTGATGTGATTGATGTGAATTCAAAATCACGCTGCTGAACGGTAGAAGGATCTGATTCTGCTGCAATTGATCAAGTGCCGGCCATGCTATAATGGCCGTGCTCATGCTGTGAATGGGAAGAATCCCCAGGTATGAGCTTTGTTGCGGAGATCTCTGCCTAAGATCCAGCCCAACACTTTTGGTGCAAAAGGAATAGGTGAGTTATAGTCTCCCCTTCCCATTCTCAAACTGACACGAGGTCTTGACCTGAAACGTCATGCGTTCCTTCTCTCCAGAGATGATGCCTGTCCCGCTGAGCCTACTGCAGCTTTTTATGTCTACCCACACACTGACCTCTCTGTCCTGGGACTCCTCCATTGCAAACCAAATGCAAATTGGAGGAACAACATCAAATATTTCACTTTACAACCCAGTGGGATGAATATTGATTAATCTAACTTCAAGTGACCCTTGCATCCGCTCTCTCTCTGTCCCTCCCCAACCCTGGTCCTTGTACCAGTTTTGCTGTCATCCTGGTGAGTTTCATTGTCTATAACTCGTTCTCTCCGAGCCCATGGCTAACAACGGCCTGTTTCCTTTATCATAGTTACATTTTTGCATATCTTTCATTCATTTGTTCTATATCTCTCTGTATCACCGTCTACATCTCTCCTTTCCCTTTCCCCTGACCCTGAACTCTGAAGAAGGGTCTCGACCCGAAACGTCACCCATTCCTTCTCTCCACTGATGCAGTCTGTCCCACTGAGTCACTCCAGCATTTTCTGTGTCTATCTTCGGTTTAAACCTAGCATCCGCAGTTCCTTCCTAAGCATCCCAACACCTTGGTGCTGCGTTGCGAGAATGCCGCTTAATTCTTCAGGAAGATATATGAACCTTGGACTACATAAAATATTCCCAAGGCATGTTTCAAAGAGAAGCATAGAACCTTTCTCAAGATTCATTCCAAAAGTAGCAAAAGCTGGTCATTAGCTCACTGCTGTTATGGGACTTGTAAATTAGCTGCCACATTTTCAAGGCTGCAACAGTCACGAAACTGTGAACGTATTTTGACAGCATAAAGCCCTATGGAAGCCCTGGGGCTGCAATAATAAGCCCCATAACCAACAATTGTTTCTTTAAACCGTTCTGCCTGCAACTGCTAATTACCAGGGAGCCCCATCGTCAGCTGTGGTGCCTCCCAAGTTGTAGATACCCTGAAGGCCATTGTCATGGGTAGAATAAACAAGTGCATGGAAGTGGCAGATAGAATCAGGAAGGGACTGGAACCAGGCACGGAAATCGCTGTCAATACATGCAGGGGACACAATTTCTTGGCGGGCGTGTGTGCGCACACACGCGATGCTTCAGCCGTGGGCAACAGCAACAGCAGCTTCGTCCGCACTGAATCGTGGGGCTTGAATCGGCCCGTTCATGGGGTCTTTCATCGGCCGGCGGGGGCTTCAACATCGGGAGCCTCGATCGCCTCGATCGCCTCGATGCAGCAGCTTGATTTTAAGCCGTGCCGTGCGCTGAAATGCTCCACGAACTGGCCGATTCAACCCTTAGAAAGCAGCTGATAAAGTCCGGATTACAAAACATGGGGGGGGGGGGGGGGGGGGGGGGTCGTGTCCCCCCTGTAATCCCCAGGATTCTCCTGCCTTCTCCCCATAACCCCCGACACCCGTACTAAACACAAATCTCTCTGTCTCTGCCTTAAAAAAATATATACATTGACTTGGCCTCCACTACCTTCTGGTATAATGTTGAGTAGAGACTCGTTGTTTGAACTGCATAGCTTGCTTCTTATATGACATGGTTAAAATCACAGCAACCTCAACAAGGTGTCAGGGGTTATGGAGAGAAAGCAGCAGAATGGGGTTAGGAGGGAGAGATAGATCAGCCATGATTGAATGGTGGAGTAGACTTGATGGGCCAAATGGCCTAATTCTACTCCTATTGCTTGTGACCTTGTGAGCCCAGTAGCTTGTTCCATACACCCACCACCCTTTTTGTGAAAAAGTTCAGATTCTTATTAAATCTTTTCCCCTTCACCTTGAACCTATGTCCTCTGGTCCTCGATTCTCCTATTCTGGGCAGGAGACTCTGTGCACCTACCCGATCTATTCCTCTCCATCTCCAGATAACAGGTGAAAAACAGTGTCGCTTCTGAGTTGAACCTACCTTTATTTTTTACAATAGTTGCAGGAATAGGCCATTCGGCCCTTCGAGCCAGTACCGCCATTCAATGCGATCATGGCTGATCATGCACAATCAGTACCCCGTTCCTGCCTTCTCCCCAATATCCTCTGACTCCGCTAAGCGGTGCTGGCTCGAAGGGCCGAATGGCCTCCTCCTGCACCCATTTTCTATGTTTACTTCTTTTACATCATCCATTTTATCCACAGCCCATGATGTAGCTGCCATTTGTGCTCCTATTTCAACAGCATGGCAACTACTGTAATTTATGCTTCCACCTTGCCATGGCAGCGCTGAATTTAATTCAGTATGCAAACACTTGCAGTTTGTGACATGATGTATGAAATGCTATCTCTGGCACTCACAATCGGTTTGCCAGCCTCTTGCATCAATCACTCCAAATGCACTGCTTAAGAGGGATGACTTTCCGGCTGCATTCTGCAACTGTTGTCTGCTCAGCATTTCAGAATTAATATTCTCTCAGTCATCATATTGTTTTTTTGCTGACACTCACATCGGCTGTTGTGAAGCTGCCCTTATTTAAGTCTGGGGAGAGAGAGAGATAGAGAGAGAGAGAGAGAGAGAGAGAGACGTGAAGCGGTTTTGATCTTCAACAACACCACAGCGTGCGAGGCAATATATTCTTGTCTGCTTTGTCAGGGAGATTTTTTCTCTTCTCAAATGAAGATGCACCAGGAGGTGACAGTGTGGAACGAGCTAGATTGGGTTTTGCTGAACTGTAAGATGTGCGCTCTCTGTTGGTGGTCCTGAGCGAATGATGATGGACAGTGTCTATGAGAGCGAGGAGCAGCCGAGGGCAACATGTCTGAAGAAGGGTCTCGACCTTGTGACCTTGTGACCCCTATTTTCTATGTTTCAAGGGATACGGGGAGAAGGCAGGCACTGGTTATTGATTGGGGATGATCAGTAATGATCACAATGAATGGCGGTGCTGGCTCGAGGGGCCGAATGGCCTCCTCCTGCACCTATTTTCTATGTTTCTATGATTCTATGACCCGAAACGTCGCCCATTCCTTCTCTCCAGAGCTGCCGCCTGTCCCGCTGAGTTACTCCAGCTTTTTGCGTCTATCTTCAGCGAGATTAAAAACACAGGAACCTGCTGACAATGGAAAGTCAATCTTTGCCCAATAGGATTTTGAATTTCAAATGAAATTTTTAGTTTTAGTTTTGGACAGGCCCTTCGGCCCACCGAGCCCGCACCGATCCGCAATCCCCGCACACTAACACTTTCCTACACACTCCAGCGACAATTTACATTTACACCGAGCCAATGAACCGACAAACCCGTACGTCTTTGGGGAGTGGGAGGAAACCGAAGATCTCGGAGAAAACCCACGCAGGTCACGGGGAGAACGCACAAACTCCGTACAGACAGCGCCCGTAGTCAGGATCAAACCCGGGTCTCCGGGTTCCCTGTAACGCAGAAACTCCACCGTTGCGCGCCTTACACGTGAGTTAAAGGAACAGAACGTTATTTTTTTACAAGCCACAATTGAATTTTGGTTATCTTATAATCGGCCTCCCTGCAGAACGTGACCCCGTGTTTTTCGACCTCTGATAATCCCAAGAGCAATATACAGACATGGAAGAGATAAGGTCATCGGAGTGGGGAGAGAAGCCATTCCCTGGGGGTGATCTGTCAACAATTGGATAGATAATAGTGAAGTCGGGCAAGGGCAGTGCCAGTTAATTGGAAAACGAGAGGGACATTGAAGGATTAACCTTGCATGGTTGACCTTGTCAAGGGCTCGAGGGAGGTTGAAGAGAACCTTGGTCATTGCTACTTCAGTTAAGGCATTTTCACCACTTCTGTGAAGTAAAGTTTAGTTTAGTTTCAGGATAAGGCGCGGAAACAGGCCCTTCAGCCCGCCACGTCCGCGCTGACCAACGATCCCTGTGCACCAGCGCGATCCTACACACTAGCGGATAATTTTGCCGTTTTCACCGAAGCCAAATTAACCTACAATCAATTTGCATGCCTTTGGAATGTGGGAGGAAACCGGGGCACCCGGAGTAAACCCACGCGGTCCCGTGGAGAAGGAACAAATTCCGTGCAGACGGCACCCGTAGTCAGCATCGAACCCGGGTCTCTGGCGCGGTAAGGCAGCAACTCTCTCGCTGCGCCACCATGCAGCCCTTAAAGCTGAAAGCAACCTTGAATGAACAGGAGAGGTGGTTCACTATAGTTTACCAGAAAGGTCTTGTCAGCAGAGCTTTAATTTACGTTATAATCTATTTCAATTGCTAAAAAATTTTGTTTCAGCTAGCTAAGCAGAAATTCTGCTGTAATCCATTGAGCAAACGCAGAGAAACATTATCCGTTATACCACTGTACGCTCTTATCCGCTGATGCCCCTTAATTTCCAGTGAGCAATTTTAGATGGTGCAAATGTCTTGTGTACACACACATGCATACTGAATTTTCCATCCTTTGACATTAGTTAGAATTTAATCAGAACCTGCTTTCCCTTCTTAAACACATTTAGTGGAGCAGCAGTGTGATTAGTTTATAGAATAAGTAGAATGATTTCAGGGTTGAGAAGGGCTCATAATTTTCCTGTCCAAACCCATTAGGTTAGTGTAAAGAGGCTTATGGCTTCAATAAATACATTAGGCCTGCAGCAACAAGTCTAACCTCTCCAATCGTCGTGAACTGGGATTGCAGCTAATTGCTTTCATTAATGTTCAATAAAGTCATGAGTTTTTTTTTTTTAAGTCATGACCCTCTTTTACATGCTTGCATTATTAATATGTAGATCTCTTTGGATAAGTAGAGGCTGAGGCTACCTTCATAGAAACAACTGCTTTCAATCCCATGGACGGCACAGTGGTGCGGCGGCAGACTGCCGACTTACTGCGCCAGAGGCGTGGGTTCGTTCCTGACTGCGGGTGCTCATCGGTACGGAGTCTGCACTTTCACCCTGCGACCACACGGGTTTTCTCCGGGTGCTCCAGTTTCCTCCCACACTCCAAAGACGTGCAGGTTTGTCGGTCAATTGGCTTGTGTAAGTTATCTCTAGTGGGTGCAGGATAGAACTAGCGTACGGGTGATCGTTGGTCAGCATTGGGCCGAATGGCCTGTTTCCACCCTTAATCTCAAAACTAAACCAAACTAAACTAATCCCGCTGTCTTTGGAGTTACAGATGAAAAGGTGAAGAACATTTTAGCCCACCATTTAAAAACAAAGGTTCAGTGCATTCATTCCTTTCGGCAAAAACCTGCCACCTTGTTCTTGTTTTCCAAGGCTGGACCCAAGGTCATGGGGCACAATATATGGTGACCCATGACCTTGGATAGTGCTGTTTGGAAATTTGTTGGAGTCACTAGGAGATATTTTGGAGACTTCTTGTTGTTGAGGTCAGGTTGGGGGGAGTCTCCCCCCGGCCACGGGTACCATGTAATCCCCGTGCTACCTGCAGCGTGTAGACCCATTGATTGGCGCTGAATGTACTGCTCAAGGTCACAGGGTTGAAAGTTCACCCTAGCAGCTTACTGCAATAACTAGTTTTGATGAAAGCTGGAACAAACAGTACAGCACAAAAACAGGCCACTCGGCTCACAGTGTCTGAGCCAAACTCAATGCCAAGAACAACGGTTAATTTCGCAGCACGGGGTGGGAACAGGTTCTGCGGCCCACCGTGTCCACGTCGACCGGCGATCCCCCTGCACACCAGCTCCATCCTACACACCAGGGGCAACTTACAGCAGCCAATTCACCTACAATCCTGCACCTCTTTGTAAAGTGGGAGGAAACCACGCAGTCACGGGGAGAACGTACAGACAGCGCCTGTAGTCAGGATCGAACCCGGGTCTCCGGCGCTGGAAGGCAGCGACTCTACCGCTGCGCCACCGTGCTTTGGAAAGGAGCAAGAGTGAAATTCTAGTCATCTGTCACTGATATTGATTAAGTAGGTTAGATCGACCTTCAAAGTGGAGGAAAGAAAATGGGCTTGAATTGCCCTTGGAAATTTGGATCATAACCCATTTACAGTGAATTAGTACATCTATGTTAGAAATGAAAAATATTAATATTTGAAGCACATGAGATTCCTGGCCTCTGGGGCATGTGCATGAATTTAAATTTGACCACTCTTGAAGGAGCACTTTAAATCGATGCAGATAAGACATATAGTTAAGAGTAAAATGCACACATTCTTATTGTGTCTTTCCTTGAACATAGACATCTCTCTTCGGGAACTGAGACCCGGCCACTTGTTTCTTTTTTTCTCATCGCAGTATCCCGGTTATTCACCAAGCCTCGCGTTCCTTCACAAAATATTTCTGGCCCTCATCTCATCATATTGCAGATCGTTTCTCATAGTTCCGAGCAGTCTCTTTACGCATTGTTCGACTTTATAGGATTTACGCAACTGGTGTAGCTGGTGTAGGAAGGAACTGCAGATGCTTGTTTACACCGAAGATAAGACACAAGATGCTGGAGTAACTCAGCGGGACAGGCAGCATCATCTCTGGAGAGAAGGAATGGGTGACGTTTCGGGTTGAGGCCCTTCTTCAGTCTATGATGAAGCTGGTGGTCGTGTTTACATAATACAAGCTTTTCGTTGTAATTCTCAGCATGAAATTCCTTGGTATTTCTTTTCCGGAGCCACCGTGATCCCATTGCTCCTTGGTTTTGCCACGTTCCTGGAGCGTAATTTGAACTTGTGAAATACATGACCTTGGACTTCCTCCCCTCGTCCTGTTCAGAGGTTTGTTTTCTCCTGTCTGAAGATGGGTCGCGACCCGAAACCTCCCCCATTCCTTTTCTCCAGCGATGCTGCTCGACCTGCTCAGTTAAGAGCCTGTCCCACTTAGGCGATTTTTTTGGCAACAGCCGGGAAATAGACTGTGGCCACATGGTGGCGGGGTGACGCAGTGAAGCCTGTATTGTTGTTAGCTGTTGCCTCAAGTGACGTGGCCTTTTTCTTGTCGCCACTCGGTTTTGAAATGTTCAAAACCTCTCAGCGACAGTTAGCTTGGCGTTGCGTGACTTCTCCTGGCGTAGGTGCTGTTGTAGGCTGTCGCCAGGTTGACGCTATCTGACGTTGGCTGTCCCCAGGTGCTGACTTTGGTGAATTCAAGTGGCGCCAGCCTACGTCACGCTATGTCAATCGGCGACATTATCGGTGTCACGGGAAGTCTCATTGCGTCACCGCTCCACCTGTCTTCAGTTGACGCCGTCAGGGTCGTAGGCTGTCGTCTATATCGTCGCAGGCTGTCGTGGGCTGACGTCGCGTGACGCGAAGAATTGGGACGCGGTCATCGTAGCTTGACGTAGCTCGACTAGGTGGCTGGCTGTCGTAGACATTGTCGTAGGGGGGCCGGTTTCTCAGCGTCACGCCACGACTGTGACCATCGCCGGATGTCGCCGAAAAAGTCGGCCAAGTGCTTCAGGCCCTTTACTCCAGCCTTTTGTGACTTATTTTTCTTTCTTCTGTTGGTTGTCGCTGCTCCTGCAGCTCGTGTACGTTCTTTGAGCGTGTCGTCGGGCTTTATTTTGTTTCAATAGCAAATCTGTCCTGTTTGCCCGGTGCCAGGCAGGCACTGAAAGGGCAGTCATTGATGCAGACACACCAGGGATCATGCGCGCTATTGTTCGGCATTGTATCTGTACACAACGCACATTGACAGCCGACTTTATCAGCACTGCAGAGCTGGTGAATGTCTCACTGAATCGTTCTCAAATACATTTCCAATGAATGTCAAGCTCTTAAATTAGATGACCACTTCAAAACAAGGATAAAGTGGCGTCCTTCTCTTTTGTGGAACTTGCTCACCTCCATCATTTGCTGAGGGCAATTTTATGAAACTCAAATTCATCAGCATCAATGGCTTAAAGACATCCACTTATGAGCCATCTGTCTTGCCTTCCTCTCATATTTATTAAGTAGGTGAGAACTACTTCACTAATCAATGGCTAAACAATCTGGTTAAAAAAGAGCTGCTTCATAGTAACGTCAACAGCTCTTGGAGATATTCTTAATGAACAGTGGTCCCAGAAAAAAGGGATGGCATCATTTTATTGATGTAGCTATTTTCATTCGTCTTGCATGTCCCAAATGCTCAGAGGCCTTCAAACACTTGAAATGCAATGTGTAGGAAGGAACTGCAGATGCTGGTTTAAAACGAACACAGACAAAAAAAAAGCTGGAGCAACTCAGCGGGTCAGGTGGCATCTGTGGAGAGAAGGAATCGGTGACGTTTCGGGTCGAGACCCTTGTGTTGTGGGTTTACATCGCCTGCCGCAAAGAATTAACATAGAAACATAGAAAATAGGTGCAGGAGGAGGCCATTCGGCCCTTCGAGCCAGCACCGCCATTCATTGCGATCATGGCTGATCACCCCAATCAATAACCCATGCCTGCCTTCTCCCCATATCCCTTAATTCCACCAGCCCCTAGAGCTCTATCTAACTCTCTCTTAAATCCATCTAGTGATTTGGCCTCCACTGCCCTCTGTGGCAGGGAATTCCATAAATTCACAACTCTCTGGGTGAAAAAGTTTTTCCTCACCTCAGTCTTAAATGGCCTCCCCTTTATTCTAAGACTGTGGCCCCTGGTTCTGGACTCGCCCAACATTGGGAACATTTTTCCTGCATCTAGCTTGTCCAGTCCTTTTATAATTTTATATGTTTCTATAAGATCCCCCTCATCCTTCTAAACTCCAGTGAATTGGAACGCAGCTTGTCGTAGCATGACGTTGACTAGGTGGCAGCCTGGCTCTTGGCCTAGATCTTCTGATTCAAAGCTGCCTGATCCAATTGTAACTCTTAAGTTTAGGATGAGATGGAAACATTTTGTAGGAACCTGAGGGCAACTCTGTCCATACAGAGGGTGGTACATATATTGTATGAGCTGCCAGATATTGAAGCACAAGATGAAAAAATACATTTGGAAAAGTGCAGGGATAGGAAAGGTTGAGAGGGATATGGGTCAAACAAGCAAATATCCAGCACATGGGTAGACACAAAATGCCACAGCAACTCAGTGGGACAGGCAGCATCTCTGGAGAGAAGGAATGGGTGACGTTTCGGGTCGAGACCCTTCTTCATCCATAACATGGATCCGCCTGCCTTGATTGGTGCTGCGAGCGAGATTTTCCATTGTACCCGTACCTCAGCGTGTTCAGTTTATTCAGTTGAGTTTATTGTCACGTGTAGCGAGGTACAGTGAAAAGCTTTGTGTTGCGTGCCAACCAGTCGGCAGAAAGGCAATACATGCTGACAATCAATCCATTTACAGTGTTTATTCCAGAGTGTGGAGCGATTGCAATGTGAGTTTGTAGATCTGCTTCTTTGGGCAGCTCGCAAATAGTCGCCCGCCTGTGTCGGGCGCCATCTCATGCATGCCACGAAACATGGGACTGGGCAAGATGGACATCTTGATTGGCGTGGACGGACAATTTGGGGCAAAGCGCCTGTTACCGTGCTGGACAACTTCATGACTCCTGACTTGTATCTCTGTAACAAGATGGAGGTTTGGGACTCATTGCGTCAGGACCACTTGTGGATTTTCACAGAGCTGACCACTGATCTTCGAACTCCTATATTTCCCGTTCTCCTCAGCCCACCGCCCACTTTGAGAGGTTGTATTGAGGGAAATATTCTAGTAGGGGGGAAATTGTTTGAGATTGAGTTTAGTTTATCGAGTTTGTGTTGAATGTTGTGGAAAGTTCAACATGTCGTTGGGATGTAATGTTAAAATTGTACAAGGCATTGGTGAGGCCAATTCTGGAGTATGGTGTACAATTTTGGTCGCCTAATTATAGGAAGGATGTCAACAAAATAGAGAGAGTACAGAGGAGATTTACTAGAAAGTTGCCTGGGTTTCAGCAACTAAGTTACAGAGAAAGGTTGAACAAGTTAGGGCTTTATTCTTTGGAGCGCAGAAGGTTAAGGGGGGACTTGATAGAGGTTTTTAAAATGATGAGAGGGATAGACAGAGTTGACGTGGAAAAGCTTTTCCCACTGAGAGTAGGGAAGATTCAAACAAGGGGACATGACTTGAGAATTAAGGGACTGAAGTTTAGGGGTAACATGAGGGGGAACTTCTTTACTCAGAGAGTGGTAGCTGTGTGGAATGAGCTTCCAATGAAGGTGGTGGAGGCAGGTTCGTTTTTATAATTTAAAAATAAATTGGATAGTTATATGGATGGGAAAGGAATGGAGGGTTATGGTCTGAGCGCAGGTATATGGGACTAGGGGAGATTATGTGTTCGGCACGGACTAGAAGGGTCGAGATGGCCTGTTTCCGTGCTGTAATTGTTATATGGTTATATGGTTATATGTCGTTCACTCCTTTATTTCAACAAGTACGCTTGCTTCTCGACTGCCTTGAAGGTGCAACATTACTTCAAGTTACTGGCCCATTTTCCTGAGCTTGATACTCCAACTGTCAATGGTAGGAAAGAAAATGCAGTTGATTTAATTATCTGTGTGGTTGGCAGATTTATTTGATTTGAGATCCTTATTTCCATTCTGCAATGTCATGTTGAGTGCCAGTGAGAAGTATATTGAGAAGAGGATTTTGATAGCTGCTCAGTTGAATTAAACTAATCCAGAGAAAGAGAGCAAACTGAAGAAGAAAAGATATCCTACAAAGGTACACAAAAATGCTGGAGAAACTCAGCGGGTGCAGCAGCATCTATGGAGCGAAGGAAATAGGTAACGTTTCGGGCCGAAACCCTTCTTCAGACCCGAAACGGCCCGAAACGTTACCTATTTCCTTCGCTCCATAGATGCTGCTGCACCCGCTGAGTTTCTCCAGCATTTTTGTGTACCTTCGATTTTCCAGCATCTGCAGTTCCTTCTTGAACAAGATATCCTACAAAGTGCTTTATGTTCAGGTTATGTTCACCTCAAGGTTTTTTCAACTATGTACGGTGGGCGAAACAGTGGCGCAGCGGTAGACCTGCTGCCTCACAGCGCCAGAGACCGAGGTTTGACTATGGGTGCTTGTCTGTATGGAGTTTGTATGTACTCCCCGTGACCTGCGTGGGTTTTCTCCGAGATCTTCGGTTTCCTCCCACACTCCAAAGACGTACAAGTTTGCAGGTTAATTGGCTTGGTGTAACTGTAAAAAATGTGTGTAGGGTTGTGTTAATGTGCGGAGATCGCTGGTCGGCGTGGACTCGGTGGGCCGAAAGGGCCTATTTCCGCGCTGTATCTCTCTACTAAACTAAACTAAGGTACTGGGGATTTCAGTATTTGTTTATTTTGTTTGACAGCAGATGAATATACCGAGTAACCATTATTAAGCTTGCAGCTGCCGTTTGTTACGTTAATAAATCTATCTTGTGGGTTTTGTAGCCTGATCATGGCTGGATGTGTTCAACGACTTTATTAAGTTTGGAAGATATCAAGAGAGTTTGTAATGTCTCTTGTAAATTAAATTAAAGAATCATTGTGAGTACTTTGGACATACTGCATGATAATAATCTATTAGACAAATAACAAGCCACTCAATCTCACGGGGAGTTAAAATCCCTTACAGAACTATGATTTGCCACAGAGAACAATATTTCAGAGAAACTCAACATGTATCACCTGTCACTCTACACCTCCATCCCCCACCAGGATGGCCTCGGAGCCCTCCGGTTCTTCCTCGACCAGAGGAGCAACCTATACCCAGCCACTGACACTCTCCTCCGCTTAGCGGAGTTGGTCCTCACCCTCAACAACTTCACATTTGACTCCTCCCATTTCCTCCAAACACAAGGCGTAGCTATGGGCACACGCATGGGCCCCAGCTACGCCTGCCTCTTTGTCGGGTACGTTGAACAATCCTTGTTCGAGACGTACCAGGGCCCCATCCCCGACCTCTACCTCCGTTACATTGACGACTGCTTTGGGGCCACCTCCTGCACCTACACACAACTGACTGACTTCATCCACTTCACCACCAACTTCCATCCGGCACTCCAATACACCTGGACGATTTCCGACACTTCCCTACCATTCCTTGACCTCACCATCTCCATCGCAGGGGACAGACTCCTGACCGACATACATTACAAACCCACTGACTCACATGGCTATCTGGACTACACGTCTTCCCACCCTGCCCCCTGTAAAGACTCCATCCCCTACTCCCAATTCCTCCGCCTACGCCGCATCTGTTCCCAGGATGAGACATTCCACACCAGGGCATCGGAAATGTCCTCGTTCTTCAGGGAACGGGGATTCGCCTCCGCCACCATAGATGAGGCTCACACCAGGGTCTCATCCATACCCCGTAACACTGCTCTCTCTCCCCATCCCCGCACTCGCAACAAGGGCAGAGTCCCTCTGGTCCTCACCTTTCACCCCACTAGCCGCCAAATACAACACATAATCCTCCGCCATTTCCGCCACCTCCAACGTGACCCCACCACTCGCCACATCTTCCCATCTCCCCCCATGTCTGCCTTCCGCAAAGACCGCTCCCTCCGCAACTCCCTCGTCAATTCTTCCCTTCCCTCCCGCACCACCCCCTCCCCGGGCACTTTCCGTTGCAACCGCAAGAAATGCAACACCTGTCCCTTCACCTCCCCCCTCGACTCCATTCAAGGACCCAAGCAGTCGTTCCAGGTGCGACAAAGGTTCACCTGTATCTCCTCCAACCTCATCTACTGCATCCGCTGCTCTAGATGTCAGCTGATTTACATCGGGGAGACCAAGCGTAGGTTGGGCGATCGTTTCGCCGAACACCTCCGCTCAGTCCGCAAACCTACCTGAACTCCCGGTGGCTCAGCACTTCAACTCCCCCTCCCATTCCCAATCCGACCTCTCTGTCCTGGGTCTCCTCCATTGCCAGAGTGAGCAACAGCGGAAATTGGAGGAACAGCACCTCATATTCCGTCTGGGGACCTTGCGTCCTTATGGCATTAACATTGAATTCTCCCAATTTTGCTAGCCCTTGCTGTCTCCTCCCCTTCCTTAACCCTCTAGCTGTCTCCTCCCACCCTCCCATCCGCCCGCCCACGGGCTCCTCCCCCTCCTCCCCTTTTCCTTCTTTCTCCCACCCCCCATCAGTCTGAAGAAGGGTTTCGGCCCGAAACGTTGCCTATTTCCTTCGCTCCATAGATGCTGCTGCACCCGCTGAGTTTCCCCAGCAATTTTGTGTACCTTCGATATTCCAGCATCTGCAGTTCCCTTTTGAACACATGTATCACCTGTCCCCAGTTAATGGATAAGAAGGAACTGTAGATGCTGGTTTAAACCAAAGACAGACACAAAAAGCTGGAGTAACTCAGCAGGCCAGGCAGCATCCATGGAGAGAAGGGAATGGGTGACGTTTTGGGTCTCGACCTGAAACATCACCCATTCCTTCTCTCCAGAGATGCTGCCTGTCCCGCTGAGTTACTTACTCCAGCCTTTTGTGTCTGACCCCCAGTTAATGGATGTTAACTGACCCTGCATCAGTCTGGAGAAGGGTTTCGGCCCGAAACGTTGCCTATTTCCTTCGCTCCATAGATGCTGCCGCACCCGCTGAGTTTCTCCAGCATTTTCTCAACAGCGATAAGACAGAATTCCTCCTCATAGGCTCCAAAGCCACACTCAGCAAAATCAATAACCCCACTCTCATCATCGACGGCACCACTGTCTCCCCATCTCCCCAGGCCCGCAACCTTGGCGTGATCTTTGATTCCACCCTCTCCCTTGAGCCTCACATCCGCCATGTCATTAAAACCTCCTTCTTTCATCTCCGCAACATTGCCAAACTCA